>NC_058096.1:224080000-224380000 GCF_020171115.1 Neogale vison | reverse complement strand
CACTGAACGGCCAGCGTCCTCAGGGTTAGCTCGCTCTACGGGTTCGGGGACAGACATCTGAGCAGAGCCGGTAAAATGTTTACAGTCGTAGGCAGAGACGCACAGATGCTCTTCCGTCTGCTTGAAAGGCGCGCCAGGATAAAGGAAGGCCCCTCGCTTTTCACCTCGCCCCGAGTCCCGCAGTCTCCCCCCGCCCCAATCCTGCGGTCCGGCTGGGCGTGGCCCCTTTCCACACGCCCCCCACCTCGGCCAGGGCCTCCGCGGGTTCCGACTCGGCGAAGACGCTTTTAAGGCGGGTCCGTGGGGGTAGGACGGGCCCACCCGCGTCCTCCCCCCCACCGCGCCCCCCCCCGCAACACCGACGGAGCCGGAGAATGTGTCACCTGCGCATGCGTGCCCCCCACCCACCTGCCGCCCTCTCCCCGCCCCTCCCCACGTGACGCGGTGGGAACCCTGACCCCCGCGCCGCGCAGGCTGGAGATGGGGGTCCAGGCTGGTGGGGAGAGGAGTAAGGATGGAGAAGAGAGACCAGAGAGCTCTCTGGGTGTGGGCGGCGAAGAGAAGGGCGGAGGGAAGCCCCAACCTGGGAGTCCGGGGAAGATACGGTCCCAAGGACCCCGGGCGGCGCACTTACCCGCACGATGTAGGAGACCCCGGGCCCCAGGACCCTGGCGTCTGGGTGTAGCCAGCCGTGCGCCGGCTTGTGGATGAAGCTGCCTTTGCGGATCCACTCGTCGGCGGCGGCGTCCGGGGGCCCGGCCACCCCCCGCGCGCCCCGCGGGCCCCGGGCCCCCGCGGCCCGGCAGCGGCTGAGCGCAGGCAGCGGGCAAGGCGCGGCGCAGCGCGGTTCGCAGGCGCCCAGGACCGCCGCCGCCAGCGCTGGGACGCCAGCCGGGCCGGCCGGCTCGGGCTGGGAGTCGGCGGCCCCCGCGCCCCCGGCCGTGCGCGCTGCAGCCGGGCTCCGGCCCAGGAAGCCCGCGGGAGCGGCGAACTTCCACTGCGGCATGCGCGGCAGCAGCGCGCAGAAGGTGGTGGGCGCCTCGGGCTCGGGGGGCGCAGGGGGTGCGGGGGGCGTGCGCCCGCCCGGACCCTGCGTCATGGCCGCGGTCGCCCGACCGAGCCCGACCGGGCGCTGCGCCTGGCGCGGAGGAGGCCCTCTCCTCCGTCCCGCTCCCTCCCCTCCGTCCCGCTCCCTCCCCGCCCCCGGCCCGGTGATGTCATCCGCCCGGCCCAGCGCGCAGCCGCGGGGGGCTGCGCCCCTGGGACCCGGGCCCTGGGCGTCCCGGCGCCTGCGGGGAGGCTGGGGAAACTGAGGCCCGCCGGAGGCCCGGACGCTGCCTCGGGTCCAGCAGCCGGGAAGGGAGACGACGTTTCCAACCCTAGACCGGGTCGGCGACCCCAGCTTCGCCCCGCCCACCGGTGCCCAAATTCCTAGAAGGACGGAGGTGGGAGACACAGAAATCACCTGCCTCCTCCCGCTTCTGACTGACGGGAAAACCGGCGCCTGGAAAGGGGTGGGGACGCGGTCAGCGAAGGAGCGAGCTCCAAACCCTAAGGTCGGGCCCCTCCCTTCCCACTGTTCCAGCTGGAAGACGCTTGAAAATTACCGCCTCGCTCCGTCTCCTAATGAGGAAACTGAGACCCCGAGAGGGGCCCGCGACCAGACTCGTGCCCAGGAGTGTGGGTGGGGCTGGCGAGGTCTGGGAGGGAGGAGCAAAGCCCAGTCTCTATTCTGCTTTTTCCCTGGGCTTCGGTTTCCCAGGCTGGAAGCTCGGGGCGCGAGCTGGAGGGTCACAGGCTCCTCCTCCATTTCTGGGGAGTTCTGTACGGCATTGACCCAGCTGAACTCATGGGCCCCGGCCTTCCAGGCCGGCCCGCCCCTCCGTCCCCAGCCTCTTTGTCCCCCACCCAGACCTCAAAGTCTGATTCCTTCTGCACCAAGGGTTCGACAGCCACGGTCACCCCGGGACCCAGCCTCCTTCCCCTCCCCCGCCCGGGGGTGGGGCTGACTGCCGGGAAACAAAGGGAGGGGGGCCGGGGCGCGCGGGCAGGTGGGAAAGGAGGGGCGAAGCGCCAGGAGCCGGATCGATAAGTCAGAGAAGTGAGATCACAGCCCGGCGGCAGCCCGCGAAGCCTGTGGGGGAGGCGGCCAGGCGGGGAGGGACTCGCAGCGGACTGGCCGGCGTTGGGGTGGGGCTGGGGTCGGCGCTGCCGCGGGAGCCTGCGTGTGTCCCGCCTCCGGATGGCTCCAGTGCCTCTGCGTGGTCGCGAGGAGAGGGTGTGCCGCGGGCGAGTCCCTGGGGTCGGCCGGGAGGGCGGGGGGGCGGGGTGATGTTTTCAGGGCCTGGACCCCCCATCTGGGTTTGTGTGTTGTGGGTCTGTACACATACGCAGACCGTGTGAGAGTTGACCTGTTGGTCTATTGTGTGCAGATTTGAACATGTGTATGCATGTGAGGGGGGCATCCGGGTTCCCCTGGGGGTGGGCGTGTGTGTAGGGGTCCTGGTGTGTGTCCACCTCCTTAGATAAAGGGGCGTGTGTTCAAGTTTGACATTTCCAGCCTGGGGGAAAGGGACAGAGTCAGGGCCATGCATCTCAGGACCCCTCTGGGTCATGCCTGAGGTGCCACCCCTGGGCCGTGTCCTCCTGGTGGCAGTCTGTCCCTCCCAAGCGCCTGGGTCTGGGGTTTTCTGGGTTCGGGGTTTTTAAGACCTGGGCTTATCACACAGGAGGCTTGGTCACATGACACCATCCATCTGTTTCCTTCCTATTCCTAGGAAAGAAGGGCAGGAACAGAGCCCAAAGACCAAGACTCCAGTCCTGGCATCAGAGGCACACGAGGGCTCACTGTGTGCCCTCAGGCAAGGGTCCAATCTCTCCAAAGCCCCATTTTCTCTCAGTAAATATTAGTTGCCTCCTGAGTTGCTGTGACGCTTAGATAATCTTTAACAATATCTGAAACACGGTAGGTACCTACTGATAGATGGAAAATAGAATACATTAAACTCCTATACATCCTTCAAAGCCCAGTTTCAATGTCCCCTCTTCCAAGAAGCTTACCTGGCTTCCCCCATTCGCAGCCCTGGCTCTACCTCTCTCCTTAACAAGCTCTGGGTCCCTGGTCCCATCCAGTCCCTGAGGGGCTGCAGAATTGGGGGGGTCTGGATCCGAAGAGCAGCATTTTAAGTGTCCTTTCTTTGACGTGGACAGTGGGCTAAATGAGCTCACGTGTGTGATGCTGGCAGCGCTCGTGCCACAGACAGATTTATTGGCAGGCAACTAGAGAGGGGAATCAGGCTGCTTCCTGCCCGATTTGGGGGCTGGAACCAGCGCAGGCAGCTGTGCTTCTGTGGGAAGCAGGGGAGAGCCCGAGTTTAGCCGAAACCTGAGCTGTCTCGGGGACCCAGGCCCTAGCAGGGCAGATGCTGAGTTCTAGGACACAGGAAGCTCATCTCCAGCCAGCCTCTCGGGAGGGCTGGGGTTGTCCCTTTCTCTGCCTGGCCTGACTCGGCCTGGCATGACCAGGAGGAAGAAACTGGGGCACTGGAAGGAAGCTCACCCTGCACAGGGCCACAGGGTCACAGCCTCCAGAGACCAAAGGAAGCAGGTGGCCTAGAAGGACCTCAAAGTTCAGATAAAAGGGAGGAAAGAGGCGCCTGCTTGCCACTTCTCCAAGCCCCCCTTCTCCAAGCGAGGCCCAGGAGGGGCCTTCCCACACCCCCACTTGACAAGGCAGGTAAACTGAGGCTTGGTTCAGGGGCAGCTAGGAGTCCTGACCCCAAAGGTGTCAGGGCGTGGTGTCCATAGCCATGGTGGCCACCTGTTTGGAGTGGCGGATGCCCATGGTGAATGCTGGGGCTCTGGCTTTGGTCATGGTGACCTGCTCAGGTCTGTGGGTTCCAGGCCCAGGGGTCTCTTCCGGGGGGCGGGGGGCACGAGGCCGGCCCAGCATGGTGAAGGCGGGCCGGCGCTGACGGTAGGTGTTGGGGTCTGGGCTGTCATACTGGCCGGGGCCTGGGATCTCAGCAGGGTCCTGAGGGGGGCGGATGGGGGGCGTGCGGCCTGCCACTGTGTAGCTGGGGCTGCGGGGCTTGGTGAATATCTGGGAGCCCCAGAGGGAGGGCAGGGTGTAGGTGTTGGGGGCAGGGGCTGAGGTGTCCTGGAGCTGTGGGCGCAGGCGGGAGCCCAGAGTGAAAGCCGGGGGGGTCCGCTGACGCACAGGGGCCGCCTTCTCTGGGCTGTAGGCCCCGGGGCCTGGTGTCACCTCCCGCCCTGTGAGAAGGAGGCGAGAGGGTTGGCAGCGTCCTCGCCTGCTCCAAGACCTCGCGGCGCTGCCCGTTGCCTCTGTGCTCCCTGTGCTTCCCAGCCCCTCTCGGGCAGGTCTCTCCTGCTTCCCAGACCTCCCCATAGAGCAGTCTGTTCCCTCTTTCTTTGTGGTTTCAAAGAGAGTGGGGAAGGGGAAGAGGGAGCGAGAGAATCTTAAGCTGGCTCCATGGCCAGGGTGTGAGCCCAGCATGGCGCTCCATCTCATGACCCTGAGATCATGACCTGAGCCAAAATCCAGTGTTGGACACTTAACTGACTGAACCACCAGGCGCCCCCAGTCTGTTCTCTTCAAGCCTCTGGGCCTTTGCCCACCCTCAGCTGTGCCAGGCACACCTCCCACTTTCCCATTCCCTCCTCCAGGAGCTGCTTCTCATCCTCCACACGGTCCCAAAGCCCCTCATTCCTGCTGCCTTCCCCACCCCTTCCTCTAGGCAGAGCCCTCACGGGAGGGATGCAGAGATGGGGGGACGCATGCGTGGATGGATCATGGGTGCATGGACGGACGCACGGAGCGGTGGAGCGGCTAGACGGGTGCGTGCGCGATGCCGGGGATGAGCCCCAGCTGCCCTCCCAGCTCCACCTGTGCTCAGTGTCTCATTCATGTTCTCTCGGGCCCCCGGCCCCTCCTCGGAGCCCCTTTATTTTGACATCCAAAGACACGGCAGTTCCAGGACGTGGGTGAGGGAAGGGGAAGGAGAGGGGACAGAGACAGGACCTGAAAGGGCAGGGCCCCTGGAGGGCAGCCCTGACCAGGTACTTACCCCGCGACTTGCCTCGGCCCTGCATGGAGTAGGCAGGGGTGCAGCTTCGGCCAAACCGGGTCACTTTTGGGTCCAGGAAGTAGACAGGCCCAGGGCTGGTGTCCTGTGGAGATGCTGGGGGAGGGGGGAGCCCAGGGTCCTGAGAGCACCTCTGAAGGCCCCCTCGACCCCGCTCAGTGCCCCTGCTCCACCCCAGGGCACCCTCCCTCCAGACAGCCCGCAGCCCCAGCTTGCACCACTGAGGTCTGGTTGCCCCGACTTTGTCCTTGCTGTGTCCCCATGATCACAGCTGTCCCTCCCTCAACCTGTCCTCGGCCGCAGACCAGGGAACCCGCCGGCGGTTGGTTGGAATTGCACGGACAGTAAGACTAACTAGACCCTGAGGAAGGGCCCCCACCGTGCTTGGGCTTGTCCCCGGGTGGGACCGTGTGGGTCTCAGTGCGGCCCCCGTGAGCTGTGTCTCTGCCTCCCGTCTCCTCGCTGGCAGGGCGAGAAGGTGGAACGGGGGAGAGTCCATGGAGGGCGGACATCTCATGGCCAAGACCCCTCCCTGAGACTGAAGTCACTGCCACAGCTGAGCCGGCAATGCGTGTGCCTCTGCGTGTCGTCAGTGTGACGCGGACTCACAGCCCACACACGAGCTGACCCACCACATGCCCCAGCTCCAGGCCTGTGCGTCTGCTGCTGCCACTACCACGTCCCTGGTCTCCCGGGGGCTTGACAGAACTTCTCACCCTCCACAGCCCAGACCACAGGCCTCCACCTCCAAGAAGCCTTCCCGGGGAATCAGCTAAGTCGACACTGGCTCCCACCCTCCCCCATCTTCCCAGCCAGTCTGTCCCTCTGTCCCAGGCTGTGTCCCGGTGGAAGACAACAGGTCACTTCCGTCGTTGGCCTTCTGGGACCGCTTGGAGCTTCTGGAGTTTTGCTTCGGTTCAGGTCGGGATTTGGGCTGATTCTGAAGGCTGAGAAGCTGCTGCTGCCCGGCAAGTTCAGTCAGCCCACCCCCACCCTGGAATCAGAGTCCTTGTGCGGGACCCTCCCCCGCCCAGGTGCACTGGGGACCTCAGCTTTGGGAAATGGGGCGATGGAGTCTGCGAGCACTCCTATTAGGAACGTGACGGCCACACCACAAGCAGCGTGCACGGGCAGCGAGCGGGGGCCACGGCCACCCGGTGAGCGGCAGTGACGGCACTGACCCCGGCCCTCCCCCGACACAGCAGCCCCGCCAGGGGAAAGGCAGGTGACGCAGAAGAGAGGACCCCGCTGACTGGGCCAGCCCCGCCCCCCACTGCCCGTCCACACAGCAGAGATGGTCACCATGCCCTCTCCGCAGCTGTCTGCGAGGAATCCCGTCTTGCTGATGGGGAAACTGAGGCCAGGACCCCAGCGAAGCCCACTTCCACCGTGCCCTGCCTGGACACCAGGCGCTAATCCCGGCTCACTGACGTGGGCAGGCACCTGTTGGCTTCATGCTGAGGACAGCTCTGGAAGGGGTACGCTGTCACCGTTTGCAGGGGAGGACGCTGGGGCACCGAGCTGCTGGGCGTCACGTCCACAGTCGGGCAGCAGGGAAG
Source organism: Neogale vison (assembly GCF_020171115.1). NCBI lineage: Eukaryota > Metazoa > Chordata > Mammalia > Carnivora > Mustelidae > Neogale > Neogale vison. The sequence continues at coordinate 224,373,336 of NC_058096.1, read as the reverse complement.
CCGCGAGGCCAGAAGGCAGGCCCAGGCACTCTGCAGCACACTGCGTCCGGCCTTCCCTTCTCGCCCAAGGACACAGAGGAACCTTCCCCAGGGTCTGCTGGCTCAGCAGGAGACAGGGGCTCAGAGGGGCCCTCCCCCACCTACCCCAAGCTTACCGGGGCTGGGCCTCCAGAAGAGGGAGTAGGCTGGGCTCAGCGCCCTGGTGCAGTCGTGGTTGATGTAGCCCACAGTGGGCGGCAGGATGTACAAGCCTGGCCCCGAGCCTGCGACCAAAGTCCTGCGGTCACTGCCTGCAGCTCCAGACTTTGGCACATGGGCAGGAACCCAGGGCCCAGCCACTGAGCACCCCCCTGGGCTGCCCGCCACCCTCCATGGCAGGGGTAGAGGGTAGGAGCTGCCCGCCCCCCCCCACGGGGGGGAAGTGAGTGAGGGGCATTGTGAGTCGAACCTGAGTCAAAGGTAGGAGGGGCCACTAGGCCAGCAGCGTCCTCCTGCTGGACGGCACATTGGGACAACCGAGGCCCAACAGAGACGTGCCGTCACAGGTGGGGAAACCGAGGCCCAGACAGAGACGTGCCGTCACAACTGCAGTGTTGGGTGGCCTCAGCAGGAAGGTCAGAGCCCCAGAGCCTCCCCGTGCTGTTCCGGCGCACCCAGAAGCGTGCGCCGGAGCCAGGCCCCACCGAGTGCACAGCGAGCATCAGGGCAGGAAGGCTCAGACCGCAGCGGAACTCCAACTCCGCGGCTCTCACCCGCTCTGTCCTCGCTGCTTCGTGGCCGGCTAACCCACCACAGACTTCTTGTCTGTCCGCCCCGCGGACCTCTGCCGCCTGTCGCTGTGGCAGCAGCAGCCCCTCCAAGGTGCCTGCCCGCCACACCCCCTGTTCTTGCTGGACGGAAGCGCACCCAAGAGCCACGCTCACACCCTCCCTACTAGGAGGGAGACAGGTTTGGGGAAGGGCAGGAACTTGCCAGAGCCTCCCACCTCCAGCTGGGCTCCCAGAAATCCTGGAAACCACAGTGGAGCTGGGGAGAACAGAGCGGGACCAGCACCTCCCGCCACAGCCGCCCTCCTCCACAGCGGGAGCGTACCGTTCTCCGTGGTGGCCGTCCCGCAGGACTTCCTCAAGCCGACGTCCAGAATCGGGCACTCGGCGGCCCGCCAGCCCTGGGGTGCTGTGGCGAGCCGTGGATCGGGGTCACAGCCGAGGGTCCCCATGGCGAGCAGGTGAGGGGCTGCAAGGGGCACAGGGGCCAGGCAGGGGCCACGCAGGCTGCCGTCTTGGCCACAGCCACAGCTCCCGGCCGCAGCTCCCGGCACTGTCCTCGGGCCTGGTGGCTTGTGCTGGTGTTGGCCGAGCCCTGGCCTCCGCCCCCGCCCCCCAGGGACTGCACAGACAGTCCCTTGTCTGTGAGCAGAGAGTCTTGGGGCCCTGGCCCTAGTGGGCTGGTCAGCGGACGCTGGCCGGGAAGTGCGGCCAGGATCGAGTGTCGGCCTGGTGGCTGGATGGTCCAGGAAAGAGTCCGATGTCAGCAGAGCGGGTCCCCAGGGAGCCACCAACCTGGGCAGCTGGGGCCAGAGAAGGCTCCAGGGAGCCAAAGCCATAAACGGAACATCGGCAGCCTTGTAGCAGCAGGGGCTGAGGAGGTCTTGGGAAGTGCGGCCCCATTTCTGCAGCTAGGGAAGCTGAGGCGGAGCGCGAGGTCAGACGGTGAGATCGCCCTGTACGGGAGCTGCGACTTCAGGCCAAGGAGCGGCCTACCTGCCCGCCTGCCTTCCTCCCCTCCTTCTTTCCTTCATCCAGTTTGCATTCACTGAGCTCCTGCTGAGTACGAGGTTCTGTCTGGGCTGGGGGGACACAAAGGAGTAGACAGAAAGGAGCTGGTGTTCTCAGGAGGGAACAAAGGAAATAAACAATTAGGAAAGAATTAGGAAATGAGCACACAGTATATAAGAAGGTGTAAAATGTGCTAGAAAACACCAACCAGGTAGGAGCCCACAATGGCAGCATAGGTGCAGGCCAAGTGTTGGGGCAGGAGGACAGGTCTTTGAATTGAGAAGGTAAAAGAAGAGCATGTCATAAGGAAATGGCTGTGCAAAGGCCCCGGGGCAGAAGCAACGATGGCAAGGAGGCAATGGCGGTCCTCTCAGGACGACGCACTGCCTCCCAGAAGCCAACAGAGATTTACTCCCCAAATAGAGTTTATTTCCCTGTCTCCACTAAAGGCAACAGCTGTGTCAGGCTCTAAGAAGGGGCTCAGGAACCTGACAGAGCAGAATTCAAACTCCTGTGTCTTCCATGTGTGCTGTCGGGCCATTTTGCACTCTGACTTTCAGCAGCTTTATTGAGCTATAACTTACATACGATGCAGTTCACTCCTCAATGTAATTTTAGTACAACTTATAATTTAACTTTTTAATCAAACTGTTAAGGAGTTCATAATGAGTCTGAAATGTTTATATTAGAAAAGAAGAGGGGGTGCCTGGGTGGTTCAGTGGGTTAAAGCCTCTGCCTTCAGCTCGGGTCATGATCTCGGGGTCCTGGGATCGAGCCCCGCATCGGGCTCTCTGTTTGGCGGGGAGCCAGCTTCCCCCTCTTTCTCTGCCTACCTGTGATCTCTCTCTCTCTCTCTCTGTCAAATAAATAAATAAAATATTGGGACGCCTGGGTGGCTCAGTTGGTTAAGCAGCTGCCTTTGGCTCAGGTCATGATCCCAGCGTCCTGGGATCGAGTCCCACATCGGGCTCCTTGCTCGGCAGGGAGCCTGCTTCTCCCTCTGCCTCTGCCTGCCTCTCTGTCTGCCTGTGCTCGCTCTCCCTCTCTCTCTGACAAATCAATAAATAAAATCTTTAAAAAAAAAAAAAAAAGAAAGAAAGAAAAGAAGGGGGGGAAGATCTTAACACCTGTGACTTCAGGTTCCACCTTAAGAAGCTAGAAAAAGAGGAATAAGTGGAAGGAAGGAAATTAAAGACATAAGAGTAGAAATGCCTGAAATGGAAAACTGTAGAAAGAATCAACAAAAAAATAAATAAATAAAAATAAAAAATATTAAAAAGAGTCAACAAAGCCCCTCCACCCAAAACCTGGTTCTTTAAAAAGAACAAATTTAATAAAGCTCAAGCTAGAATGACCAAAAACCAATGAAAAAGAACACAAACGACCAATATCAAGACTGGAAAAGAGACATCAGTACAGACCCACATGCCTTAAAGGGACAGTAGGGTCTCTGTGAAGCCACCCACGGGAAAACTCCCATCCTTTTCGGGCTCAGACACTTCACGGGCACCGCGCTGGTTAATTATCTCAGGATCCCACAGAGGGAAATGCTGTTGCTAACCCTCATCTGTGGTCACCGCTGGGAAATGGAGGCTCTGGGAGGGGAGGAGACATGTGCAGGTTCCTGAGTAACCTAGCAGCAGAGCCAAGAGTTGAGTCCAGGGCATTCTGACTCAGATTTTCATTCCAAGGTTAGGGTCAAGGGCTCTCCCAGACTCTAATCCCAGCTCAGCTTTCCAGGAGGGCTGAAAGCCCACTGTGGACTCCTGAAGCCGCAAGAATAAAACCCAGGCCCTCACTGGCACCTAAGGTTCCTGCCGGGCACAGGGTCACCCTTCTTCCCCTCTGCCCTTGACTCCAATCCTTCAGTCCGCGCGCTCGACTCGCTCACTCGACTCTCTTCACAGTAGCCCTCCTATTCCTTGAAGCCACTCCTGCCGGTCCCACCTCAGGGTGCCTGCTTGATTTCCCTCCACCTGGGACACCTTGACACCTCCATTCTCAGACGCCTGTGGGCCCCCCAAATTGGACAAGCCATTTGCTTCTTTCCAGAAGCAGCACAGACTCCAGCACTGTGGACAGAACTAGGCACTGATGAGGGAGACAGGAGGTCAGTACCCCAACCTCCTCCTCCCCCTGCCAACCAGTCTGTCCCACCGACCAAAACTGGCCAGCAGTGCAGGAGCCCAGGGATACCACCACTGAGACCAGCCTCAAGGACTCAGGACCAAGCGGTGGAAGGACCGGGGACGTGGCTGGAGGATGATCCTTCATCCAGGTTCCAGCTGGGATACGGCCCTGACTGCCTCGGTTTCCTCACTGCGACTCGGAAAATAACCAAGGGCTAATGCGGGCTGGGGATAGACAGGAATGACGGCCTGAGCCTGAAGGCAGGGTTTGGAGACCTCAAGGTCCAGCAGTATCACCAGACTGAGTTTAGCCACAGACACCTCCCCAGCCCGGCCTCCAGCCGATCACACCAGCTTCTATCTGTCCGTCCTGTCCGTCCGCTCACTTCTGGCTCCTCACCACGGCCAACTAAAGGCATCTAAATGAGAAGCCAATTGTAGGACCATGCAAATGAGCCATGTTTTCAATCCAGTCTGATTCACTGACAGAAGAGAGCAACTCAGCAAAGTGGAACAAGGAGGGCTGGACTGGGTTAAGGCACGAGCGTCCCCCTCAGCCATATGATCCAGCCTTGGGGGGCTCCTGGGCTCCGGGCCTCAGTCCCCCCGAGGAGGCTGCTGGACGGAGTTCACAGCATCACACATCATAATTATCAATCCGACTGTGTTTATATGTGTGCCCACTGTGCGCCAGGCACGGTTCAGGCGCTGGGAGAACAGGTGTGAACAAAACACATCAAGTCCCTTCCTCACCCTTTTGTTGAGAGAGGCAAAGGGTGAGTGCGTTTTACATTACTTTAGAAGTCAAAGTCCTGTCGTGGGAAAAAATCGAGGCCAGGGAGGGCTTGGAGGTGTGGGGAGTTTGCAGTTTGAAGTGGAGTAGTCAGGGGAAGCCTCACGGAGAAGGTGATGTTCAAGAGAGTCCTGAAGGAGGTGAGGAGGGAGCCAGGGGAGAAGGCACAGCAGGTGCAAAGGCCCTGAGCCTCAAGAGCACGTAGCATTCCCAAGGAACAGCGAGGAGGTCCATATTGGTTGGAGCGTAATGAGTGATGGGGAAGGAGAAGGAGCAGGTCGTGCAGGGTCCCTGAGAGGGCAGGGGCTTTTACCCAGAGGCACCGAGGCACCGGGGAGTCCTGGAGGGCTGCGGGCAGCTCAGAAGCCGGCCGGCCTCGGTGCTCACCGGCGCCCTCTGGCGGCAGCGGGGAGAACGGATCGTGGGCGGCGCCGGGAGACAAGAAGCTAGGCGACTGCGCTGGTCAGGGAAGGGTGGGGGAGATGGGGAGGAGCTGGGGGGGGGGGGGGGGGGAGGAGATCGTGGGGAGATGGAGAGGAGCTGGGGGAGAAAGGTTGGGAGGGGAGATGCGGGATGGAGTGCGGGATGGAGTCGGGGAAGAGATGGGGAGACGGGGGAGGTGGGCGTGGAGGTGGGGGGAGGGGAGGGCAAAGTGGTGGGAAAATGGGGGGAGAAGGGGGGAACTGCGGGCTCCGCCAGCTCGTGGTGGAGGAGGAGAAAGCCAGCAGATGGGTCCCAGAGCTATCAGAAAACGAAAACCAGCAGGTTTGGGCGCCACATCTGATGTGGTTCCTCCAGGATTTGGGCCTGAGAACAGGACGGGATGGGGCTGCCTGTGACCAGGAGGGGAAATGCAGGTGTTGGGAGAAGATCCAGAGCTCGGTTTTGCAGTGGTGGGACGTGGACTCTGGGAGACGGCTAGCTCTGCCAGTCCAGGTTGTGGGTTCTCTCTGCCACAGACACAAGGACCCCAAACACAGCGGCATGTCTTGGGTCACAGTCTCGGAGGATGACAGAGCCAGGGCCTGCGCTCGGGCTGCTCTGCTGGTGTTGGGCGAGCTGGGGGCTGCCCCGGGAGGCTCCAACGGGGAGCGGTCCACTTCCCAGCTCCCTCGGAACGTTGCAGGACTTGTTTCCTTGGCTTGGAGGACTGGGAGCCCCCTTCCCAATGGCGTCTGGCCAGGTGGCCTCCTAACATGGATGCTTGGATTTTCAAAGCCAGCCAGGGGAAAGGTCTCAGCAATAGGCAGGACGGGCTGGAATTCTGTATAACAGCAACAGCAATGGGTGTCCCGGCCACGGGCCCTGGTCCTTCCCTCTCTCCGCTAACTTCATCTCTTCCTGAATCACGGCCCCCAGATTCCCTCATCTCCCTTCCTCCTCTGTAACCCATTTTCTGCACAAGAACCAAATGATCTTTCGAAACCAAAACATTCCCTGGGCTCTCCCTGTGCCACGAGCAAATCCAGACTTCTAACCCGGCCTGTCTGGCTATGAGCGCAGGAACTTACAGACTGGGCACCTACTATGTAGCAGCCTGTGCAGGGGTGACCGACACTGCCCACAAGACCCAGAATGCAAACCACACGCAATCCTGAGTTTTCTAGTAGCCCTGTCACAAAAGAGAAACAAGATAAACCAATTTTAATGATACATTTAACTCAACAGAAGCAAACCAGTACCACTTCCGTATACAAACACCGTGGTTGACATTTTACATTCTTTCCTTGAAGCCAAGGCTTCAAAACCTAGCGTGCATCTTGCACTCGGAGCGTATCTCAGTTTGCAGCAGCCGCAATTTGACCACGGCCACTGTGCTGTCAGCAGAGACCGAGACTGCTTCAGGGTCAGGGCTCCCTCAGTCCAGGGGTTCTCAGCCAGAGGCTAAGCCCCATCATGCCCTCTACCTTGTAACCACTGTCCTGACTTCAAAAGTGGGGCTGTTGCCCCCCCTTTTTATATATAAACTGCGTACTGTACTCTTGTGAGACCTTTCCCTAGACCTAGTGTCTAGGGAACCATCCTCTGGCTGGGTGTGGTTGTAAACCATTCATTTTCACTGCTGAGTGTAGTATCTATGCATGAAGGCTGCACACTTCATTTGATGAGCTTCTACGGGGTTTCCCTTTGAGGCTACTGCAAATAATGCTGTTCCCAGCATTCCAGAGCACACAACCCATGCAAAGGTCCTGGGAAAGCACTGGGCTTACGTGTTGAACAGTGAGGAGGCCCTTATGGTTGGAACAGAGTGAGGGGAGCAGAGAGAGAGGAAGAAAGGGTAGGGAAGGGATGAGGACAGAGTGAGGGGACAGGTGGGGGGCTTGGGCTTTTACCCTGAGCAGGGTGGGCACCCTGCAGGGCTCTGGGCAGAGGAGGGGCGAGTTCAGCTGAGGTCAGGTGTAAGAGACAAGGAGTCAGGCTTTGACCTCAATCTCCTCAAGAACAGGTCTGAGGCTGAACCCAGGCGAGGGGCCTGTGGATCCCTTTAGCCACACCCCTGCACTACCACGCCACACACACACGCGCACACACGTGAACGGAGCACGCAGAGGGAGAGGCCACAGCGGTGCCTGTTTTGTCCTGGAGCCGAGCCAGTGCATGATGAACTCCTAGTGACGTGTGGGAGAAGGGGACCATCATCCACATTACTCTGCCATCAGTCCAAGTTCCCGCCACTCCTTTCTAAAACCATCTGGAGGCTGAAAATGAGGCTGTGCCCCAGAAGCCTGAGGGGGAGTTTTGGGTTATTGGGGTTTTTTTAGATTTCATTTGAGAGAGAGAGAGCACAAGCAGAGGGAGAGGCAGCAGTAGATCAACATATCGACGTGGGGCTGGATCCCAGGACCCCGAGGCCATGACTTGAGCCGAAGGCAGACGCTTCACCAACTGAGCCCTGCAGGCGCCGCATAAGGCTGGGTGTATTGAGTGACTGCTGTCTTCTGTCCCTGGCACCCCGGCAGCAGCAGACAGGTGCGCAGAGGGCCTCCATCCAGTGCCAGCTGCCACTCTGACCTCCCATCTGCCACAATCTGGCACTTCCCATCCACTCCTCCTGGGCATCTGCAATTGTCCTTTGTCCTGAGGCCAGCCCCAACTCAGACTCACGTGCCTCTGTGGCTGCCTGCCCCTTTGTTCCGAGGGGACTCTAACAAAGCAGACTTGTTCTCCCCACGACCAGAGACCAGAGCGCAGGGAACCTGCCAGTCTCCCCTCCTGTCTCCATCCGGGAGAGTGGCAGCTTTCCACGGGGGACTGGGCGGGAGTAGGATCAGCTCGCCTGTTCTGCCCGGTCCCCGTCTTGCCGATGCAAACACTGAGGTTCAGAGGAAGGGAGGCTTGTGCTCAAAGGGCTGGAGGGCGGGATAGAAGTCTTGGCGGCTTTCCTGGAGCCCAGAGTCCCACCCAGCCAGGTCCTTCCTCTCCTCTCCGGCTTCACCCACCCGTCTGGAGCAGCCCCTGGAGCAGCCCCTCTGGCCTCTCTGCTCTCCTAGAACGCAGCGGGCAGCCCTGGGCTCGGGGCCTTTGCACCGGCTGCCCCTTCTCGGCGACACGCCCTTTCCCGCACAGGCGCTGGCGGATTCCGGGCGTCGCGCTTCACCCCACGGGCCCCTCCACACGACCAGACCCTCCACTCCCCACCCTTCCTCCGCTCACAGCGCTTCTCACCAGCGAACAGGGGACCCGGAGCTCCCGAGAGCGGACGGCTGCTCTCCCGGAGCTCGGAGCGGACGGCTGGGGTCGGCCCGGAGTCAGCCGCGACCGGGAGGGCCGCGGAAGCCGGGGCCCGCCTGCTCCCCGCGCTCGGTGCCCTCCCGCCCGCGTCAGGACGGAAGCTCCGGGGCGCGGGGCTCTGCCCACCGTGCCCTCTGCTGCCCCGCTGGCACCCGGCAGGCAGTAAACACCTGCAAACCGAGTGACCCGCACCCCGAGCCCCCGCTCTCAGACTCCGACATCAGGCCCCCGCGACGAGCCGCCCCTCGGCAAGACCCTGGTCCCCAGCGCCAGTTCGCCGGACCCCGAAGACCCTCCGGCCGTTAGGCACATCCCTCGAGCCCCCTAGCGCCGGGACGCACAGCCCCTCCCGGCCCCTCGCGAGCTGCAGGGCCGGGAACCGCAAGGACGCGGGGCGGCGGGGCGGCGGGGTCGTGGGGGGGGGGGGGCGGCGCGGCGCCGCGCGTGGCCTTGTGGGAAACACCGTCCCGGGGCCCGCGGCATGCCGGGAGTTGTAGTGCGGCGGCGCGGGGCGGGCGCGGGGGCCGCCGGGACTTGTGGTCGCCGCGGGCGCGTCTGCGGAGTCCCGCGGGAGGCGCTGACCCGGGCTTAGGGACCCAGTCGGCGCGGGGCTGCGGGATGCGAACGCGCTGCAGGGCCGAGGCCCCGCAACCGGCGAGAAGAAGCAGCGGCTGAACCGCCGCGTCCTGCTGGCTAGGAAGATGGTCACCAAGGACGGTGGCGCCGAGAGCCTCGAGCCCTCCCGCCCCGCGCCTCGGCACCAGCACGATCCGGGACCGCACCCCCAGCCAGGACCGTGCCGGGCACCCACAGCCCATCCCGACCGGCTGGGACTCCCAGTCTCAGCCTTGGACGCTGAACCCTAACGCCATTCCCTCCCCAGCACCAGAAACCCAGCGCGGTCCACCCAGGCCTCTGCCCCAGACGCCCAGGCACAGCCCTGCGCCTCGGTTCCCCACCCCCACCCCGCAGAAGCACCCCCAGCGCCAGCTTAACCACGCCCAGATCGTGGCCCCACGTCCTCATCCAGACGCGGCTCCTGGACTCCCACCGTGCGGGAGCCCCCGGGCCTCACCCACAGGCGGGTGCAGACCCTGCTTCCCAAAGAAGCTCCTGGGGCAGAGAGCGTCCCTGAGGGGTCAGGTCCGGGCGCTGACTATGACCCCCCAGCCTCACGCCTACTCCCTCCACAGTCCGGCCGAGGGGACCCCCAGCCTAGCCCCTATGAATCCACGGGCCTTACCCACCCGACCTCTGAAGTTCCAGCGCCGCTGGCATTCGGGTTTGATTGTTCCCTGGGCGGTGTGGGGGGCTGAGCAGAAGGGGACCCATCCCCTCCAGGCCGGGAGCACCCCAGCTCTGACAACCACATGTGTCCCCCAGGCATCACCCAGTGTCCCCTCAGGGCAGGACCACCTGCGGGACAACCAGCGTCCTAACCCATTGAAACACCAGGGGCCCCCACATCTCTGCCTGGAGTTAGGTGGAGGAGAGGGGAGCTCCCCACCTCAGGAAAGGACATTTCCATTCTGTGCTCAGGACAAACCACAAGCCCAGCCTGAGGTCAAAGCGCCCTGCTTGCTGGAGCACACAGGTCACTGAAATTCTCCCGCAATCATGTTGAAAAACACAGGAAAAAGTGGCATGAATGCGGGTTCCTGGCTGACTCAGTGGGTGGAGAGTGTGACTGTGGTTCCTGGGGTGGTGACATTGGACCCCTCGCCGGGTGGAGAGAGAACTTAAAAATCAGAATGCCCGGTGGCTCCGTGGCTACACGTCTGCCTTTGGCTCGGGCCGCGATCCTAGGGTTCTGGCATGGAGTCCGCATCCGCTTCTCCTCTCTCTGCCTCTGTCAGATGAATAAATAAAATCTCTTTGTTTAAGATTTTATTTATTTATTTATTTGACAGGGACACAGCGAGAGAGGGGACACAAGCAGGGGGAGTGGGAGAGAGAGAAGCAGTCTTCCTGCTGAGCAGGGAGCCCAATGCGGGGCTCGATCATGACCTGATCTGAAGGCAGACGCTTAACGACTGAGCCACCCAGGTGCACTTGAATAAATAAAATCTTTTTTAAAGTTGAAAAAAAATTTAATCTTTAAAAAGTGGCATAAGTAAAATGAATTTTGTAAAATGTAAAATAAAACATATATAATACAGAGTGTATCCAAGATACAGTTGTTCCAATATGTGATACTGGGATTTTTTTAAAGATTTTATTTATTTATGAGAGAGATCACAAGTAGGCAGCGAGGCAGGCAGAGAGCGAGGGGGAAGGAAGGCTCCCCGCCAAGCAGAGAGCCTGATGCGGGGCTGCATCCCAGGACCCTGGGATCATGACCCGAGCCACCCAGGCACCCCTAAGTTAAAATCTTAATTAAAACTGCATTTCAGGGAGCCTGGGTGGCTCAGTGGGTTAAGCCGCTGCCTTCAGCTCAGGTCATGATCTCAGGGTCCTGGGATCAAGTCCCGCATCGGGCTCTCTGCTCAGCAGGGAGCCTGCTTCTCTCTCTCTCTCTCTGCCTGCCTCTCTGTCTACTTGTGATTTCTCTCTGTCAAATAAATAAATAAAATCTTTTAAAAAAAATAAATAAATAAAACTGCATTTCAGGCGGTCCGTAGGGACACGTGGCAGATCCGTAGGCAGTGGCCATAGGCACACATGGCCAGCAGCTCCACTGCAGCCTCGGTCAGTGCTGGGACCCAGCCCTGCTGTCCCTGCAGCTGGGGCTGGGCAGCCAGGCTGGACCCGAGCCAGTCCTGGACCTGGTGCCGCGTGAGCAAACCCTTCTGAACTACTTGAATTTTTCACCGCACATCTGCCTGGCAAGGTGGCCTGCCTCCTCATAGAAAAGCCAAAGAGTCTGCATTTCATGGGGGCATAGCAGCGACGACTTCCTCAGGTGCCACCGGCCGCTCCCCCGGGGCTGCGGGGGCGTGGTCTGCGGCGGAACCGGGAGGGTGCTCGGTGCAGGAGGATGGAAGAGGGGCTGGATGGGTGGGTGGGCGATGATGCCGGACATGTGGACTCGTAGACGCCCGGACGATGGATGGATGATCGGTGAGTGAGAATGGACAGACAGATGGCTGGTTGATGGGTGAACATGTTAGTCTGTGGTTGGACCCACAGATGATCTGACTCCCAGACTCCACCCTGGTCTGCCCGCACCTCCTAGGGCTGTTTTTGGGCATGTTCTGCCCTCTGCCCTGGAGGAGTCTGGGGGGGTGACCCCTGCAGTGCCGTCCCCAGCTGTGGGCGGAACACTGTCACCAGCGCCCTTGGCCTGTGCCAGGGCCCCAGCCTCTACAATTTCGTCTCCTACCTGCTCCCCGCGGAGCTGAGCAAAACGGTGGCCCAGGGCCCCAGGACCAACACAGCAAACCTGTCAGACAAGGTCCCACCCTCGGCCCACCAGACTCCTGCCTGCCTCCAGGGACAGGGACCGCCACACTGGCCTCTCACGCTCACTCTCTTCTCCCTGGACCTTCCTCCTGGGCCACGCTTCCTCTTTGGTGCCCGCCCCAGCTCCTGATCACCCTTCAGACCCCCCAGCACGGTCACCTGCCCTGCAGCCCAGAGCCCCCAAGAAGCTTGGTGGTGGGTCCCCAAGTGCCCCACAGCCCTTTGGGTGGGGGCCCCATCAGCGAGGAGCCACAGCTGGAGGACAGCACAGCGTGAGTCAGCCGGAGGACCTGAAGCCAAGGGTTTCCCTTCTGGGAGCCCCAGCTGCAGGATGCTAGGGACCCTCGAGGCCCCACCCTTGCCTTTTAGCTCCTTCAGTGCTTTCCTGGCCTGAGCCCTCCAGCCCCAGTGGGGGACCAGCCACAGTCCCCAGGGAAGCTGGGCCCAGCTAGGGGGCCTTGGAAGGCCATCCTGATACCACCCCACCCCCAAGGGCCTCCATCCAGTCGGTCTGAACCCAGACGTCACAGCCCCAAGCCTCCACTCCCTTGATGCTCACAACAACCTAAATCTCAGGCCCCCAGATGGTCCTCAAGGGGCCAGGCCATGTGCGACCCAGGCTCTGATCCCTGGCCATCACCCATATGGGCTTCAGCTTCCCAAAAAAAAATAAGTTTTTTAAAGACATTATTTATTTATTTGGGAGAGAGAGAGAGAGAGAGCGCACGCGCGCACCTCCGAACACGGCAGGGGGGCGGGGGACGGGGCAGATGCCCTGCTAAGTAGGGAGCCTGATGCAGGGCTTGATCCTAGGACCCCAGGATCATGACCTGAGCCGAAGGCAGACGCTCACTGAAGCCTCACCAAAGGGGCCGCCGGGAGACGCTGTCTTCATGGGCATCCGGTGTTCCTTCGGGCTCTGACCCCGTCCTGCGCCAGCCCATCTGCCGGACCCCTGCTCTAGCTCAGCCAGGAAACCTCAGGGCAATTTCTCCAGTCTCCTAGAGCTTCTTATGGGCATTTATTTTTTTTTAATATTTTATTTATTTATCTGACAGACAGAGATCACAAGTAGGCAGAGAGGCAGGCAGAGAGAGAGGAAGGGAAGCAGGTTCCCCGCTGAGCAGAGAGCCCGATGTGGGGCTCGATCCCAGGACCCCGGGATCATGACCTGAGCTGAAGGCAGAGGCTTTAACCCACTGAGCCACCCAGGCACCCTTTTTACGGGTATTTATTAAAGGATCATTCCTGAAAAATAATAAAATAAATAAACAAAATAAGGATCATTTACAGCTTCCATTTCCTTCCTCCGTCCCCCATCTCTGAGACCTGCAGAAGCAGGGAGACCACTGTGGGCATGGGCATGTTCTAGGGAGGGGTCCTCCAGCATGAAACACCCCGCCCTCATGGCTCCAGCCCACCCCAAAGAAGGAGCTGTGAGCTCCCGACCGACCAGTGGTACCAATGAGGGCAGCTGACCCAGCCCAGGTGAGAAGGGTGTCCCCGGAAGGGATGGGCCTCTCTGGGGGACTAGGACAACTGGCCTCTCCTGGGTACCCTCTGAGGAGGCCAGGTTCCCATCACAGCTCTGTCATGGGAAGGTTGAGGCCAGGATGACAGGTCTTTGTGGGGGGCTGGGACCCTCCATGGGAAGGAGGCTTCCTGCCTCTGGCCACTGAGGACTTCCTCCTGGGTGGGGACAATGCCGGGAAGGGGAGGGGATCTTCAGGCAAGCTCTGCAGGAAGCCCAGGTTGCTGGGGGGGGGGGGCATTAGGGGGAGGTAGGGGTGACCTCTGTCCCTGTGGAGGTGGCTGACTCCATGGACTCACTCCCCTGAGGACGAGACGAGATGGCCCAGCTGTACGGGGACATGTGGGACCTGCTAGTGCTGGTCTTGGGCCCCTCTCCTCAGGCCCCTGCCCCCTCCCCCTTCTGCCGTCCTCCCTCCCTCCGTCGCTCTGCTCCCCTCCCCACCCCGGGTCTGGCTCTTCCTTGCCTCTACCCAGAACCCTCTGGGGCCAGTCAGCTCACCTGCCCCTTCCTCTGGGCGCCGCACCACCAGGTCATCCTCCGTGCTCTCTCAGAGCTGTGCGTGTCCTTGAGCGTGAAGGTCTGTTATCCCCACGGACAGGGCATCTGGAGCCTGAAGAAAGCAAGCACCACGGAGGCCCAGCGATGGGTGGGCGAGGCAGGCGCAGAGAGCTAGGTCCCGCCCTGCAAGGGGCCTTGGCTGGAAGGGAGGCAGGAAGCAAGGTCAGGGGCTGGGAAGAGGCCCATTCACCAGGCCCAGTGCCCCCTGCCCGGGTTAAGAGCCAGCTTCCCGAGAAAGGCCCACACCTCCGGCCTGGGGAGGGCCTCACCTAGCAGTCCACCTTCCTGTGCTGCCCTTCCCGGCACAAGCCTGGAGGGGGGGATGGGACCAAGGAGAACAGGGCTCTGAGTTCACGCATGTGGACCCTCGCCTCCCCGAGACCTCAGTTTCCCCCTCTGCTCCAGTCCCTCCTCTTCTGCCTCCGACAGTCAAGACACTGAGAAGAGCCAGGCACAGAGCTCATGGGGTTCAACTCTGCATTGTCTGGCTGCCCCTTCCCTTATTCCCAAGCCAGCGAAACTGAGGCACAAGCCACACCCTGAGGTCAACCTAAAGCAAACCCTCCATCCTCTTCCTCCTGCATGCCTGCTGTGTGCGGGGCGTGGGGTCATGCGGTGCGCCGCGCACGAGACCCAGCTCCAGGACATGGGAAATGTGGTTTCAGCCACCTGACTTCATTAAGGGCTACAAGGAAAATGCAGTGGGAGAAAGTAAAATTGGGGTAGGGGGGAGTGAAGCTGGTTGGCGAAGGCTCGGAGGAGGCAACATTTGGGCAGAGACGGAACAGGGGGAAGGCACAGCCACTCCGAGGCCCCGAGGCTTCCGGGTCCTGCGAGCCTCCAGCCCCGGTGAGATTTCGCCCTGGGGTGTCGCTGAAACCACTCTGGGTGCTGGGGGGTATGCGGCCACAAAGGTCCAAGAAATGGGGCCAGGCTGAGGGGCAAGGAGAAAAAGGTGGACAGATTTCTCAGGACTCACTGGTGACGACGGGGAGTGGGCAGCCCGGCCAGAGCCCTTTCCCAGGCTTCCCCGGGGGCCCTCGGTCCCGGTGTGGAGCAGAGGGAGGCAGCCCCCCAGCCCTGGGCTCCCAGGACCGCAGCAGCCCTAGCTGTTTCACTGAGGGGAGACAAGCTCAGGGGTAGGTGGTGACGTGTCTCAGGTCCTTCACCCCCAGAAGACCCCCACCACCCCCACAAGATCCTCACCCCCCAAGGACCACTCTTCCAGGAGGTTCCACTCCCAGGAAACCGCACTCCCAGAGGACCCTCTCCCCTCTCCCCCCACCCACCCAGACCCTCCCCCACAAGCCCCCCACCCCCAACGACCCCACAAACACACCCTCACGCGCAGGAGGCCCCACCCCAGGACGACCTGCCCCGCCCCCACCGCCTCCGCACTTGCGCGCGGGACGAAAGATGCTCTGGTCGCCCCCCGCCCCGCTCCGCGCTCGGGCCGTGGAGGCTGAGACCGCAGGGCTGTCGAGGCGGCCTGTCCCCGATTTCCGTCCGCTTGGCTCGGACCGCCACCCTCTCCAGTCCCCATCTTCCAACCCTCCGGCCTCTGGGAGCGGAGTCCGCTCACACCTTCCCGCCCCGTCTGTCCTGACCCTGGCCGCGGGGTCCCCGCCAACCCTAGCCCCCAGCCCCTGCCTCTCTGTCGCCTGCAGGGTCGGGCGTCAGGGCGGGAAACGCCCCCGGGAAAGCCCCGGGGAGCAGCCGGAGGACGGGGCGGCGGGAAGCAGCCGGGGCACCACTATTTAAGGCGCGGCGCGGCGGGCGGAGGTCAGAACCGGGGCGAGCATGGAGCAGGGTCTCGCCCTCCTGTTTCCCGTCTTCCTGGGGCTCCTCCAGCGAGCCCAGGGTGAGCAGGGGAGGGGGCTCGGGCCGAGGGAAGGCTCGCAGCGGGGCGGGGCGCAGTCTGGGGGAAGGGGCGGAGGACCCTGCGGTGTGGGGGTCTCGGAGGAGGCCCGGCCGGGGGCGGGGGGCTGGGGGGGGTTGCTGGGGCTGGGAGCGGGGGCGGGGCTGAGAGCACCGTCTGCCCGCAGGTGGGTCCTTGGAGATGGAGCCTCCAGATTCCGTGGTGGCCGTGTCCTTGGGCGGGTCGCAGCAGCTCACCTGCCGGCTGGCCTGCGCCGACCCCAGGAACCCCATGGTGCAGTGGCGCGGCCTGGACACCAGTCTGGGCACCGTGCGGTCGGACGCGCGCAGCAGCGTCCTCTCGGTGCACAACGCCTCCCTGTCCGAGGCCGGCACCCGCGTGTGCGTGGGCTCCTGCGGGACCGACACCTTGCTGCGGACCGTGAAGCTCCTGGTGTTCGGTGAGCTTCGTCCCCTCCCTGACGCCTGGGCACATTGGGCCGCCCAGCAGCCCTGTTTTACCTCCAAAACAATGCCACCTTTTCCTGGGAGTCTTCCCAGATTGCCCACCCGCCCCCGCCCAAGACTGCATCAGCTCCAGCTGAGTGGTCCCGCAACCCACTCCCTCCTCTCCCGTCAAGCCTCCTCCCCCTACCTGACCCCCACTCTCTCTGCGTTCCACCCGTCCTCCATACTTGACATTCTAGATACACACGCTGTGGCCACTGGGTCTCCTGGGAACCCAGGCACCAGCAGCCCCCACTCACCTCTTGGCCGCACCCCAAGCCCCCTCCTCGGGGCCCAGGACTGACCCTGTGGGCTCGCCCCCCCCCACACCCTCTGTCCACAGCATTTCCAGACCAGCTGACTGTCTCCCCAGTAACCCTGGTGGCCAGGCGGGACCAAGAGGTGGCCTGCACCGCCCATAACGTCACCCCTGCCAACCCTGAAGCCCTCTCCCTATCCCTGCTCCTGGGGGACCAGGAACTGGAGGGGGTGCAGGCCCTGGACTGGGATGTGGAGGAGGAGCCGCAGCAGGGCGAGGACCAGCTGCTCCGAGTAACACAGCGCTGGCTGCTGCCCCCCCTGGAGACCCCCACCCCACTCACCCTCCACTGCCGGGCAACCATGAACCTGCCTGGCCTGAGACTGAGCCACCGGCGGGCCATTCCAGGTGAGTCTCTGGGGTTCTGGCCAGCCTACACACAGTGCCCCAGGAAGTAGGTGAATTTCCCCCCACCCAGCTCCTGTGAGCCCTCATGAGTGGTGCCCAGGAGCTCTTCTGGAATTCTGGCTCCGCACCCCCCCACCGTGTCCCCATCTAGACGGGTCACAATATCTACAGTAGGGGGGAGCCCCGAATGCCTCCAGTATGATATTCCTCATGAGTTTATTCAGCTGTTCAACAGGTTAACTGAGCACCTTCCCTGTGTCAGACCCCCTGAGATCCTGTCCTGCTCTGTTCACAGTCCTCCAGAGCTCCTCCCTCTGGATAAAAACGCAAATCCTCTTATGTCCACAGGGCCCTGAACCACCTGCCCTCACCATCTACCCCCCCCCACTCTGCTCCAGCCACATGAGCCTCCCAGCTGCTCCTCCAAGAGGTTAGGCTTGGTCCTGCCCCAGGACCTTTGCATATGTTCCACCCTCCACTGGGAATGCTCTTCCCCTAGCTCTGTCCATTGCTCCCTCACTCGCCTTCCCGGTGAGACTTCTTCCGACCTGTCTAAATGGTCAACGTGTCCTTACTGCCTCTTACACATGGATGTGGACACACACATATGCACACACATGAGCCCTTTCTCCTATTGTATGTTTTTTGACACCTTTTAACAATATCTGGCATCCTGCATTTTCTGCTCATTTTCTCCATTGTCTGTAGCCCTTACTGTTGGCTTCACTGAAAAAGAAATATGTCTGGTTCATGGCTATGTCCTCAGTGACTACAGTGCCTAGTGCTCCGTAGGTACTCAACACGTGTTCTGGTTGGATGGATGGATGGATGGATGGATGAGACCACAGTGCCCAGCACACAGCAGACGCACAATAACCACTTGCTGAATGAATGAACAAGTGAAAACATTTAACTTGGGGCTGAGGACCCAGTAGGTGCTTGGTTCATGTCAGACGTTATTAATTTAACAGACATCTAAAATAAGACAAGTGTTGTTCACATCAGGAAGCCCCCGGCACCCTCTCACTAAAAAAGCACAAATTCCTTCTCCATGAAACTCATCACTGTCCTTGGGGCCATCAGGTGTGGGGATGGAGCGAGAGCGCTCCCAGTGGACTGGAAGTGGGGGCAGGGAGGGTGCGGGGGGAGCACGCAGAGAGGCCTCCGGATTTGAAAGACGTTTCATGGTTGGGTGTACAAATCCCCTCCTGGATCCTCAGTCTCCCCGCTGTACCACAAAGAGCGGAGAACGCCTTCCATTTGCCAGGGAGCACTTCCCCTCCCCCCACCTCCCAGTCCTGTAGTTTGTAAAGTCCGGTACTGCCTCACCCTGCACTCAGTCTCTCCGTGGCCGCTCCCAGGATGGGTGGTTCACACCCCCTCTACGTTGAGGAAACTGAAACGCAGACGTTCGGAAACTCACTCAGAGTGGGGAGGGGACCAAAGCAGACCCTGACCCTGCTCCTCCCCACTGGGATACCCTTCAATTTGTCCAAGAGGCCCCGGGTGGGGCTTCAGCCCACAGGTCCAACTCTGTGGTCTAAATGGAGAGACGAACAGAAGAGGGAGCCTGGGGCAGGAGAAAACCCATTACCCTGTTTTCCAGTCCTGCACAGCCTGACCTCCCCGGAGCCCCCTGTCGAGACCTCTCCCAAGGCCACCCCAGAGCTGAGCTCCACTAGCAGCTCCAGGAGTCCTGGATCCCCACCCAGGAACAGCAGCTCCGGGAGTCCTGGACCCCCACCAGGGAACAGCTCCAACCGGCCCTGCCGCCCAGAGATCCTCCAGTCTCCAGCCGCAGGGGGTCTGGAGCTACTTTGTCAGGCACTCTGCGACCCCGGTGTGGCTGTGGGCTGGACCCAGGCCCCGGGGGGTCTGGAAGCCTACCAGAGGCGGGAGGCTGGGGCCCAGGCTTGGCTGAGCGTGCCCTGGGCCGGCTGCTGCTCTGAGGGCTGGTTTCAGTGTCGCCTGGACCCAGGGGGACAGATGGCCAGCCTCTACCTGGTCCCAGAGATCTGTGAGTTCTGGGGGCTCGGGAGGGGCCTGGGGGAACTTCAGAGGGAGGGAAGCCCAGGATCAAGACCTCAGACAGGGAATGGGCCTGCTCAGATTCAGTGTCCCCAGCTAACCCGTGGGCTTCCCTTACGGTGGAAGGTGACCGTCACTTGGCACTGTGAGGGCTGCAAATTTCAGAGACTACGTTTCACAGTGATCTGTAAACCCTGACCTTTACACCCCACAACAGTTTGTAGCACAGGAATAGAATAGAGCCACTCAGGTCATTTCAAATTTTCTAGTAGGCACATTTAGAAGAATAAACGAGATATTTTACATTCTTTTCTCTTAAAAAAAAAAACTAATTGGTCAACATGTGGTGTGTAATTTACACGGATAGCAGGGGACATTCAGACTAGCCGGGCATGGGGGGCGGCCATGTCACTTCTAACCAAAAGGTCCTATGTACCTTTCAAAAGATCCATTCTGGAGTCGTCTGGATATTTCAGCAGTTTTTGTACACTCCAAAAGACGCCCTAAACCATGAATTCCTCTCTAAAATCTTAGGGAACTCGGCCAGTGGGACGCCCCTAGCAGATTCCGCTGAGCTCCCCCCCCACACCTGCAATCAGGTGCTCACGGCTCTGCTTCCTTCTCCAGGCTGCCAGACAACACCCCCAGCCCTGTGGACAGGCAGCTTGGTGCTGGGGCTGCTCTTCTTGGGATTCCTTGCCCACCGGCTGCGGAAACGCTGCAGGCCTGCCCAGTGACCACCCAGTCCCCCAGTTGCTTGGGGCCCCCTGCCTCACCTAGACTGGGCTGGGGGGGACTGGCCGGGCCCCTCCTGAAGCGGCCTGCCTTTCCTGCCACACAGTTGCAGCCAGAGGACGACTGCAGGGTTCTGGACCTACGTGGTGGAGAGCTGACCATAACCCCCTAACCCTGATGGCCAGCCTCTGAGATCCCCCTCAGTGGGACCCCCTCAGTGGGACCCTTGAGGACCCAGGCCCCCAGTGGTCCAGAGCTGGAGAATAAAGAGCATCTGGTTTGCCTCAGTGGTTTCTGTGGTGTTACAAGGATTTCACCGTCTGCACTGGGCGGCTCCCCTAAGATGAGGACGGACAGGACGCAGACCCTGGCTTGGCCCGGGCTGGAGGAAAGGGAAAAACGGAGTGCAGGTTCTGCTTGGGGTGGGCAGAACACAAAGGCTTGTGCCTTTCCCCGGATGGGAGACCACCTCAGGGATAACTAGAAGTCCTCAAAAGAAGTGGGGGAAGGGGGCGCCTGGGTGGTTCAGTGGGTTAAGCCTCTGCTTTTGGCTCAGGTCATGATCTCAGCGTCCTGGAATCGAGCCCCGCATCGGGCTCTGCTCCGCAGGGAGCCTGCTTCTCCTCTCTCTCTGCCTACCTCTCTGTCCACTTGTGATCTCTCTCTCTCTCTGTCTGTTAAATAAATAAAATCTTTAAAAGGGGGGGTGGGGAGGGGGTGGGGAGGGGGTGGGGGGGGGAGGTGGACAGCGTGGACAAAAGCCACCGAAGCGGCTTGCTGAAGGCTATGGTCTCTCTCTCGGGGTGGCTTGGGGGCCGAGTCGGTCGGGTGGGGCAGAGGCGAGGAGGGGCCGGGAGTCCCGTCAGCAGACGAAAGGCTGCCGATGCTGGGGTTCCGCCCGCGGGCCCTGGGGCGCCACGGGAGGGTTCAGAGCGGCAGAGGCTGCGGTGCGAGAAAGACCCCTCGGGTGCGGAGGAGAGGTAACAGCACGGGACGGGGACGGGGGACCTCGGGCCGTCCACCCATTCGGCGAGCCGACCCCCTAGCTCTGCCTGGCGGGCGGCGGGCGGGGAGAGGAGACCTCCCCCCACCGGGGTGAGCCGTAAACTCCAGGCAGGTCGGACGGGGCTGAAGGCCTGACGGTGCACAAAGGCCAGAGGAAAACCGGAAAGCGGAGCGGGGTCGGCGCTCCGTCGCGGACTCGGGACAGTCCCCGCGCAGGCTCTGCTGGGCTTCCCAGATCTCCAAGGAGACTGGTTGCTAGGGGACCGTGCTAATGAGGGACTCGCCCGCTATCAAGATGGCGGGCAATCCGGCTTCAGGCCAAACACCATGCCCTTCCTGAAGAGCCATCTTGGAGTCTGGCAAAACTCAGGTTCCGGGCTTGAGCCTGGAGAGCTAACCGGCACGCGCAAAGAGGAACCCGGAGAAATGATGCCAGTTAGCACCTAGTGCGGGGTGGTAAGTCGCCTGTTCCACTCATTTGCCAGAGTCTTCCGGTGGGATCCGGGCGCCTTCCGCCCTTAGCCAAGATGGCCGCCCCGAGGCGCCCGCGCACTGTGGAGTACGGCGGCACTTCCGGTCCCGCGGCCCTCACCGAAGATGGCGGCGGTGGAGAAGCGGCGGCCGGCAGTGGCTCCGGTGGCCGGTTTCACCGACGGCGGCCGGCCGGCCGTGTCCCGCACAGCAGCAACGGCCGAGAGTGAGGAGGACTTCCTGCGGCAGATCGGCGTGACGGAGATGCTGCGCGCGGCCCTGCTGAAGGTGCTGGAGGCGCGGCCCGAGGAGCCGATCGCCTTCCTGGCGCACTACTTCGAGAACATGGGCCTGCGCTCGCCTGCGAACGGCGGCGCCGGGGAGCCCCCGGGCCAGCTCCTGCTGCAGCAGCAGCGCCTGGGCCGCGCGCTGTGGCACCTTCGCCTGGCTCACCATTCCCAGAGGTGCGGGCCGGGCCGGGCCGGGGCGGGGCGGGGGCGGGGGCCGCGGCGGACGCGACCCCCGCGTGCTGCTGCGGACGTGCTGGGCCCGGTAGTCCTCCTGGCGCCGGGTGGACCCCGACCGCGGGCGCTCCGGCTTTGGGGTGCCTTTCTGCAGGTGCCGTGTCCCCTCCAGCCCGCCTCACTGTTAGAAATTCACGGAGCCCAGAGAGGACCCAGAGCCACAGAGCTAGTCCTCCGAGCCGGCTCCTTCCAAACTAGGTTTCCCTAAATGCTTCGTTGCCGGCGCCGCTGCCCATCCATTAAGCCGGAAAGCGGGTGTTACAGGGCTGGGCCGTGCACACTGAGAACAGCTCAGTCTCCCGAGGCCCGTACCCCCGGAGGCAGCCCCCAGCGGGCAGGCGGGCTGTCCAGAAGGAGGCCAGCCTCACGCCCAGGAAAGGGGCTGCAGGGACTAGGCGGGCAGGTGCCCTGGCCTGGAGGCCGTGCAGCTGCACTGTGGGACTCACAGGCTCGTCGGCCTTCCCCGGGCTGAAGCATGGGGGGGATGGCCCCTCCCCCCCACACGTGCCCCCCAACAGTTCCGAGCCTATGAAAGGTGATTGAGGAATATGTATTGAACAGACGATCCACGTCAGATACTGGGTTGAGCTTTCAAAACAACGCCGAGCAGGTGCGGTCGTGAGTGGATGTGGGTGCCCTGGGACTGGCTGGTGGGGAGGGGTCCCCAGAAGCAGAACCTGAGGCAGCATTCGTGTGTGGGTAATTTATAAGGCAGTGCTCCCGGGAGAACCCTGGAAGCGAATGTTCCAGCCTGGTCACCAGGGGATTCTGCCCTCCCCCCCTGCTAACCCTAACCCTAACCTTTAGGCAGCCCTCCCAAGAGAGTCACAGGTACAGGCCATAAGGACAGCACTGGGAAGCTGGGGAGGGATCCCAGGTATGGGAAGGGGGATGGAGGGCGGGCATCTGAGCAGAGTATCCATGTGCTCTGAAGTCCTAAGTTGCTAGGTTTGCAGGGGCAAGGGTGGGAAGAAAGTATGCAGAGACAGCCCTGGGCCATCCGTGGGGCTGTCCATTGAGGCAGGAGGTCACTGATTTGGGGGGAAGTTTCCAGGGTTGCTTGGGGACTCGTAGGTCAGGCGGCGGGGAGAACCTTGCAGCTGGAGGATGGACAGGTGTGTCTGCAAGTGGGACAGGCAGTTATCAGCCAGGAGGGGTTGTGAAGGCCTCAGGAGAACTGAGAAGAGCCCAGGACCCAATCCTGAGGAGCCCCAGCCTTGGAGAACCCATAAAAAAGCATGATCAGGCCAACCAGACATGAAGGAGGGACTAGAAGAGAATGTCATCGCGGGACATCTTCCAAAGGGGAAAAGTCATCAGTGGCTGGGCCACCATGTACAGTTGTTCAGGCCAAACACTGCACAAGCCACTCATCGCACAAGCCGCTCACCTATAGACAGTCACAAACAAAGATATGTCTATGAAGGTTTTTTTGTTTGTATGCTTATTTGTTTTTTAGATTTTATTTATTTATTTGACCGAGAGAGACACAGCAAGAGAGTGAACACAGGCAGGGGGAGTGGATGAGGGAGAAGCAGGCTTCCTGTCAAGCAGGGAGCCCGATGCAGGTCACGATCCAAGCCAAAGGCAGACACCTAACGACTGAGCCACCCAGGTGCCCCTCTATGAAGGTTTTTTGTGGAGTTTTTTCCCAATTCACACAGAGGCACCTTGTGGGCTGGCAGCAGTCCTGTGTCCAGCAGCCCACAGATGCGGGCTGACAAGTGTCTGTTGGGCTTAGGGCCAGGAGAGCTGTATTCATGTTCTGTGACTGCGGTAACAAATGACCACAAACTCGGTGGCTTAAAGCAACAAAAATGTGGGGTGCCTGGCTGACGGAGCGGGTGGAGCAACTCTTGATCTCAGGGTTTGAAGTTCAAGCCCCTGTTGGATGTAGAAATTAGGGGTTAGGGTCCCTCCTGCCTCTCCCAGCTCCCAGGGCTCCAGGTGTCCCTAGGCCTGTGGCCACATCGCCCCAGTGTCCTCCTCTGTGTCTCTGTCCTTTTCTTTCTCTTCTAAGGACATTTGGATTTAGGGCTGCCTCATCTCCATATCCTGGACAAATGACACCCGCAAAGACCCTGTTTCCTAATAAGGTCACTCTCACAGGTTCCAGAGAGACATGCCTCTTCGGGGGACAGGTCTCACTGCCCTGCAGGGGTGTTGGAGCCCTCGCCTGGAGGCCCTTTGGAGCTGCGGGGCTGCGGGGGATGGAGTGAACCTGGTAGGGGTGGTGATGCCCGAGCCCCTGCACTCCTGCTCTCCCCAGAGACAGAGCCAGGGGCCAGCTCAGCAGACAGGGGCCGATCAGGAGCCCCTGGACCTAGCCCAAGGGGCCAACAGCAGAAGCCAGGCCTGACCAATGTGGGAAGCAGGTGCCCCTCTGACGTGGAGTGTCTGGGCTGTTCTTGAGCATCTCATCCGTACCCAAGATGCAGAGAGAAGTCCTCCAAAACCCCCTTCTCCTCTGTGCGCAGATCAGAAGTGGTGTTCTCCGGGAGGTGGTGGCCCAGGGTCCAGGGGGCCACCCCCTGCCAGCCTCAGAGCCCCAAGGACATAAAAACCATGTTTGTGAGACTTGCTGAGGGCCACATGGCCACCAGGGGGCAGAGCCAGCGTGCGAGCTGGACGGTGTGGCCCCCCAGCCCCCGAGGCCCCTGAGCCTCCCCGTCGCCTGGGTGCCTTCCTCCGCAGGCCCCCGGGGATCTGGGAAAACCTCCAAGGGCACCACCGAGTCCAGGTTCCTCCCGGGCACCGTGGGATGCTGAGCGGCCTCCCTGGCCTCCACCCACCCAGGGATGACCCCCAGAAGTGCGCCCAGACCTCATTGGGAGCCGCCCGGGGACGGCCCCATGGAGGGCCCGTGGTGTAAAGGGAAGGGTTTCCGTGTCTCACTCCGGAAGTGTTCTATGCACACCCACACGGGTGTTATGTAAGCAAATGCTCACGCTCTAGTGCCCCGGGTGGGGGCTGACATGGCGGAGCCCTCGGTGCCAGCCCCATCCCCGCGTCACAAACGGAAGCACCACGAGCCGGCAGACAGAGCGGGTGCCCCCTGGCGGCCGCCGGGAGCGGCGTGGGAGTCCCCGGGGGACTGCGGGACCGGCCAGCGGTCAGGAGTCCCCTTCCTCGGCGTCTTGCCCTCCAGCTCCCACCTCGTGCAGCTGTGGTCGCCGCTCTGCGCGTCTGCCCGCCCCCCCGAGGCTGGGACTGTCGTGGGCGGCCCGCCGAGGCCTGCCCTGGTGGCAGCTAACGCCGAGGATGCAGGGCTAGGCCCTGTGCTAGGTACTTGGCCCTTGAGAACCCTGAGAGGCAGGAATGGGGACCCTCGCTCTCGAGTGACCAGAACCCAGGGGTGGGGCCAGCTGAGAGCTGAGGACAGAGCTGTGCTCCCAGAGGGCGTTCACGGGAACCAAGACCACCATGGCACCGGGGCCTTGCTGTCTGGGTCCCAGCCTCTAAGGAGGAGGGAATTCGCCCCCGTCGGGGGCCGGCCAGGCTGCTGGAGAGGAGGCATCGCGGCCCAGAGTCCGATGAACTGTGGACCGTGGTGGCATGGGGACGAGCTGCGTCACGTGGCAGCCACAGCTCTGGGACTTCAGTGGCCCCAACACAAAGGACTGCTGCCCAGAGGCCGCAGGGGTGCGCCCGAGCATGGCCAGGGGCGGCGGACCGCTCAGAACTTGCCTTGGGTGTGGACCGCGTGTGGCTCCCATGCCCCCTCTCGGCAGAGTCAAGTCCTGTGGCCCGCCGGCCCCTCGAGGGGTGGCCGGTCTTCAGGAGGCCACTGGGCCCTCCCCGCCCACACCAGCCAGGGCAGCCTGCACCCTCATTGGGCAGGGCAGTGTGGCAGGCTGTGGTCTCTGTCTCTTGTCCTGGGGCTCGGCCATCGCGCCCAGGGCTGGGACTGAGGCCCGGGAGTGTGCATCTTCAGAAGGCGGGCAGACCCTGAGCTGCGGCTGAGTTCCGGATGGACCCGCGCCGCCTGGCACACTTGCCATCTGCCGCCCTCTGAGGCTGCTGGGCTGGGGCTGGCTTGTTAGGCAGGGACGGGCAGCGGACAGAGGCCCTAGTGACCGCCACGCTTGTTCACAGCAGACCCACCCTTCCTGGGGAGGAGCTTCAACCCCGGTTCAAGGCCTCAGCCTGCTAATGCGGTGGTGGTGACGAAGGTCACGGGAGCGTGAGGTGCCGTCTGGCGTCCTTCATACTTCACGGCACTGGTCTCAGGGACCCCAAGTCCCAGCACAGCATGAGGGCCCGACGAGAAGAGAAGGGAGTTTATAGCCAGGCAGGCCGAGGGTGCAGCCCCAGCTGGGAGGGAGGCTCCCCAGGCTCCTGTTCTCGGACTTCTGGGTGGCGGCTGCCTCCGCTGATGCGCAGAGCTCACGGGGCAGCCCCACACGGGGCGGCCCAGCGCAGACCGGGCTCCCGCTTGCCGGCCCACGGGAAGATGAGGCAGGATTCCCAGGTCACGCAGGAGGTGAACAGAGCCGCAGTGAGCCTTGTCTCGCTAGGGGTCACGGTAGAAATTCTGAAGGGCCACCAGTCCGGTGAGGGAGTGAGACGTGGGGCCGACCAGCCCCCAGGCTCAGCGTGCGGCCCATGCTAACATCCGTGCCGCCCGCGTCTGCTCCTGAGGCTCACAGCACAGCCGCGTCCTGGGGCCTCGGGCGCGACGTGGGGCAGAGTCGTGCCCACCTCGCAGCCGACGGCAGGCGGACAGACCCCCAGACGAGGACAGGTCGTACTTTTGGTTTCGTGAGCCGGGCCCTGTGGCAGCCGTTCAGCTCTGCCTTTGCAGCAAGAAGGCCACCGCAGGCTGGATGAGGCCGTGTGCCGATAAAACTTTATCTACAAAATGGGCCATGGGCCAGATACGACCCATGCACGTAGCGTGCGGCCTCCCGGGCTGTGGGCCTGTGGGAGCATAAAGTAACGTGCATCTAAAGGCCAGGAGTGTCCCCACCCCGTAAGTTCAGTGGCCTTGACGGAGGGCTGTCCCATCGGCCAGCTCCGCAGGTACGTACAGAGGACCTGCCGCGCCACACCGTGTCGGGGCACTGGGAGCTGTACAGAAACTCCCTGACGTGGGCTCGTGGGCTGACGTTCCGAAAGACGTGAAACTGCATCACGAGGACGTCTTACGTTAAGTCAGATGGTGGTAACTGCCCTGAAGATAAAGAGGGGGTGAGGGGCCCTGGAAAGGGGACACTTGAGCAGTCGGAGGAGCCATGGGGAGACGTGGGGGAAGGGCACACCAGCCAAAGGACTCGGCCTTTGCAAAGGTCCTGGGGCTGGATCAGGCCTGGTTTGCTGGAGGAAGACAGGAGGGGACGGGCAGTTGGGGCTGGTGGGCGGGGGAGGGGGCCGTGGGCGGTCCTGGGCTCTGCCCAGCTGGGCCAGCGCTGCATCCTCTCACAGGACAGCCTTCAACAACAACGTCAGCGTGGCCTACGCATGCCTGAGCGCCAGCGGGCGCAAGAAGAAGCCGGGGCTGGACGGGCGCACCTACAGTGAGCTGCTCAAACGCATCTGTCGGGACGGGGAGGCCCCCGAGGAGGTGGTGGCGCCCCTGCTGCACAAGATCCAGTGCCGGGACCACGAGGCCGTGCCGCTGGACGTCTTCCGCGCTGGCATGCTCACCTGCTTCGTGCTGCTGGAGTTCGTGGCGCGGGCCGGCGCCCTCTACCAGCTGCTGGAGGACCCCACCCTGGCTGTGGCTGACCGGCGCGTGGGCCAGGCCGTGCTGGACACCCTGGAGGGGGCCCTGCAGGCCAGCGACGCAGCCACCACACCCTCCCGCTACCTGGAGGCTGGCTCACGCCTGGGCCCCGACAGCCTGGCACTGGCCATGGACCGCGCGCTGGGGGCTCGGCGGCCCGGCTCCCCGATGACCCGGGAGGAGTTCCTGGAGAAGGCTGCTGCCCTCTTCATTGCCAAGGTCAAGCCGGTGGCCTGAGCCACGCACACGTTACCTGCTCCACCTGCACAGCTGGGGGCTGTGCGAGGACCTGCTCCTGGGCGGAACCCCGGTCTGGGACCAGGACCGGAAGGTCCCTGCGTGCGGGGGCGCAGGGAGTCCTCCCACCCCCACCTTCCAGCCTGGACTCGTGCCCCTTCAGAGGGGAGGCCGAGGGTCCCAGGAAGTGGCACCCCCTCCCCTCAGTCCCACAAAGTCCCCTCTCAACAGTAATAAAGTCTGTTCTCCAGGCTGACCTGGAGTGTGTGTGTGCTCCCCTACCCATGCCCGGGTCTACTGAAATGCTTCTCCGTCCAGCACGGCCAGTGCTGCCTGGGGGCAAGGCCGGCCGCCTGGGAACGCCAGGGCGCCCCTGGACTCCGCTTTACGGAAGTAGAGGGCAACCGGGTGCCCAGGACCCACACCGCTGGAGCCCAGGAGGCCTTGCTCTCCACAAGTACCCCAGCCAATTGCTTGCAGCCTAGGCCTCAGGGTGCCCGGCTGTCAAAGGAAGAGGTCAGCTGGGCAGGTCGTTGTGGCTGTGATGGTGGAAATGGCCAACGTGCGAGCACTGTGAGTCTCACGTGCCCTCTGAAGAAGCGAAAGGGCTGCCCGAGTTGGGTGGGTGGGGCGGGGAAAGCACGGCCCGGAGCGGTGACGGTCCACCCCGCCAGCAAAGGCCCCTCCGGAACCCGCATGCCACGCGACCACCACCTGCCCTCGGCCCACCCAGAATCCACACGCGCCCACGAACTTCGTCCCGGCCCCCACGGGGCATCCCTCCTCCCATCCAAGGGGATGGTTTCTTCCACAAGGCATCCGCCCCGAGCAGGAGGAGGGGGGCCAGGGGCAGACGCCCAGCCCAGAAGGATGGCCGGCTGGTCACTTCACTCGAGTGGCTCAGCCTCCAGCTCCAGCAGGTGGGCCCCAGGACTGAGTGAGGGAAGCCCCATGGGAGTTTACACCCTTTCCACCGCTGCTGGCAAGGACCTCCTCTCTCCATTTCCCAGTACCTACCACCCCCCCACCCCCCCCACCCCCCCCCCCCACCCCCGCACAGGCCAGGTCATCAGGGAGCGGGGGAGTGGGGGGAGCCGTGGCTGCTGTTTTCCAAAAACAACCCCAGCGGGGCTCCTGTTCCCGCAGGCTCTGGCAGAACTTCCCCCACTTCCCCTCGGAAAGGGGTCAAGATGTGGACTCTGCTTTCCCTTTCCTTGGACTTGGGTGGCTCTCACGACATTACTGAATTTCCACGGCGAGGTCACAAAATGTGGCACAGACCACGGCCAGCAGGGCTCACCCACGCACCCGGGAGCTGTGTTGCGAGGAAGATTGGGACCCGGGCGGGGGCTGCTCTGCAGATTCAGGGACTGAACAAGTAACTGTTTCCAGCTGCAAAGCTGTGGGTCGTCTGTCCTGTCGTGCAGAGATAGGCTCCTGGAAGACTCACGAAAAGCGCCGGCTCAGCGCATCGGGACCGTCACTGCTCTGCTCTGCCGTGGCCCCACGAGGGAGGGGCACCCAACGTGTCTGTACCGTGGCTGCCACGGGGATGGGCAGCAGCGGGAAGCAGGCGTCAGGCCTGCAGACAGGCAGACCACCTGTGTCACGGGCACCCGTCCCAGAAGCCAACACAGGGATGGGGGCAGGCAACTCCCTGGAGACTCAGGGGCCAAGGCCACCTCCAGTCAGCTCCGTGGCCCCCGGAGGTGGCTACTCCTTCCTAGTCATCAGAAGCCAGAGTGGGCAACCTGTGGCGGGCGCCTCCCCTGCGCAGGGGAGCTGCATAGCCCAGAAGGCTCCCCCCATCCTTGTGGCGCAGGAGTTGCCCATGAGTGAGGACCAGGGCATACGGGAGCCAGCCCCCTTGTCTCAGATGTCTTTGGTGCAGCTCAGGCTCCAGGGCCCCCCAGGATCAGACGGAGGCCAGCCCCAGCCAGGACCACTGCCCCCACAGCCTCACGGGGTCTCCTGGCTGCTTGATCTGGGGTCCAGAAGTCCCGTGCGCCATGATCCTGGATGGATCTCTGCCAGCCGACAGAGTCCTGGGAAGCTGACATGAACCCCTTCCCTGGCGTCACAGTAGCAGTAGCGTGGACCATGGGACCCTACGAACCTCCCCCTTCCAGCAGCCCCCCTCCCCGCTCTCCACGTGCACTCGCTCGCCCCTAGTGCTTCCCCAGCTCCTCCTCCCCTCTCAGCACCTCACCAGCCCACGGCTGCAGTGACCGCCTGGACCCCGTGGGTCCTCAAATCCATAGCTTGGGTCCCTTGCCCAGCCCTCGAGAGCAAACCGCCAGCCGGCCGTCTTCTGGGAACGTCCCAAGGACATCCCAGGCCTGCCGTACCCAGGACAGACCCTCCAGCCACCCTCCCGACACTGGGGCTCCCCTGGGGCTTGTGGTATCCATAGAAGCTTTTGGGCCGGCGGTCCGGGGCTGGCCAGATGCCTCCTCCTGCCCCATCACCTGGCCCTCTTCGGCCTCCTTCCTGCTCCATCCCACCCTCTCCTCCTGCACACCAGTACGGCCCTCTGCCCAGCCCACCCCCCCATCCAAGTGCTCCAGGAACCCTGTGCTCAGTCCTGGGACTTTTCTCTACGGTGGCTGAGCTGGGAGTACCTGGATCTGAATTCCGTCCCCGCAAGTCCGGTGGAGGAAGCCAGCACTGAAGCAAGCAGACCCCGGGGACTCTCCAGCTTCTCCTCCGGCCTGGGTCCCTTCACTCGGCCCCAGGCACCCTGGCCTCCAGCCACTTGTCCCCACGGCAGGGCTGTTGTACGTGCGATTCACTCTCTGTCACACTGTTCCTCCCGTCCCGTGGGCCTCGCTTCCTCACTCCACTCTGGTCTCTGCTCAACGCCACCTCCTGAGGGACCCCTTCCGCAGGGACCTCTCTCCAGAAGGTGCTCCCCTGCCCCCACCCCTGCGAACGCTCACCCGCCCTGTCTTCACAGCTCCTGTTGGTACTGAATTTCCAGCCTGTTTATGACTCGCTCCCTGGCTCCCCAGGCTGAGGGCTTTGCTGGTTTTCGCCACCGCTGCACCCCAGCACCTAGATTTCTGCACAGAAGCTCACGAATCCACCCATCAATTTTCCAGTGGACGACCTTGAAACTGATAGATGTAAATGTGTTCAGTTCCTGCGGCTGTGGTACCAACCACCACACACGGACCCTCTGACAGTTCTGGGCTCAGAGGCCCTAAAACCCTGGCCCCAGGGGGACCTGGCTCCTGCCTCCCACCCGGCTCCCAGAGGCTGCACATCCCCCGCCCACAGCCCCCCTCCCCCATCCTTACCACCAGCCTCATAGGCTTGGTCCATCTCTCGGACTCTGACCCTCTCAGTGGGCCCACCAGTATTACCCAAGATAATCTATTACCAAGTTTTTGTTTGTTTGTTTGTTTGTTTTAAATGCTAGCTCTGCACCCAACGTGGGGCCTGAACTCAGGACCCTGAGATCAAGAGTCACACACTCAGGGCGCCTGGGGGTCTCAGTCGGTTTAGCATCTGCCTTCGGCTCAGGTCATGATCCCAGGGTCCTGCTCAGTCCCTCGCCCTCTCCCTCTGCCACTCTCTCCTCTTTCGTTCTCTGAAACTAATAAAATCTTAAAATATAAATAAAAAGCCTTGCACGCTCTACTGACTGCAAGCCGGGCACCCCTTCCCATCTCAGTTTTGGTTTTTTGTTTTTTTTTAAGATTTTACTTATTTGACAGAGAGGGAGTGAGCAAGGGAGGGAACACAAGCAGGGGGAGTGGGAGGGAGAAGCAGGCTTCCCGCTGAGCAGGGAGCTCCACCCCAGGACTCTGAATCAGGACCGGAGTCGAAGGCAGACGCGGCCACACCATCTCAAGATTGTTCATCTTATCTGCAAAGTCCCTTTTGTCCTGGAAAGTAACATAATCACAGGCTGAGATTAGGACCTGGGCAGCCGCGGCGGCAGTATTTTCTACCAGAACCAGCCCCAAGGGCGCGGCCAGAGGGAGGCGGAGCTGGCCTAGAAGCTGGTTCTGGCGCCGCAGAGCACACCAGCCCCGAAGCCTTGGTCTCTGGACTCCAGGTCCCCGCCCTTGAGGCCGCATCCCCCCCCCCTCCCTGTGCACCCTTCTGCTTCACCCCTGCACACACACGCGCGCGCACACACACACACACACACACCACCACCCCCCACCCCCCGCCTCCTGAGATCAGGTCTTCCTTCTCAGCAGGCAGAACGGCAGCCACAATGTCCATAACCTCTTTTTTTTTTTTAATATTTTATTTACTTATTTGACAGACAGAGATCACAAGTAGGCAGAGAGAGAGGAAGAAGCAGGCTCCCTGCTGAGCAGAGAGCCCGATGCGGGGCTCGATTCCAGGACCCTGGGATCATGACCTGAGCCGAAGGCAGAGGCTTAACCCACGGAGCCACCCAGGCGCCCCTGTCCATAACCTCTTGAGGAGCCACAGGAAAGCATCTCAGACGTCAGCTTAGCATCTGAGGACCATCTCCAAGGCGGCCACAGAACTTCAATCTGAACGCAGGCTCTTCTGCGACGATATGTAAGGGAAGGCCCAAGTCAGACCGAGTGAGGAGGAACAGAAGAAATTTATCAGTCTGCATTTTGGGGGCTTTCAGGGAAGGCCAGCCCAGCTGGATCCGGGAGCACACACAGGGTCATGGCACTTTCTCCTCCAGGGACTCAGGTTCCTGAGTGCCAAGCACGTTCACAAGGCTTGTGGTGATGAGATGGCCCCATTTCTCCAGGCCCAGGCCCTCCCAGCTCAGCCACTGGGGCCCAGTGTTCTCTGAGAAAGTCCCCGAGTCCCATCTTACTAGATGAGCCACATGCTGTTCCTCATCCAACCCACGGCAGCAAGGGACCCGGAGTGCTCTGGGGATTGGCTGACCCTCCCTACAGCCACGGTTCGGAGGGCCGTCCAATCTGAACCTTACAGAATAAGAATGGGATGCCCCAAGAGAAAATCGAGATGCTGTGGACAGACAGGCAGAAACCCCTGATGACCAGCACCCCAGAACATTTCAGAGCCCAAGGAGCAGACTTTCCTGGGGGCTGAGGCCCCATGGGGCACCTGCTGGAGCACCTCCCTTTTCCTTTCCAGAACCAGCCCCCCACCCTATGCTTTGGGGGGATGTGGGGCTGACATAGGGAGATCCTGGGAAACCTGTCTGGGACAACCACGGTTAGCTCTAAGTCCTCTTTACTAACAAGCTGCCACAGGGCGGACGTGGGTGCTCGAGGCGGAGAATGACGGTGAGCACACCTGGAACCCTTAGCAAAGGGCACACCGACCTTTCCACCCACAAGGGGCCTGCTCCAGGTCCCCCAGGGTGCAGGGCAGAGGTGAGCCAGTCAAGGCCCCGGCCCCGGCCCTGAGGCAGCTCGGCCCGGGTATCCTCCTCGGAGATCTCCGTCCCTGTCCCCACGTTGGAATTTTGCTTTCTTTGCCTCAGGTAGGTTCACCGGCTTGTCCTCACGTGGGCCCCGGGTCCGGGCACAACCCCTGCAGCTGTGGGCGGCCCCCGCGCCGCACCGTAGCGCCACGCCCACCGCCCGGGGAGCTGTCACCCCGCGGATGTGGAGGACGGAGGCCGGGGCGCCGGACTCAACTCTCACGCCGAGTGCCCCGACGGGGGCGCGCGTGTCCAGGACCAGCCCGGGCCGAGCCCAGGCGCCGTCGGCACGAAGGGAGCGCCGGGGAGATGAGGGCACAGCCAGGCCCGGGGCTCGTCCGCGGGGCGGGCTCGGCCGAGGCGGGCGCCGAAAGCGGGGTCCACTCCACTGCCCAGCCTCTCCGGGGAGCCGGTGCCGCGGGTCGCGAGTCCAGCTCGTCCGACCGACGCGAGCAGCGCGGTTTCTCCGCGCCTCGGCCTCGGGGCCCACTCAGCTCGCGGGGCCCCCGCCCCCCGCCCCCCGCTCGGCCCCACTCTCCGCTCCCCGGACGGGACACTGAGGCACCGCCCGTCGGGGGCCCGGGCTCTCACTCCGCCCTCCCGCCCCGCCACGGCCGGCGGGGCCTTCCTTTCCGCTCGCCCAGAACCACCCGAGAAGGGAGTCGGCCTGCCTCCGCCCCGCCCGGGCCAGAGGACCCCGCCCCGACCCGCCCCCGGCCCGCCCCCGGCCCGCGCGGGGACGTCATAAAAAAAAGAAAAACCCCAAAAGCCTTGCGGCCCGTGCCGGGACGACGCAGCCCAGCCCTGCCCGCCTCCCCGCGCACAGGCATCCCGGGTGCTCGTCGGAGCGGGGGGCGGCCTCCCCAGCGGCGGCCTCCCGGGGGTCGGCAGCGGCGGCCTCCCGGGGGTCGGCAGCGCCAAGGCGCCTGCGCGCTCGGCCCGCCCAGCACGTCCCTCCTGGCGGTCGCGCCTGCGCGCTCCGCGGGCCGGGGGACGGGGACTCCACTTCCCGGTGTGCCCCGCGGGCGGGCGCGCAGGCTCAGTCTGGGCCCCGCCGCGGCGCGCAAGCGCGGTCGGGGGGCCGGCAGTGCGCGCAGGCGCAGCGCGGGGCGGGGCGCGCGGGCCAGGCCGAGGCGAGCGCCGGGCGGGCGGCGGCGGCGGCGCCGGGGCGAGTGGAGCGCACAGGGGTCCCGAGCGGCGGCGGCGGCGGCGGCGGCGGCGGCGGCGGCGGCGTAGAGGAAGAAGGCGGCGGCGGCGGCCCCGGCGCCCTCCCGGCCGGCGCGCGGCCCGGCCCGTCCCGCGCCCCCGCCGCGGCCCC
Source organism: Neogale vison (assembly GCF_020171115.1). Classification (NCBI taxonomy): domain Eukaryota; kingdom Metazoa; phylum Chordata; class Mammalia; order Carnivora; family Mustelidae; genus Neogale; species Neogale vison. Next base: position 224,338,938 of record NC_058096.1, on the reverse strand, counting down.
GCGGCCCAGCGCGCCCCCAACCCCGGGCCCCGCCGCCGCCGCCGCCATGGCCCGGCCGCTGGTGCCCAGCTCGCAGAAGGCGCTGCTGCTCGAGCTCAAGGGGCTGCAGGAGGAGCCGGTGGAGGGCTTCCGGGTGACCCTAGTGGACGAGGGTGACCTGTACAACTGGGAGGTGGCCATCTTCGGGCCCCCCAACACCTACTACGAGGGCGGCTACTTCAAGGTGAGCCCGCGGCTCGCGGCCCCGGTTCCCGTCGGGCTCCTCCCCTCGGGCGGGCCCCTCTCTGTCCGTGCGGCCCCTGGGAAGCAGCTGCAGCCCCCGCTTCCCCAGCCGGCCTCCGGGAGCCCCGAGGGGAGCCCCGGGGACGCCGCCGGCCGGTTCGGGTGTGGGGCCCTTTGCTGGCCGCAGACCCGGGAAGGCCCTCAGCTGCCCTCCCCGATCCCTGCCCGGAGGAAACAAAGAGCCTCCCCAGGCCCGGCGAGCCTTATTGTTGGGGACCACGGGGTTGGGGGAGAGCGGGAGGGAGGCCAGCCTGGGGTGCCTGCGCCGCCACTTGCCGGGCGCCGATGGGGCCTTGCCAGCTGGGCCTGCTTGGAAAGCGGCCACCCTTCCCGGTAGCAGCGGGGCAGGCCTTCTTGGCTCCATCCCGAGCTTTATGTAACCTGTCCTCTCGAGCAGGCCCTGGGGTGCTCTTGCCACGGCCACCGCCCACTTTGTCCCCGGGAGCCACACCGCAGCCTGCGCCCTGGTGGACCTTGGGCCCCTCTCTCTCCCCGGCCTGCTTTCCTGGGTTCCACTGCGGAGCAGGTGGCCGCTAGGGGCCCCGATCCCACTCTCCAGAGCAGTTCTCCTTTGTCGTTGCTGGGAGCAGGGCTGGGGTGCCGTCCCTGGGCCTGGCTGGGTTTCCGACGAGTGTGACAAAGGACTCGGCCAGGACGCGGCCAGGATTCCGGCAGCCCTCTTGACCTCACCACCGGAGCCCAGGCGCGGCCTCGGAAGGGCTCTCTCGGGTTGCAGGGCTTTGCTTTTGGAGCCAGGGGCACAGGGCAAGGGGTCTCCGTGCAGAGAGCTGGGGAGTGAGCCCTCAGCCTGGAACGGCCCCCACCCCACCCCTGCCTGCCGAGAGGCTGCCCAGCCCCGCGGGTGGTGCTCCCAGGACAGGTCTGCGTCCGAGCTCTCTGCGCGTTGTGGTTGAGCCCGCTCGGTGGCCGCAAGGGAGCCGCCTGGTCCGCTGGGGCTGATTCCTGAATTGCGATTCCCCTGGTGCTGGGGCGGGATCCGGGGGTGCCTGCGGACAGCCCTGGGCTGGGTTCCCCGTCAGGCACCGGCCCGCTCTGACGCGCTGGGTCTGGGGTGGACCCCCCGCGGTTTGACGAGGTCCTTTCCAGCCTCTCTGCTCTGCGTGGGGCTGTAAGGAGGGGTCTCCACTCACACACCGCGGGAGGGTGGACTCGCACCCTGAACCCAGGCAGGCCCGACGCGAAGTGAGGTGGCGGATCTTTAGGAGGGTGTGGGGTTTCTGACCTGGCCCACTACTACCTGGTGTCTGACCTGGCCCACTACCTGGTGGCCGGGGATGGTGGTAGATCCTCCAGGCTGGCACTGGGGGAGGGGGCTCATCCCCTGTGTCTGAGAAGAAGGGACTGCCGGATTCCAGACACATGGGCCGTAGGGCCTGACCTCCATGAAGCCGGCGTGGCCTGGCGGTGTGGGGATGGGGGGGGTGCCACCCGCTGGGTCCTCTTCTCTGGGTGGGACTGGGGGGGGAGGTGAGGAAATGCAGGGCTGGGAAGTACCCAAGGGCCACCATCACTTCCCAGCCAGGTTCCACCGCGTCTTCCTGGTCAGCCTGGCCTTGAGAGCCACAATGGGCCTCGGGCGGTGTGGTGGACAGAAGGGGGTGCCAGAGGGAAGCAGTTCAGGGCCCTGCTCCAGTGAACTCGCTGTGTGTCTTTGGGCACGGTACTTTCCTTCTCTGGGCGAAGTCCTCCCTGGGGACGCTTGAAACGGTGTGGGGGGGAGCTCAGGGCCGCACCCGTTCTCAGGGCCCTCCCCTAGAAACCTGTAGGGCAGGTTCCAAGTTCTAGGTTTGCCCTGTAGTCATCACCGAGTTCCCTCCCTCCTGGGCCTCAGCATGGTCACCCCAGAACAGAAGGGCTTCCCCTAAATGCCCCCAGTGCCCCCTGCCCCGGAGAGTGACTCCCAGAGATGGGCCTGGGGCAGTCGGAGCGCAGGCGCCCGGCTTTGGCTCCCGGCACACAGGCTCAGCTGAGCACCTGGAGCACCGCCAGGATCCCGGGCCGGGCATCGTGGTGTCCAGGACTGGGGCTTACACAAGAAATGAAGCTTTTTTACCTGCTGAGACCTGGGCAGGAGGCCCTCCCCGGTCTGCCCCCATGACCTTCCTGTCTGCTTTCCTGGCCCCCCGCAACGGACGCTCACAGGAGAACGGTCTGTCCGGCGCTGTCCGTCCGGCACCGACTCCCACAGGGCCCAGACCGCAGGGGTGCCGGGAGTCACGGCTCCATGAGCATCTTCCCCACGGCCTGGAAGCTGACCCTGGGAGTCCACCGTCATGCCGGGGGTGACCTGAACCCGCCATGCTCCCCGGGGCCTGGCTCCTGGTCCCTCCACAGGGCTGCGCTGAGAGAGTGGCCCCTAGGGTTGCTCCTCAGCCACGGGGCGGGGCCTGGATCAGCCCGGGTGACCCGAGGAGACCTTTGAGTGTGTGGCAGGCAGGGTCCCGGCTGCCCTCTGGTGGTGGAGGTGTCTGTCCTGGCTGATGTCCTCGTTTGCGTGTCCGTGGGCTCAGTCCCCAGACAGCAGCCTGCACTGGCTGAGCCTCCTGCTCTCTGCCCCGCCCCAGGCACGCCTCAAGTTCCCCATCGACTATCCGTACTCCCCCCCAGCCTTCCGGTTCCTGACCAAGATGTGGCACCCCAACATCTACGAGGTGAGTCCGCCAGGCCCACCCCGCCCCCAGCGTCTCCATATTGGGGGGGGGATGCTGCAGTGCCTGATGGGAGAGGGCTGCGGTGTGGGCACTGACCCCCTTTACCGTCCCCACACAGACAGGGGACGTGTGCATCTCCATCCTCCACCCCCCGGTCGATGACCCCCAGAGCGGGGAGTTGCCCTCAGAGCGGTGGAACCCCACCCAGAATGTCAGGTGAGGCTGGACCAGGCCCTGTTGGAGGGGCTGCGCAGCACAGGGACCCCTGTCCCCAGCAGCTCTCCCGACTCGGCTCCTGTGGGACTTGCTCGAAGCTGGCCAGGCCTGGGGACACAGATGTGGGGGGACATGTGTCTGTTGCTCTCAGGGCCGTGACTCCCTGCGGTCCTGCGTAGTCCGTCCAAACTGTCCTCCCGCCGGGGTGCTGGGGGCCCCAAAGACCCTCTCGCCTCATTTCCTGGGGCTCCGTGCCCCATCCACCCGTGGGGACAGCCACTGGGAATTTCAGGGCCATGTTTTCTCTCCCACGGTCCCCCCACAGAGGCCGGTCACCTCTGTTTCAGGGCCGAGCCCCTCACCCTGCCTCCTGGCCTGCATGTGTTTAGTTCAGCCCAAGCCATAATGAAAGCTGGTGGCACGGAGGGACCCACTTGCCTGCAGGATGCCTTGAGAGCGGGGACATGTGGAATGAAGGTGGTCCTAGCTGCCCACACGTGTCCTTTCCCCAGGCTGGGCTAGCGTGCGGGGCAGGGGCCAGGCGTGCGCCCTTATTCTCCAAGGGGCCTGAGACAGAAACCAGCGGCAGCGACGTCACCCACAGGGTTGGGAGTTGAGGGGTCCCCTGGGCGGGGGCTGGCCCCTGGGTGTGTCCACGAATACTGTGGCGCTAGGCCTGGCTCCTGGGGTGGTGTGGCCAGAGAGCACGCTGCCCCGGCTGACGCCACCCCCCCACCCCCCCAGGACCATCCTGCTGAGTGTCATCTCGCTCCTCAATGAGCCTAACACCTTCTCGCCGGCCAACGTGGACGCCTCTGTGATGTACAGGAAGTGGAAAGAGAGCAAAGGCAAGGACCGGGAGTACACGGACATCATCAGGTGAGGCCGGGGTCTGCCCGGAGGCAGTGGTCCAGGAGGGAGACCCCGTCGCGGGGCGGGGGGTGGGGGCAGGCTCAGGCCAGTGCACTGGCTCTTCCTCCTCCCCTCTGTTCATTGTGCCCCCAGCCTGCTCTTCATGAAAACGGATGTTCTCTCTCTGTCCCGGGGGAGGCTCTAGTCCCGCCAGCACGTGGTCCGCGTGTGGAGCCCGCGGCCCCTGAGCCGTGTGCTGCGGAGTCTGGGTCCCAGGAGCACATGTGGTCGGGCCCGATGGCCCAAGCTCGAACCGGGTCGTACCACTCCCGTCCGTCCTGGGCAGCCCAGCCCCCTCCTTGCACCCAGCCAGGTGTGCCCCAGATGGGGCTGGTTTGCTGCTCCTTCCCAGACTGACTCTTGCCTCAACTTTGCTTTTCGTGCTTTTTCTTTGGGGGGGGGGGCGTGTTTTTCCCACGTCATGTTGTGTTCTCATGATTTCCTGCGGTGGACGTCGCTCGCGTTTGTTCCTTTGAAACTTGGAATTATCCTGTAAAGGCAGAAAAAGATCATGGTATTAGTGTGTTTAGAAAATCACTTTTTTTGGAAAACACACGTTTTTCCTGGTTTTAGAAGCAGCGTGTTGTGCAGGGACCGGGCAGGACTAAGCCTCCAGCCCTCCTGCTGGTCTCTTCCGGTGATAAGCAAGCAATGGTCCCCGCAGAGCACCCGTGGGCAGAAGGAACGCGTTCCGGACCACGCGGGACCAGGGCTGGACGTGGTCTGGGGCTCGGGCTCCAGAGCTGCTTGACCTCCTTTCCTCTGGCCCGTCAGCTGCTCTGTCCATTGTCCATTGTTACTTGTAATGCGCTTTACGGACTAGTGGGGGACGAACTTAACCCTTTGTTAGGTTTTTCCAAAAACTCGTGTACTTCTTACCTAGAAAGAGGAGTAAGGTCTGCGCCAAGCTGCGGCACGACCCCGGTCGAGGAGGGGGGCGGCGTCCCCGGCAGCACCCACAGGAACTTCGGGCCGCAGTCCTGGCGTGTACCGCAGGGTCGTCCCTGGGTCGGGGGCATGCCTGGCTGTCGTGGAAGCAGGACCTCGGAGGCACTGCGGGACCCCCGGGGCTGAGGGGCGGTGCCACGGGACATCCGTGTGTCAGAACTCACCGCTGTGCCCTTGAAAGTGGCACAGTTGTGTGTGGATAAAGCTCCAGGAGCTCACGAGGGTGAGGAGGGGACGCCTTCCTGACAGAGAAACAGAAAGGAAGCCCCGTGATCTCAGCAGGTCACCGAACAGTTCCCGTTTAGGTGGTACTTGCAGACACCCGCACGTACCACTGCCCCAAGACCAGCCCCCCGCCCCCCGCCGCCTTCCGCGGCTGCTGCCCTGCCTGACCTCGGAGGCCCGTCTGCACGGGCCGGCCTCCCGCACGCACACGCGTGCACTTGGCTGTGCATCTGCCATCGTCCCCCGCCCCCAGCCCCGCTAGTCCGTCTCCCTGTCGTCCGCAGACCCCCGGTCCCTGTGCACCAGGTACACCTGGATGGGGGAGAGCGTCGCCAGGAGCCTCGCGTCTGCTCCGCTTTCTGCTGATTCTGCTTCTCTTTTCTCAGAGCGAAACCACGTCCTCCTTCGGCGGCTCCGCCCTCTTTTTGCTGGGTCTGTGGTGGTTTCTGTGAGCAGCGTCTGAACAATGGGTGCAGGGTTGCTCGTGGCATCCGAGTGCGTTTTCCCCTAGCAGCGTGCACACGCACACGCACACACCTGGCCCTACGGTGACCCCGTGCCCGCAGAGCGGCCCCTTCCCACGGTTCCCTGTCCCCCCGTTGTCCCAGGAAAGATCTCCCCCAAGGCCAGGCGGTCCCAGCTCTGGGGCTGTGCCGAGGAGGAGCAGCCGGGCTGGCGGCGGCTGTCGGGAGTGCCCGTCGGGCTCCTGCCCGGGGGGACCCTCCCTGTGTGACGGGACTCCTGAGGGTCCGGCGCGCGCTGCCTCACCCCAGTTCTTTTTCCAGGCACCGCCCACGCGGCGCCGGAATTGAGAGCAGACTGTTTCCACCCCTCGGGGCTCTGCAGGCCGCTCACGCATGCCCACGGGAGGGAGGCTGGGACGTGAGCCACTGCCCCTGACCCGCCCCCACCAAGCCGTGTTCCCCACGCGCGCCGCCAGCGGGTGCGTTGACAGCGTGTGTCGTCCTTGGCCCTGCAGAGCGTCCGTTCCGGGGGTGGTTTGTGCCTGCTCCTCGGGCCCTAGGTGGGAGTCCCCCGCCTCGGGAGCTGTGCCGTCCCTGGGGAGCCAGTGCGCCGGGCTGAGTGCGAGCCCCGTTTTCCTCCTCGCGTTGGCCTTCCCCGTCTGCCCCCCACACCTCCGTCTGCCTGTCCCTGCGTCCCTCCGTGTGTGGTGGGTGCCACGGTGGCCCAGGCACTGAACGCAGGATGGGAAGTTCAGCTGCAGCCCTGACCCACTGTCCCTGCTGGCGCACCTCTGCTGTCCCGGCCAGCGCGGCCGCGCGCCTCCCGTGGGTGCCGACCGACGCACGGGGCCGCTGGTCTCTGGTGGCCAGGGTCCTGCGTGCCGTGGGCCCCGCCCTGTGTGGCCCTCCTCTGCGGCCTCCGAGCTCCTGAGGGCTGGGCTCCTGTTGCGGGACCCCGACGGGCACAGAGCCGTAGCCCACAGGACCGTCTCTCCCCCAGGAAGCAGGTCCTGGGGACCAAGGTGGACGCGGAGCGGGATGGCGTGAAGGTGCCCACCACGCTGGCCGAGTACTGTGTGAAGACCAAGGCCCCGGCGCCCGATGAGGGCTCGGACCTCTTCTATGACGACTACTACGAGGACGGGGAGCCCGAGGCCGAGGCCGACAGCTGCTTCGGGGACGACGAGGACGACTCTGGCAACGAGGAGTCCTGACACCACGACCCCGAGAATAAACTTACAGATTTTACCTCAGCAGGCCCGGGCTGTGTGCGCCGACACCGGCTCGCGGGAGGGCCTGGCCCCCGGGTGGTCGCTCTTCGGGGTCGCCCAGTCTCCCACGTGTGTCCTGGGGCCTCTGCTTCCCAGGGGAGGGCCGCCTGCCAGGTTTGGGACAGCCCGGGCGGCGGGGGGCCTGAGGAACCCGGACCCCCCACCCGTCCGCAGCTCCTGCTGGCCGGGGCCAGACCGTGGGCTCCCAGCTTGTGCGTGGACGGGTTCACCTGTGGTCACTCTGCTCTGCTCTGGTTTGTTTGGGATCTGAATAAAACGACTTTATGAGAAGCTAGAGAACCACCCTCTCCTTGGCCTCCACAAAGGACTGCAGAGAACGGCCGGTCTGTCACCAGGCTGGATCCTGACAGGCCCACGTGCCTGTGACCCTCCGTGCCAGGCGCGGGGATAGGGGCCTGCAAGCACCTGGACACACACGCCGGGGGCACCGCGGGGATGTGGGGTCTGGGCAGGCGGTGGCCGCACGTCCACGGACACCCTGGCAGCCTGGGGCAGAGCACGTGCTGCCGGCCCGCACCCACCCCCTGGGGCCTTGGGGCAGTAAGCCGCCTCCCTGCCAGCCGTGGGGCCCCTGGCAGCCCCGACGCGACCTGCGTCACGCCACTGTCACCCAGGACCTTGGCTTCATTCCGTGTGACTGACACGTCCAGAGTGGCCCAGATTCGGGATCAGATGGCCCAGTCGGGACGGGGTCCCCCGTGGGTCAGTCGGGCACGTGCGCAGCCTGACAGCACCATGGCTGGGCCTGGCTGACCCCACGCAGGAGGGCGCTGGGCAGAAGGAGCCGGGCTGCCCCGGGCGAGCCCAGTCAGACCCGCACCGCGGCCCGCTCACCAGGGCTTCTCCCCTGCCCCACTAGTGAGCCCTCGGGCTGTGGGTGATACTGTCTGTGAGACCCTGTGGTCTGGTGGCTTCTTGAGCTGGAAGGGTTCACCCCCTTGGTTTAGTTTCTGGCTTCTCTTAAGCCCAGAGAGCTGGCGGGGCCGGCCCGGCAGGAGCCCCTGTGGATGGGACTTGCAGCTGGTGTTCTCAGCCACGGGAGTAGCGTGGCCCGTGACAGCTACACCAGTGCCCCTCCCCCAGCTTCTAATTCGGGCCTCGGGGCGCCTGGGGTCCAGCCTCCTGAGTGGGGGCCGGGTGTGTGGCCCTCTCAGCATCCAGTGGCTTGGAGGCCAGGAGACCCACACCTGCCCTTTACTTCCTCCTGCCGGGAGGAGGACCCCTGGGCTGGGGTCAGGCTTCCTGTGAACCCCTGTGTGGCTGGCCCCCGCGCTAGGAGCCGGTCAGGAAGGGGATGGGCACTGGGGAGGCCTGCCCCGCCCCGCCCTGTCTGGGGGGCCCCCGCAGGCGTCCTCAGCGGCCTCCCCTGGCCCCTGGGCTTCCTCACAGTGGCTCGGGCTCCAGAGAGAGGGGTCACGAGCAAGGCCATGTCCACCCACGCGGAGGGCACACGCATCGCTTCCGCACAGACTTGGACACAGGCGTGGGTGAGCCCTGCCGGACCCAGACCTCTCGGTGGGAGTCGTTGCCCCTCGGGCCCTCCCCCACACAGCTGCCACGGAAGCTTTTGCACCCCCAGATCTGACCGTGATACCTGAGGCCTCAGTCCAAATGCTGTAGCCTGTTGTGGACTCGTGGCATCCGTGTCAGAGCTGAGCGTTGGAAGCTGCGAGGCAGAAACAGTTGGGGAGCCCGGTTACGTAGAAACTTGAGACCTCCCGTTCACGCTCTGTGGAAAACAGAGCGTGCGTGTGTCCTGTGTGGTATTTGGGACACATTCTCCGTATAAGATGACGTTTCGTCCTTGATCTGAGATTCCGAGCGCGATCTGTTTAGATGCCGGCCAGGCCACTCGTCCTGGGGCGGCTACCGTCACACAGGACAGGACGTGTGAACACTCTGTAAATACAGTTTCTCTTGAACTTGTCCCTGGCCGGACACCCCCTCCTGCGTGAAGACAGGCCACCTGGCCTCACTTGCCAGTGCCACCAAATGAAAAGATGGCTGGTGACTTGTCTCCAGAGTCCCTGCACACGGGAGAGTGCTGTGGTCCCCTGTGACCGGCTGTCCTTTATAGTGACTGCTTCGGTGAAGCACAAAATGCCCAACTCAGACTGATTGAGCCAGAAGGAACTTCATTAGCTTCTGGGAGTGAAAGGCCACGGGTTTCAGGCACAGTGGAATCCAGGCCCATGTTCTGCCCAGACCATCTCCCCTGGGGTCAGCAGCAGAGTGACAGCTCCAGACCCGTCTGTATCCTATTCCCGGAATCGGAATCTGTGTCTCTGAAAATCAGGAAAGGCAAGGACATGGCTCCTGTCCTGGAGCCTCCGGGGGAGCCAGCCCTGCCCACAGCTTGACTGGCTGTGGGAGGCCCGTTTCCACCCGCCGGCCTCCAGGACTGGGGAAGCGTCGGCTTGTGTGGTCCCAGACGCCGAATGTGCCCTGAGCCCGGACAGCCGACAGGACAGCCGCATGCCTCCGCCTTCTTTTCAGGGGACCCCTCTCCCCTTGGGACCACCCAGGCAGACACCCTAATCGCTCCATGTCCAGCAGAGTGAGAGCTGCTTTGAAAGAACTCCGTGGAGGAGATCAGACCGCTGAGCACCACGGGGACCCCACATCCCCTTTGCCAGCCCTGGGGGCCTGTGCACAGGGGAGTGGGAGCCAGGGTGCAGGGTTGTGAGGGGTGTCCCCGCCCATCAGCCTGAACCCCTCAGGAGGCGGGGTCGGGGGAGGGGACAACCAAGGTGGTCATGGCAGGGGTCGGGGCAGGAAGGTCATGGCGGGCGGGGCGGTGGGGGGGGCAGCCCTAAGCCAGTCTCCATGAGGCGACAGCTTGAGATTCACGTCGCAGGGTCCTGAGTTTGCCCCCTGCTCCTTGCCCACATGGGGCCCTTGCGCCTGTGTGAGGCCGGGGTGCAGGCCTTGTATACCTACAGTGGGTGTCCGTGGAGCGGGCCCGCCCTGCTCCACCCCCTCTGTGACCCCCAGGGGCCCTGGGGTTGTGCGAGGCTGCGGGGATCCCTGGGGAAGGACTGCGGGCTGCGACAAAGTGAGCTGCCCCTAAGCAGAGCCGGGTCTCTCAGGACACATGGCCCCAGGCCGAGAGCTGGCCCACAGGGGTGGCCCAGGCGTCCCCAGCAGGAACCTGGCCTTTGAGGATAAACCTGTCCTGGGGCTGGCCAGCCGTCAAAGTCCCCGGTGAAGCTGACCAAGGGACCAGGGAGTCTTTCAGGCACAGCTTGCTCCAGGCGCTCAGGTGAGGGCCCCTGCCCCAGCCTTCTTCCTGGCCCTGCCGGCTTGCCCCCAAGCCACGTGATCAGAGACTCTCCCACAGTGGAAGGACAGCGGCCCAGGGTCCCACGCCACGTCTGACCCAGTCCCTGGATGGCAGGGGCTCCAGCCAGCGCTTGCCACTTCTAGACGTACGTTCTGGAGTCTAGGGCAGTGACAGGAGCAGGCGGGCCCGGCCAGACAGGAGCTGGGGGAGGGGCCACCGGCCACACCTTGACCCTGCTGCTGCTGAGGCTGCTCCGGGGGTTCCTGCGTGCTGAGACCCCAGCCTTTCCTCCCACATCAGGGCGGCAGCCCCGAGTCCCGCATGGAAGCCGGCTCCTTGTCTGGGGAGCTGCCTCTGTGTGCTCACGGTGCTGGGGGCAGCTGGGAGGGGTCCTGGCTTGCACCCCAGGCCCCCATCCTGCACTGCTCGCCTCCCCTCCCCCTTCCCGTCTCCAGCAGGTGGACCCCCGGCTGGCTCCAGTGGCGGTGCTGGCATGGCGCAGCGTGGCCAACTGGGGGCCTGGGGAGCTAGACCTGCGGGTGCCAGACATACAGAAGAGCCACAAGGCCCAGTTCTGGCCCAGCCACCTCACTCCCTGCAAAGTGCCTGAGCACCAGTGGGGAGGGCCTGGCCGCAGGGCATCCGCCCATGGCCGGGGCCACCAAACAAGCCCCCTACGTTCCCCTCTCTGGGTGGGGTGGTCCTGGAGGTCAACGCTAGCATTAGGCCATTCATCTGCAGAAACTGAGGCCCAGAGATGTTAGTCAAGCTGCCAGTCACATAAGCAGTGGGGAAGCTGGGGTTTGAACTCCAGGACCAGTGATCGGGGCACAGATGAAGCATGTGCAAAGGCCCTGGGACAGGAAGGAGTAGCAAAGTGTGTGAGGAGGACATGAAGGAAGGAGGTGGGGAGTCATGGCAGAGGCCCATGTGGCTGCGGGGGCCAGGTCTGTGCCCCAGATTCATGGCCCCTCCAGCGGGCACAGGAGGTAACTGGGTTCTAGAGCCTCTGGCAGGGGTACTCAGGGGGGCCCGGTGTACAGCAGAGGCCAGCGGGCTTGAATCCTTCCCTGCAGCTCTAGGGTCAGCCCTCCCATGCCTGTCCTCTGGCCCCTCGTGTTCCGTCTCCGTGAAATCACCAGCTGCTGGGGCCCCAGCCTCAGACCTGACACCCGGGGAAGATGCCACGCCCTTGCTCGGCAGACCCCTCACTGCAGGACGGTGGGGCAGGGAAGAGGGGGACCGATGGATCGTAATAAACTGTGGACCTGTGTGACTCTGACCCCACTCCTGTTCTCCATGGGCCACGTGGCCGTGCACAGGCCATGGCTTCCCTGCTAATGAAGCGGGCTGCACTCGGAAGGCTCTTCATGGAGGCCACCAAAGTCAGGGGCCTGCCGCTCCCGGGACAGGCTCCAGGCCGGGACCCCGGGGGCTGGGCCAGAGGCGTTGATGCACGGAGACCCTGAGCAGGGATGTTCAATATCTTCTTCCTCTTGTTTTTCTGCTAACATCTTTATTGAGATGCGATTCCCATGCTGCAGATACACCGGATTCTAGAACTTTCCGCCACCTTAGAAGGAAATCCCATCCCCACCAGCTGTGATGCCCTGGCCCTGGGGCCCAGGAGCCCCCTTCCCATGTGTGGAGGAGCCCGTTCTGGGCAGGCCACCCGCGTGGACTCACACTCCACATGCCCTTCTGTGTCTGCTTCCCTCCCCAGGCGTCGTGGGCTCGGGGCCGTCCCCAGGGCTGGGGGGGGGGCTCGCTCCTGTCGGTGGCCGGTGACACTCTCACGCACGGGGACCTGTGTGTTCCAGCCACCAGCCAGCGGGTTTTGGACTGTGCCTCGACTTGGCTGCTGGGCGCATCTGGGGCCTTTCGCTCTGGCCACTTCTTTCCTGCACAGAAGCGCTGGCCTGCCACCACGCCCCCACCAGCACCGTGGCCCTGTCCTTGCTTTGCAGGAAGCCACGGGTTGTATTGTTCTGTGACACCCTCAAGGGAGAGCCACATTTAGAGGCAGGGAGGCCAGGAAGGAAGCCTCGGGCCTTGTCCGTGTCCTGGCAGGGCCCCATCTGGCTGCTGATCAGGGCAGGGTGTGGAGGGAGAAAGGCTTATCTCCCCATCCCAGCTGTTCCTTCCTGGCCCAGCGGGGCGCCTCCACAGGTCCCCCAGGGGCGTGGGAGGCCACCAGCATGACTGAGAAGAAGCCCGCACTGCTTGGGGACTCAGCACTGCCCAGGGCCATCTCCAACAGTGTCAAACGGCCTCCCTCTGGCTTCCACTGGACGGTAGGACTCCACTCCCTCTAGGAGAGGCAAAGCCACAAAGCAGGATCTCAGGACAATGAGACCCTACCCTCCCACAACCTGGGACACGAAGTCAGAGATCAAGGTGCGCAGGCCGGCGCTCCCTCCCGAGGCTCCAGGAGAGGACCTTTCCTGGCTCCTCCAGCTCCGGGGGCTCCAGGCGTCCCTCGGCCTGTGGCTGTGCCCCTCCTGTGCCGCCTCCATGGTCACGTGTCCTCTGTCCTGTGTCTGTCAGAATTCCCCTTTTATGAAGACATCAGCCGTAGGCTAGGACCCACCCTGCTCCAGTGTGACCTCATTTTAACCCAGTCACCTGCAGCTGCTCCAAAACAAAGGCCCATTCTAAGGTACATCTGGCTACAGACTGGGGGTGGGGGGGCACCGTTCCCGCCAGCACAGACATGACACTCATCACCCCATGGAAGACACCAGCTCACCTGCCCCGGTGCCCTGTGATGGGAAGGTCCTCATCACAGCTGACTGATGAGGGGACCTGGGCTCTGGGGATGAAGCCACGCATCCCACAACTCGTGGTGGGGTGGGGGGAGGGCCAGGGTGGGGTTCGCGCCTGGGCACGGCAGCACGGTGCTCAGCAAACAGAGGAGCCTCAAGGAAAGCCTGGCTAGCTGGGGGTCTGCCCCAGAATAACAGACCGGAGCCCACAGCGTGGGGCCCGGGGGTTGGAAAGCGGCTGAAGTCAGGGCGTCCAGGGAGATCGGACTGGAGCACAGATCCAGAATTAATTCGCCACGATGCTAAGCTTCTCAAATTGGACCCTTTCTCTCCTGTCTTAGGGTTGAAGGGGGGCTACCTGCCATGGAGCTCTGGCAGACAATGGGGGCGGGAAGAGGCACGGAGGGAGGGAGGGGCCGTGTGCAGAACCCACGGAGTCGGGGGGGGGGGGGCGGGAGGCAGGCGGTGGGGCCACCATCCCCATAACGCTGGAGGCGGAGGACTGGCCAAAACCAAAGGCTGAGCGAGAGAGAGCCCTCCAGAGATCCCAGTATAGCAAAGACACCAGCCAACCCCGGGTGAGGAACCCGTGGGCCACTGGGGAGCCCCGAGAGGGTAGCCAGCTCAGTGAGTGGGGGCAGCGGCCATCTTTCGGGAGAAAATATCACTTAAGCGGTGAAGAGCCCCGGAGCTGAGAGGCTGAACCCCCTCGCGGGCTGGGCACACCCCGGGGGGCCTCCCCGGCTCAGCTCCCCTGCGCACCCCCGGGTGGTCCAGCCCCAGCCCCACGGCCATCAAGTCCACATGAAGGGAGGTTTGGGATTTGCAGCAGCTCCCCGGCCCGTGGCCAGCAGTAACAAAGCAAAAACGGAAATCATGCTCCAACGGCCCGGGGCCCAAAGTCCACCACTGAGGAGGGCTGGCCCCTGCGCCCGCTGCAGCCTCAGGGGCGTAACCTTCCGGCCCTTCCAGCTCCTGGGCTCCAGGCGTGGTCCCTGGACCTGTGGCCGCGTCCCTCCCGGGTCTGCTCCCTCTTCCCAGCCTGTCTCGTCTGGGTGTCCCTGTCTCTCGTCTTGCGCCTCTTAGAAGGACACCAGTCGTTGGGGTAGGGTCCCCTCGATCCGGGACGAGCTCACCTAAGACCCTTTCTCTAAGTGAGGCCCCATTCACAGGTTCTGGGGGGCACCACTCAGCCCACGGACACCCTGTCCCCTGCCCATTCCCACTGCGGACCCTCGCAGGCCCCTCCCCCTCGGTGGCCCAGCCATCTCTCTAGAACACGCAGCAGACGACAAGCCCCCTTTGCCCGAAGCCCTCTCAGGGCTCCCCCCTAACACCTGAAACAGAAGTTGCCCGCTCTTCTCCCTCAGTCACCGCCTGGAGAGGTCTGGATTTCAAAGCTCCCCCTTTCAGGAAAATGCACATAAAAACTAACAGATAGGAGTGACAGAACGGAAATCTAGCGTCCTCTTCTCCTGCTCCGTGAAGGGAGACGTTTTCTAAGAAAAAGCAGAAGGCAGTGAACCGGGCGGGGGTGGCCTCCTGGGTGTAGGACGCCCGAGACAGGCCAGGAGAGGCCTCTGCCCGGAGGCGGCCCGCGTGGGGCGAGGAGGGAGCCAGCAGCGCCACACAGCCTGGCACGGCCTGCGCAGGACTCCAAGGCAGGACACAGGGCCAGAGAGGGTGGAGCCGAGGGCCTGGGGTGCCCAGTCCTGAGGGTCAGCAGGGCCTGGGCTTCTTGCCATCCCCAGACCAAAGTGGCAGAGACAGACCAGAGAGGAGGGCTATCTCCTTACAGTTCTGTCTGAGGAAGACGTCCAGATCTGGAATCTGGGCCCCTCCCAGACAGGGAGCCGGCCTCCGAGGCCCCGGCGGGGGACGGAGCAAGGAAGGGCACCTGCGGAACGCGGGAGTGGCCGTTGGTTCCCACCCCCACGTACCGGTGGGCAGGCGGGAGGCAAGAGCAGGAGGCAAGGAGCATGGGCTGGACATGAGGTCAGACAGTGACCAGGGCAGTGAGGGAATTGACAACAGGGGACAGTACTGGGCTGCTTTGGGGCAGGTCAGAGATGCCAGGTGGAAGACAGGACACCCACTTACATCTGAGTTTCAGATACAGAACAGGTACATTTTAATGTAAGTCTACCCCAGATACTGCATGGAATAGGGTTACACTTTTAAAAATCACGGATTTGGGGCGCCTGGGTGGCTCAGTGGGTTAAAGCCTCTGCCTTCGGCTCAGGTCATGATCCCAGGGTCCTGGGATCAGGCCTCACATTGGGCTCTCTGCTCTGCGGGGAGCCTGCTTCCTCCTCTCTCTCTGCCTGCCTCTCTGCCTACTTGTGATCTCTCTCTCTCTGTCAAATAAATAAAATGTTAAAAAATAAAAATCACTGAATTTTTTAAAATCTGAAATTCAACCTGCATTTTTATTTGCTAAATCTGGCCACCCTTGCTGGAATGATCCTGGAAGTCTTCTCCAGCCCCAGGGAGGGGGGCCAGAACGCTGGGTCTTGGGGGAGGCACAGCCACATCGTGCAAACAGGCGCAGAGACCGCCTGGCGGCCGGAATACTTCCCACGAGATCTGTCCCAGCCCAGCCCGGCGAGGGCAGGACGGGGGCCATGGAATTCCATCCAGGCCGGAGGGACTGGAAGCCAGCTGGCTGCTTTCCTCGTCATTCTGCACGTAGCTCTCGGACCCCTTCTGTCCACCGCACGGCCCCCAGGCTGGGGCTTCTGGCCTTCCTGAGGCTCCCAGGTGCTGCGGGAGAGTCTCCGGAGAGCAGAGCCCCTTCAGCAGCAGGACCCGGCGCCTCTCCCCCCCCAGAACTCGCCATAGCCCATTCCCCCTCTGCCCCCCCGAGCCCGCCCCGTGGTCCGCAGGCTTGCCCTCGCCTCCGCAGGGCTGCTGCCGCTCCGGACATCACAGCCTCAGGAAGCCGCCCAGCCCAGATCTAAAGGAGCCCTCCCTCACCCACGGCAGGCAGAGAACTTCCCCTGCTTCCCTTCTAGGGGCTTTGGCAGGTCGAATCATTAAGTGGACATAAAACAGATGAGCAGGAAACAAAAGTCCAATAACAGGTACAGTGCGTGGGAGACGCGCAGGGCCGCGGAGAAACCCTCCGGATAACCGAAGCATGCCCTTAAATACCACCTCCAGCTAGAGCCGAAAGCAGATGCTGGGGTGGGGTAGGGGGAGTCTGCTAGGGGAGGTGGACAGGGAAAGGCTGCAGGATGTCCCGTGATCCCCCTTCCTGGCCCCGTGAGGCAGAGAGCTGGCCGTTCGGCTTTCCCTTGTAAGTGTCTCTGGCAAAAAGGTGACTTCTTGATTTTTCAGAGCTCCTCTTGTGTCTGCGGTTTTTAAAAATGACCAGGAAAACAAAAGAGGGGGGCTGTCGGCCTGCAGGTCTGCGGGAGTGCAGGCGTCAGTGTCCGCACGTGCACACCCGGGACACGGGAACTGTGGCTCAGCCTTTCCCGGAACTGCTGGGGCCTCTTCCGCTGCGGCGGTGCCGGTCTCTTTCCCTCCCTGCCCTGGGTGAGGGTTTGGATCTTCATGCCCCACACCTGTGAGTTTCCTTCCTTTTTTTTTTTTTTTTTGAAGATTTTATTTATTGGGGTGCCTGGGTGGCTCAGTGGGTTAAAGCCTCTGCCTTCAGCTCAGGTCATGATCTCAGGGTCCTGGGATCGAGCCCCGAGTCCGGCTCTCTGCTCAAGCAGGGAGCCTGCTTCGCTTCTTCTCTCTCTGTACCTGCCTCTCTGCCTGCGTGTGATCTCTGTCAAATAAATAAATAAAGTCTTTTTTATAAATTTTATTTATTTATTTGACGTATAGAGATCACAGGTAGGCAGAGAAGCAGGCAGGAGTTGGGAAGCAGGCTCTCTGCTGAGCACAGAGCCTCATGTGGGGCTCAATCCCAGGACTGATCCCGGGACCCTGAGACCATGACCTGAACCGAAGACAGAGACTTAACTGACTGAGCCACCCAGGTGCCCCTGTGAGTTTCCTTCTGATCACAGCCTCCTGCCTGGTTGCTGTGGATAGGGCCTCCCTGTGGCCTGGACTTGTGTATCCAGACGGCGCGGGCCGGCTTCATTTCATTTGCTTAGGGTTTTTGTGGGTCTTTGGAGAAGTGTTGTATTCAGATCCTTTGTCCATTTTTATTTATTTATTTACTTTAAAGATTTTTATTTATTTGACAGACAGAGATCACAAGTAGGCAGAGAGGCAGGCAGAGAGAGAGGAGGAGGAGGCAGGCTCCCTGCTAAGCAGAGAGCCCGATGCGGGACTCGATCCCAAGACCCTGGGATCATGACCTGAGCCGAAGGCAGAGGCTTTAACCACTGAGCCACCCAGGCGCCCTTCAGGGGCTTTTAGTCCATTTTTAAATTGGGTTGTTTGTCCTTGTATTCAATGGCGTGGTACGTGTCCTCTGCGTATTCTAGATGTCCCTCATCAGACACGATTTGCCAATATTTTCTCCCATTCTATGCGTTGTTTTTTCACTTTCTTCTTGGTGTTCTTTGAAGCACAAAGTTTTTTTTTTTTTTTTAAAGATTTTATTTATTTATTTATTTGACAGAGAGAAATCACAAGTAGGCAGAGAAGCAGGCAGAGAGAGAGAGAGGGAAGCAGGCTCCCTGCTGAGCAGAGAGCCGGATGCGGGACTCGATCCCAGGACCCTGGGATCATGACCTGAGCCGAAGGCAGCGGCTTAACCCACTGAGACACCCAGGCGCCCCAAGCACAAAGTTTTTAATATTTTATTGTTGATCAATCTTTTGGTGTCATTTATAAGAACCACTGCCTAACTGTATGTCATGAAGATTACACTACCTTATTTTTATTTGAAATTATTTTCTCATTTAAAAAAGTATTTTGTGGGGCACCTGGGTGGCTCAGTCGGTGAAGTGTCCGCCTTTGGCTCGGGTCATGGTCCCGGGGCCCTGGGATCCAGCCTGCTTTTCCCTCTGCCCGCCCCTGTCTCCCCATGAATAAGTAAATAAAAGCTTTAAAAAAAAAAAATTAAAAAATAAAATATTTGTTACAGTGGTGTCCGCCCGGCTGGGTTGGTAGAGCACGCAACTTTCGATCCAGGGTTGTGAGTTCGAGCCCCACGTTGGGTGTAGAGATCACTATCATTTTATTTTTTAGAAGATTTTATTTATGTATTTGACGGAGACACGAGCAGGGGGAGCGGCAGAGGGAGAAGCAGGCTCCCGGCGGAGCAGGGAGCCCGATGCGGGGCTGGATCCCAGGACCCCGGGACCATGACCCGGGCCACCCCGGCGCTCCGAGACTACTACTATTACTACGAATAAACTCTTCGGGGCGCCCGGGTGGCTCCGTCGTCCGGCGTCTGCCTTAGGCCCGGGCCGTGGTCGCCGGTCCCGGATCGAGCCGGCGGGGCGGCGCCTGCTCCCCGCCGCCCCCCGCTCGTGCTCCCTCTCCGCGGCGCCGCGTCCAACACGGACCCCAGGGAGGCGGCGGCGACGAGCGGCGGGCGGGGAGCGCTGCGGGCGGGGAGCGGCACAGCCAGCTGGGGACGGCCCGCACGAGCCCGCGGACCCCGCACGCGACACCGAGCGGCGAACCCGGCTCCCCCCGCCCGCTCGGCCGGCGGCCCGCGCAGCCCCGGACGCGCGTCCCACCTGCCCGCGGGGTCCCCGCCCTCCCCCGCGCCCCGCGCCCCGCGCCCCGCCCCGGCTCTCCCTGTCCGTGTCGCGACGAGACACGCACACTCCCCAGCGGGGACCTCGAGCCCCGGCGGGGACCTCGAGCCCCGGCGGGGACCTCGAGCCCCGGCGAGGACACGCCTCTGTTCTGACGTCACACTCTGCGGGGCCGAAGAAAGGGAGGAGGGGCCCGGCGCAGTCCCCGCCGGAGCCTCCCCCGTTTCCTAGCAACGCAGCCCCGGCCCCAGGACGGGAGGGGGCGGGGCCAGGGGTCACGTGGGCCGCTGCAGGCGCCCGCTCGCTCCCGCGCGTGCGTACCTGCGTCCGCGCGCGTGCGCGGAGGAGCGGGGGGAGGCCGCCGTGCCGTGCGCGTCCCCCCACCTCGACGTCGCCCGGCGCGCGCGCGCCCGGCACACTCTCCGGTTCTTATAGCGCCGCGGGCGGCGGTTGGCGGCGGGGACAGCGCGGACGGTGGCGACATGGCGGCTCCGCGGCTCGTGGTGCTGGCGCTGGCGCTGCTGGGCGCCGAGGTCGGCTGCGGGGCGGGTGAGCGTCCGGCCCGGCGCGGGTGGGGGCGGGGCCGGGGGCGCTGGAGGGGGCGGGGGTCCCTGACCCCGGGCGCCCCACGCGGGGAGCCGGCGGTGCCCGGCCGAGGGGACCCCCACGCGGCCTCGGCGAAGCCTGGAGCGGAGCCCGCCGTCCGCCCGGGCCCGGGGCGCCCCCGTGGTGCTCGAGGGGACGCGCGGGCGTCGCCTCGGCCGGGGGCGGTGGTCTCCGGACCCGCGGGGCGTCGTCATTCCTGGCAGGATTTGGGTCCCGAGTCGCGCCCTGGGGAGGCCCCTGCGCCCGCTGAGGCCCGGACGCCGGAGCCCTTGGAGGGAAGCCGGCGCGCTCCGCCGGGTCCGGTTTCTGTCCGACCTCGGGGCGCAGAGGGAGGTGGCCGCGTTTTGCAGGAGGGGAAACTGAGGCCGAGGCCGGGGTGGGGGGCGGGCACGAGGGCCAAGGTCGCCGTGAGGTCGCCTGGGCCGCCCGGGTCGGAGCGGGAGGTGTCGGGCGCGCCGGTTTTAGCCTCGGACGCGCGTGTGCCCCGGAGCTCTTCCCGGGAGTGGGCCACGGTTTGCGGGTGGGCGACGTGGTTCGGGCGCGCCCGCTGGAGCCCGGTTCTGGCGTGTCTGCGGGGGAAGCAGGACAGCCTGTGTCTCCCGGTAGAGGTGGGCTTCGCTCCCGTTGTGTTCCGGGGTGAAGGTTTCTCCGGAGGGGCCCTCGGGAGCAGAGTCCGGGGCGGGGTGGGGGGGCCGGAGCGCTGGAGACTCGCAGCAGCCCGCGGGCCTCTTGGAGGAGCTTCGGCCCCTCACGGCTGACCCACCGGCCGGTCTGAGCTGGCCGCCTCCAGTTTATTGAATGCCCCTGGCAGGCTCACCGCCTGTGGGCCGGCCAGCGGGTCTCTGGAGGACGCGGACAGGAGCCCGCGGGCCCGATGCGTGCGGAAGACAGGCTGCCGGTCGAGCCTTCGCAGATCGCTGCCCGCACTGGAGGTGGCCGCCGCCGGCAGGGGGTGGGGACTCTGGGTTTACCTCTGTCTGCGGGGGGGCGCAGCCCCCGGGCTTGCCCCTCCCCCTCATTCCTGTGTTCCATCCGCTCGGCTCTGCCAGCGAGGCTGGAGGACCCCTGCCCCGTCCCTGCCCTCTCCCACGTGGGGGAGCTCCGCGGGTCTGGGGGCGTCTGGGTCCACCTGGGATCTGCATCAGTGCGCTCTTCCTTCCCCCTTAAGGTTTTGTTTGTTTACTTACTTGAGAGTGAGCCCAGGGAGCATAAGCAGGGGCGGGCAGAGGGAGAAGCAGGCTCCCCCGGAGCAGGGGCCCAGTGTGCTGCGGAGTCCCAGGACCCCAAAACCAGGACCTGGACTGAAGGCAGACGCTTCGCCCAGCGAGCCCCACGGGTGCCGCCTCCTTTCTCAGCTCTG
Organism: Neogale vison; assembly: GCF_020171115.1. Classification (NCBI taxonomy): domain Eukaryota; kingdom Metazoa; phylum Chordata; class Mammalia; order Carnivora; family Mustelidae; genus Neogale; species Neogale vison. The sequence continues at coordinate 224,318,238 of NC_058096.1, read as the reverse complement.
GCAGCTGCACGTCTCCCTCCGGGGACTCAGAAACCCCGCGCGTCCCTGTTCGCCTCCTGCCTGGGTCAGCTTCCCAGAGACTTTGTTCAGGGGACTGTGCCCGCAGGGGGTCTGCCAGGTGGGCACCCACGTCGGCTGAGGCTGCAGGACAGGGCGCGCTCTGGGACTGTCCTGGGTCCCCTTGGCCTGGTTGGGGTTCAGGTGGACGCCAGTTTGCTGGCCGGTCCTGCCTGCTGCTGACGGGCCTCCTCCGAGCCTCCTGTGGGGAGGAGGGAGCTGGAGCTGCCCCCCTGCGAAGCGCAGGGGGTGGGCGGGGCGGGTGCGGAGCCTGAGCCGGTGGCTGGCGTCCCAGAAATGTTCTCTCGCTCCTCCTACCTGAGCAGGCGGTGGAGGTGGGTGGGGAGGGGGGTTGCCGGCGGCCCCGTCCTGCTCCTGGGCTGTTTCCCATAAGGCCCGCCTGGCCCGGAGCCCTGCCCGGCTGCCGCAGGGCGTGGAGGAGGGGCGGCTGTTTTTAGATGAAGGTGACTTGCCTTGGAAACGAGGCTCGCGGTCACATGGCCAAAACCGAGTTTCTACTCTTTGGCCCCTCTCCCTTGTTCGTTCCTCCTGCCCCTGTGAATTCCCTGGGGTGCCCCTCCCATCTGCCAGGCCAGGTGGGGGCCCCTGCCGCATGTGACCCTCGAGCAGGGCAGGAGTGTTAGCCTGGGGTTCCTCAGACGTGGTGTGGGGGGGGGCCTGCCTTGGCCTCTCAGAGTGGGGTGCCTGCTCCTCGCTGGGAGAAGCCCCCGAGCCTTGAGGTCCGGGCCACGTCCTCGTCTCCCGGGGAGGCAGGGTGCCGCTGGGACCGATCTGACCGAAGCCATCTCGCGGCCCGTGGCTGAGGGGACAGGGCTACAGCCGCGGGTCCTGAGGCTTCAGAGGGCGAGGCAGGCCTGTCTGGGGGGAGGGCCGCCTCGGGCCTCACTTCCTGCCCTGACTCGCCACTCCCAGCGGCTGCTTTTGCAATCTTGGGAAGTCGTGACTCCTGAGAAATGCATCCGGCTGAGCGGGGACCCTTCTGTAGACTGCGGCGGCTTCCCGCCCGGTCTGCCGCTCACTGGGCCGTCCAGTCCTGCGGACGGCCTGCAGGCCACCCCCTCCGACCTGTCGCCAGGACCTTGGCCTGTCGCCAGGACCTTGGCGGGTGTGCTGCCTTGCCCCCGAGCAGAAAGGCCAAAGCCCTCAAGGCCTGGTGGCCGGCGGCCCGCGCTCCGCTCCGCAGCCTGAAGCCGGGCGCTGGTGTGCGGCACACGTGGTGCACACGCATGTGTTGGCGTGTGTATGCGTCTGTCCTCGAGGGCCCACGGGGGTGGGAGGGGCCTCCGTGCAGTTCCTGTCCGCCTCGTGGGGGTCCCGGACCTGTGTCCCGTCCACAGTGGCCTTCGGCCCAGCCTCCTCCCACAAAGGGCCCCCCCCCAGTGGGAGCGCGGGTGGGAAGCTGAGGGCTGGGTGTGTGCAGTTCCCGGGGGGCCCAGGGAGGGGAGCTGTCCGCCCACGGAGGACTGGGGTACCCCGGACGCTCTGTGGAGGAGCAGGCGCGTCCTGCCGGCGAGGCACGGGAGAAAGCCTCCCCGCCGAGGTCACCTTCCCGTAAAGATGGCCTGCTGCCTTTTCGGGTTAAATTTCCTTTCTTTCTATTTTTTAAAGATTTTATGTATCTGTTGGAGAGAGAGCACCCACGAGGAGGGGGGCGGAGCAGGCTCCCTTCTGAGCAGGGAGCCTGGTGAGGCGGGGCTCCGTTCCAGGACCCCGGGGTCATGACCTGAGCTGAAGACAAGACGCCCAGTTGACTGAGCCCCCACTTGTCCCTCGATCTGCCTTTTAAGAAAGGGAATTTCAGGGCTGTGCTGGGGCTGGAACCGGCCGTCTGTCGCGGCCTTCTCCCCCACCCGCCCTGCCAGTTGATGGGTCTCCTGACAGGAAGCTGCTTCGAGCCCTCCGTTGGGAGCCCCGGGGCCCCTCCGGCACAGCGGAAGGAGCCAGCTGTGTTTCAGGCTTGTGGCCTCTCCTCCGGGCCTGGAGCGGCTGGGCTGCTGCAGGCTGGCCCAGGGGCCCATGGGCAGGCAGCTTGGGGCCCTCGGTTTGGGTCCTTTCTTGCCCTGATCCCTTTGCTCACGTCCTGTCCTCTGGCCCCCAGTGAGCCATATCTGGACTTCCATCGATGACATTGGCTCCAAGACGCGTCTCACCTGCACCTTGAACAGCAGCACCACTGAGGTCACGGGCCACCGCTGGGTGAAGGGGGGCAAGGTGCTCAAGGAGGACGCCCTGCCCGACCTGAAGACGGAGTTCGAGTGAGTGGGGCCCAGAGGCGGGTTAGCCCCGAGGCCTGCAGAGATGCCGCCCCCCAGCCCCCTCCCTGCGCCCCACTGGCTCCGATGTGGCGTCGCGCCAGTGGCCCCTCTGGTCAGTGGGAATGAAGGTTTCAGCCGGTGGGCCCGCTCTGGACAGATCTTAGGCACAAGCTCTTCACGCACCCCCTGGCTGTGAGGTGGCCAAGGGGTCAGGGCCTGCTGGATGTGGGGCCAGCCTCCGAGAGCCTTCCCTGCTCTCCCCAGGGTGCTGGCTCGTGTGGGCGGGCAGACTTGGGTTCTGCCCAGCCTGAGGTCTCCCCTCCCTGGCCCCCTGAGGCCTCAGGCACTCCAGGGCACCCTGCTCTGAGGCCTTGTCTTGGTCAGGAAGGCCCAACCCTAGAAGCAGGGTCCTGTTGGTGGTTTCTGGGGCGGCTGGGCACAGAGACGCACGGAAGCAGGCCGCCCGTCAGGGACGGGGTGCCGGTTCCCTGCGCTCCCGACGGTGACCCCCCCGACCGCTCCTGGCCCTGACTCTGCTGGGAGTCCCCCGCGGCGTGAGCCGTACTCGGGAAGGGTCGGTGCTCCGCGCGGGTCCCGCTCACTGCCGTGTGTCTGCTTGCAGAGTGGACTTGGGGGAGCGCTCCGGGGAGTACTCCTGCGTCTTCCTCCCAGAGCGCGCGGGCAGGACCAGCATCCAGCTGAAGGGTGAGCTCGGCAGGGCCCGGCACACCCGGGGGTGGGGGCGACGCTGCCCGCCGGCCCAGCAAGGCCGGCCGGGGAGGCCACAGGGCGTGGGTTCAGGCCCCTGCCTTGCCCGGTGTCCCCCGTAGGACCCCCCAACATCAAGGCCGTGAAGAGGTCCGAGCACGCCACAGAGCGGGAGACGGTGGTGCTGGGCTGCAGGTCGGACTCCTTTCCCCCGGTCAGCGAGTGGGTGTGGTACAAGGTGGAGAACTCCGGGCAGGTGAGAGATGCGCGCGGGGGCAGGGGAGGGGGGCGGGGGGGGGCAACCTTAGCCTCGGCCTCGGCCTGAGCGCCTGCAGGGTCCCCCTGCCCCCAGGTCATCAGCAACGGCTCCCAGAGCAAGTACTTGGTGATCTCGTCGGAGACCAAGACGGAACTGCACATTGCCGACCTGGACCTGGAGGCGGACCCCGGCAGTTACGCGTGCAACGGCACCAGCCCCGAGGGCACCGGCCAGGCCGTGGTCATGCTGCGCGTGCGCAACCGCTTTGCTGCCCTCTGGCCCTTCCTGGGCATCGTGGCCGAGGTGCTGGTGCTGGTCACGGTCATCTTCATCTACGAGAAGCGGCGGAAGCCGGATGAGGTCCTGGACGGTGAGCCGCGCACCCTCTGCTCCTGTCGGCTGGGGTTGGGGAGGCTCCGGACAGAGGACGGTGCTGTGGGGTGAGGGTCCCCGGCCGGGGACTCTCTGGCCTCTGTCACGGGGCTGTCAGCGGGTGGGCGTCCCCCTCCGGCGGGCTGTGGCAGCGATCTGGCTCCTGACCTGGGGCAGACCGTGTGCTCTGAGGGTGCGTCCCGGGGCGGGCTGCCTGCCTGTCTCTGCGGTCGGGGTCGCTGAGGGCCCTGCGGGGGCCCAGAGCGACACCACTTCTGACGGCCTGTCCTCCTGCATGTGGCTGCACACCGGCGCAGATGAGGACGCGGGCGCCGCGCCGCTGTAAGTCGGGGGGTCGTGCGGGGCAGGGTGGGGCCCTGTGCGGGCCGTCGGACGGTGGGAGCCGTGGGGCCTCTGTGGGGCCTCCTGAGCGACCAGAGGCCTGCCCTCCCACCCCAGGAAGAGCAGCGGGCCCGTGAACGACAAGGGCAAGAATGTGCGCCAGAGGAACGCCAACTGAGGTGAGGCTCGGGAAGCGGCGGGGGGGGGCAGGGGGCAGGGCGAGGGAGTGGGGGCCGCCCGCAGGCCTCAGGTTCTGAGAGCCCCTCCCGCCCCTGCAGCGGCCAGCCTCCGTCTGGAGCAGCTCCGTGCCTGGTGTTTGCAGATCTGGTGTTTGCAGACCCCGCGTTCTTCTCTCAGAGGAGACCTGCCCCGCGGAAGCAGACCACACACACCGTGGGTCAGATCACAGCGTTTCTTTCTTTTTTAAACTAGGGTTTTCTACACATAGAATTCCTTCCTTAGGGGTTTTGTTTTTCCTTTTTAAAGATTTGTGAGCGCCTCGGGGGAGCCGTGAGCTTCCTGCGAGACTCCTGTCCTCGGCCCGTCCCCTCAGCTGCCCCTGCCCACCTGTCCCCTCTCTGTTCCCCCCCTGTTCCCACAGCCCGTCCCCTCGCTGTCCCTCGGGCATTTAGCCATCTGTCCTGTAGTGGGGCTTGAGAAGGGCACACTGGCCTTGCTCTGGGGCGCTCCCTCCTGCAGCTGCTGGGCCATGTTGGGACCCTCTGTGGAAGGTCGCAGGTCATGCCTGGGGTGTCTCGAACTTTGCTGACGCAGCGCCTCGGGTCTGTGTTGTGCAGCTGCCGGCAGGCCCACCGGGCCCTCCCCGGCCCTCCGTGCACCTGCCGGCGGCCGTGGCTGCAAAGCCCCCTCCCCAGCTGCTCACCAGCATCCTGACTGGCCCACCATCCGCCTGCTCACCAATAAAGAAAAGCTGACCTGTCTCTTTCTCCTTGGCCTTCTGCACGCGCCGACCGGGTCTTCCAGGAGAGCAAGCAGGGGCGCAGGGTGGCGGGTTGGGGTCCTGGGGCTGGGGCAGGGCTGACAGGCTGGCCAGGAGCTTTGTTGCCAGGCCGGGGTGGGGGAGGGGCGTGCAGAGGACTACGAGGAGCCCTGTGAGTGCTCCAGAGCAGGGCTGGGCCCCCTGGGACAGGCAGCTCGTACCCACAGTGCCTGCACCCCTGCCCTGGGCTGGAACCTGTGAGGGCTGTGGGCAAGCCAGGACCTCATGGGAGCCCCAGCAGGTGTCCCCAGCGAGCTAGCCCCTGGGGACTTTGCTCCAGCCCAGGAGGAGAGCCTGAGGCCTGGAAAGACCGAGGTGGCCCTCCTGAGCCTGGTGCCCAGGAGAAGGGGGTCTCTGTTGGCTGAGCTCAGCCTGACACTGGAGCAAACGGGACCATGTGGACAGGGTTGAGAGGCTGGGTCATGCGCTAGCGGGAGCAGATAGGAGGAAGCAGGGCATCCCCAAACCTGGGGGCTCTAGCAGGTGCCAGCCAGGCCTCCTGCCTAGTACTAGAGGGGAAGCCGTCCCAGGGAAGGGAACAGGCTCCGGCAGGTAGACCCTGCTGCCCCAGGAACTCTGTACGCCTCCCCTCCGGACATGAGCCCCGACCTCCAGCAGGACTGGAGGCCAGAAAGCAGGGTTTGGGCATGAAATCTCATGGTGGGCAAAGCTCCAACAGCGAATCCGCGAATGTTGAGGACAGGCTCGGCCTCTGAGCCACCGGTCCGACTCCCAGGCTCTGAGGTAGGAGCCACTGGGCCCAGGCTTCGGCATGGCCCCCATGACGGCTGCATCCAGTTGCGGGTGTTGTCCCTGGGCTTCCGTGGACTGAGCAGGGTCCTGGAATGGCCGCCATGCACACCACAGCCGGGGGTGCCAACTGAGCTAAAGGCCCCAGAGCTGGGGGAGCTGCGGGCCTGGCTCTTCCCTCCCGCCATCACCAGGGGGAGCTGTAGGTGAGCCACTGAGCAGGGCTTAGGGCCCAGGGAGCCCCTCCTCTACAGAGGTTTTGGGGTTGCACCTGCCTGGCCCGCGGACCCCCCAGCTGGACGCGCCAACATCCCTAAGCCTGGGGCTCCTTGGGGGCACTAGCAACATGGCTGGGCACCCCTGGCCTGGCTTGGGCCGGGGGCTCTGTTGGGGGCTGGCCCCTGGCTGGGGCTGCTGCTGGGGGCCCCCAGAGCTTGGGTGCAACTGCCGCCTCCCTCAAAGTCAGAGCGGTGGGCATTGGGTTGCTAGGGGTCTGCGTCCCCTGAGAGGCCGTGGCTTGTGCTGCGCCCCGGTGCGCAGGGTCGGGGGGCTCGGAGGTGTGGTGGCTTCTGGCAGGCAGAGCATCGGGCCCTGGAGGGGTGTGGCCCAGCAGGTCTGGGATGTGGCGAGTGAGGCATGGCCACCTCAGCTGACCTCTTGTTGGTCCTCCTTCCCTAAGAGACCCTCCCCCCACCCAGAGGTGCCCCTCACACGGACACAATGAGCAGAAATGAGGTCACTCCCAAACAGCCTCGTACATCTTTAAGCCCAGATGTACTCATCCGTCCGTCTGTCCGTACGTGGCGCGCAGCACTGTGCCGCCCCTTGCTGGGGGGGGGGCGGGGGGGTAGCTTGTCAAGGGCTGTTGAAGCCGGCCCTGGTTTCCCCAGAGTGGGATGGGGGAGTCACAGGAGTCGGTGAGGTCGTCTTTAGTGAGTGCTCAGAGGTTCCGGAACCAGTGTCTGGGGACTCCCAACTTGGGGCGGGGGGGGGCAGAGGGGCAGGGCTGGGGTGTCCACCCGATGCACAAGGGCACTTGAAGCGTCCGCTGGCATCTCTGGGCCCACAGGCGGGGCTGCCCGCCTTTCCCTGGGAACCCCCCCCCAGACCGGGAGCCCCCGGGCACCCCCTGCGTTACAATGAGGGCCTCACCCAGCAGCAGAAGAGGGAGCAGAAACAAAGTGGGAGGGGTGTTGGGGCGTCATCGGAGTTTGGTCCGCGCACGCCATCCTTGCACCTACCAGGGCAGTGAGCTCTGTGAGGAAAGGGAAAGTCTGGTGAACCCTAGGTCAGCCGAGCTGGGGACCCTGACCTGGTCGTGCAGACAGAAGGAAGCCAAGGCGGTGTGCTGCTCTGCCTGGGGTCACTCGCTACCGTGGGCAGGATGCCGGGGCTGGGCCTGCACCACGGTGGCTCTCAGACCTAAGCCCTCTGACCTGTCACCATGGCTGATGGGACATCCCGTAGCTCCCGAGTCTGGCAGTGGGCTCTCCAGGCCACCCCTGAGGCTTGAACACTGGGACCTATCACCAGGCCATGGCCTTATTTTGTCTTCCGGGTCTGTTTTTCACCCAGAGGGTCCCCAAACTCGAGGGGCTTCGGGACTTTTGACCTGGACTTGCCCCAACTAGAGAGGAAGCAGGCTTATGAATGCCAAGAGCGGCTGGGGAGCCGGGCAGCTGGGATGTCAGGAGGTGCCCCCCAGAGCCTCTTCTGGGGCCCAAGAATGGTGAGGAAGAACGGGGCAAACCAGATGGTAGGAAGGGATTGGGCTCGCTTGCCTGCTTGCTTGCTTTCCTTTTATTTGACAGAGACCCACTGAGAGTACCCAAGCAGGGGGAGTGGGAGAGGGAGAAGCAGGCTTTCCACCGAGCACGGAGCCCAGTGAGGATTTCGAGATCCCAGGACTCGGATCGTGACCCGAGCGGAAGCAGACGCCTAACGACTGAGCTGCCCAGGCGCCCCTGAGGTTTAGTGAGGGGTCTGAGAGCACGTTTAGGCAACAGACCATTGTGAACTGACTCACGGTTTGATAGCTTCATGATTGTCGTCTCTGAGGGTTCTCACCTTCTCCCACCCCTGGGACCTTGAGATCCTTTCTTCTCCCACAAGCCAGGCACCATCCTGCCTCCGGGCCTTTGCACGGGCACGCCGCCGGCCCAAGTCTTCGCACCAATGCATTCCTGGCAGTAGCCTTCCTTCCCTCAGACTCACCCCCGCACCCTTCTCCTCCCTTCCCCGGCTCTGGATCGCGTAGCACCTTCTGAAAACGGATAACAGAATGTCGATTGAACGTAACCTTTGCTATGTTGATCGTCCCTTCTGCTCCGGTCAGCAGAGTGCGGGTGGCCGGATTCCCAGCCCCTGGGTCAGGTGCTTCATAAACATTTGTGGAACGAATGCAAAAAAGAGTACTGTGCCCTCGGCAAGGGGTAAGGTGGAGTGGAGAGCCAGGGAGCTGGGGGCCGTCTGGCCCGAGGTGGGGTCTGTTGGGTGGAGAGGAGTCGTCAGGACCTGGGCACAGGATCGCCACGGCCCGGAGAGGGGCCAGGACCCCCAAGGTGACTCACAGTCCAGGCCTGCCTTTCTCCCTTCCAAGCGCAGTGGGTCCTCAGGCTGGGCCGTGGGTCTGCCGCCTCCCGACTCTCTGCCTCCGCCCCGGGGCTCTGGCGGCCTGCCCAGACTGACACGCTCCCAGGGTGAGCATAAAAGATGCCCGTTCAGCTGGAGCACACATCTGCCGGGGGCTGGCTGCAGCCTGGCACCGCCGACTCTGCGGCCCGCCCAGCTGCTGCCTCGCCCTGAGGACCCAGAGCGGCCCCGCCCACCCAGACCTGCAGCCGCGGGTCTGGGGGGCCTGAGGCTCTTGGGAGCAGCCCCCTGGGATGCCAGGCCTGCTTGGCAGAAGCACGGGAGTCCTTGAGGCCTCCTTGAGTCCTTGAGGCAGCCTGGCGGGGGCTCAAGATGGCCCGGCTCGGTCCCTCCCTCGGTCACCCAGGGGTGCCGGCTGTGTGCAGAGACAATTCCATTTCTGCCTTCATGGGCCAGACACACTGGCAGCTGGTGGCTTCCCCTGAAAAGTGCCCTGAGGGTGGTGGCTCCCAGGGGGCCAGAGGCTCCTTCTCTGTCCTGTCTCTCTCCATCCCCGGCTCTCACTACCTCCCGCCACCCTCTGGTTGAGCTGGGATGAGGACCAAGGGACAGGGTCCTGGGCCTGTGCTCCCATGCCACCTAACGCCAGATAAGCCCCAGCTGACTCTAGCCCCAGACACAGAGCCTCAGCTGTCCTCCCAGAGCTGGGGGCTGAGTGGTCAGCCGGGGCCTGAGCCTGAGACAGAGAAATGGGCCAGTCTGGTGGGACGCCCATGTGGGCATCTGGTGGGAAATGCTGAGGGAATCTGGGTTCCCCCCTCCCCATGACCCTGGGAACTTCCCCATTTTATTTTTTAAAAAGATTTTACTTATTTGACAGAGACCACAAGTAGGCAGAGAGACAGGCAGAGAGAGGAGGAAGCAGGCTTCCCGCTGAGCAGAGAGCCTGATGCAGGACTTGATCCCAGGACCCTGAGATCATGACCTGAGCCTAAGGCAGAGGCTTTAACCCACTGAGCCACCCAGGCGTCCCTTAACTTCCCCATCTTAAAGCCCACCAGTCTCACAGGAGACCCAAGTCCCCCACTGAACTTCAGGACACTGTTTGAGGGTGGGGGGGGCGGGCACCAGCAGCATCCAGTGGCTCTTCCTCTTGGCCCCAGTTTTCCTCCCATGCAGGAGATGGGAAAGAGGGGAGGACTGGGGGACCTGGAGACTGGTGGCATGGACCCCATGTTGCCCCTCCGCACACAACACGTTCCCACCGGGTTTTTGTTCTGGGCCTTCAAATTACAAAGCAAGGGTTCTTTTGCCCTTTAAAAAATCCTTCTATGACGGAAATTATCAAGCCTGTAGAAAGGAAAGAGGCTGGCATCCGGCGGTCGCATTTCTGCGCGCCTGGCTGCGCCCTCTGGATCGGTGAGCCCTAGACGCAGGGAGGGTCCCTGGCTCAGGTGGAGCGCAGAGCCTCTGGCCCGATGGCTGGGCTCAGTGACCTTGGACGTGTCCTTCCGCTTCGCCGGCCTCAGTTTCCCTTTGTGGGAAGAGGTCTGAGCGGATTTCCAAGGCCTCAGGCCGCGTGACCTTGGACCGGCTCCGACAGCGGGACCTCTGTTTCCCCCGCGCGGGGTAGAGGGGCGGCGCGCCAGGAGGGGGCTCCAGCAGAGGCGGGGCCCCTGCCCCGCCCCTCCCCCCGCGGTCCAGGCCCCGCCCCCGAGGCTCCGCCCCAGCCCGTGCCCCGCCTCCCCCCCTCCCTCGGGCTCCGGCCGGCGGCGGCGGCGGCGGCTCCGCTCCGCACTGCCCGGCGCCGCCTCGCCATGGACGCGCGCGGGGGCGGCGGGCGGCCCGGGGAGAGCCCGGGCGCGACCCCCGCGCCGGGGCCGCCGCCGCCGCCGCCGCCCGCGCCCCCCCAGCAGCAGCCGCCGCCGCCGCCGCCGCCCGCGCCCCCCCCGGGCCCCGGGCCCGTGCCCCCCCAGCAGCCGCCCCGGACCGAGGCGGCGCCCCCGGAGGCGACGGACGACGGCGGCCCGCGGGCCCGGCTCCGCAGCCGCGACAGCTCGTGCGGCCGCCCGGGCACCCCGGGCGCGGCGAGCACCGCCAAGGGCAGCCCGAACGGCGAGTGCGGGCGCGGCGAGCCGCAGTGCAGCCCCGCGGGGCCTGAGGGCCCGGCGCGGGGGGCCAAGGTGTCGTTCTCGTGCCGCGGAGCCGCCGCGGAGCCCGCGCCGAGCCCGGGCGCGGGGCCGGGGCCGGCGGACGAAGCGGGCAGCGAGGAGGCGGGCCCCGCGGGGGAGCCGCGCGGCAGCCAGGCCAGCTTCATGCAGCGCCAGTTCGGCGCGCTCCTGCAGCCGGGCGTCAACAAGTTCTCGCTGCGGATGTTCGGCAGCCAGAAGGCCGTGGAGCGCGAGCAGGAGCGCGTCAAGTCGGCGGGGGCCTGGATCATCCACCCGTACAGCGACTTCAGGTACAGCCACCGGGAGGGGCCGGCCGGCGAGGAGGGGGCACCGCGAGCGGACGCGCGCGGGGGCCGTCCTTGGCGCACCTCGGGGAGGGCGGGGCTGCGCGCCCCGTGGGTGACCTCGGGGCCCCTCGGTGACCTCGGGCGCGTCCGGAACCCGCCCGGTAATGGCCCGGGCGCGCGAGGCTCCGCCCTTGGAGGGGGACTGGGAAGCGCGCTCAGGCTCCCGCGGTGACCCCGGCGCGCCCCCTCCCACGCACCCTGGCATCTCCCTCCCTGCGGGATGGGCGCGCGTCACGGGTCGCAGGACCAGGGTCTGAGCGCGGAGGGGCGGAGAGGACGAATAGAGGGGAACGTGGGCGCCGGGGAGGCGGCAGAGCGGAAGGAAGGAGGAAGGAAGGGCGCCCGGGAAGGACGTGTCCGGGAGAGGCTGGCAGAGAAGGGGTTAAGGGAACATGGCCCTCTCCCACTGTCTCCACCTGCAGTCCACACCTCAGGGAGGCGCATTCAGGGTCCCCGGGCCTGGGTACTTTGAGGACAGGGCGCTGAGTGTTCTGGGGTCCCCAAGCTGCCCTCTCTGGCCGCAGCAGCTGGAGCCACTGGGTGGCGTGCCCATGTGTCAGTGGGTGTGTAGACGTGGATATGGATTAAGGCGGTTGATGCGTGGAAAGGCTCAGAGCAAGGCCCAGTGTGAGGTCACAGCCACATATGTTTGTGGTTCTTGTTCCTGGGCACGCTTCCTGTGGCCTGCAAGTGTGAACCGTATCACTGCAGGCTGTGTGTGTGTGTGTGATCACAGGCATGTGACTGCAGGGGGCGTGGGCCCTTGGGCCATAGGCCCAGTGATCTGGGGGGCAGTCTGGTCCCTAGGGGTGTGTCTGCATGGTAGATGTGCTGGGGAGAGATGGGGTTCGTGTGCATGGGGTGGATGTACATCGCTGGGCAGTCGGTAGGAGCTGAGCTGTGTGCACAGTGTGTGTGCCTGTGAAGTTGTGTATCCGTGAAGGAGGGGTGAGTTGCCATTCCGGCCGTTTCACCGGCGGCGCCAGCCCGGCGCTGCCGGCCACCGCGGTTTCAGCACCACGGACAGCGCCCGGGAAGGCTGTCCTGGCCCCTGGCCTCTGGCTCTTCTCAAGCCCTGCCTGCCCCCCCCCACCCCAGCCTGAGTACAGAAGGGGGATTGTGGGATTCTCCCTTGTCCTGGACCTTCTGCAGCTCCCGTGCTCAGTGGCTTGGGACGTGGAGGCCCCAGGGGCACAGGAGTCAGGGCCAGACTGGGATTCCAACTCCTTACCCTTGGGGGATGGGGGGAGTCTTGACCGGTGGCTTGAGTTTTTAGAGAGAGGCCAGGGGTGAGGCGACCTGGGGATGTGTGTTCCAGATGGGGTGCATTTGGCTGGGCCTGACCTGCATTTCCCTTGTAGGTGGTCCTAGGGCTGGGAGAGCTTGGGTCAGTGTCTCCACTCATGTTCCTGTGACCTGGCCAGCCGGCTGGGAAGCGACATCAGGGACGCAGTGGGCAGGGGAAGTGGCTCAAAACATAGCCATTGCCCTGGGTCTTCTCCAGCTTGTCTGCCTGCAGGAACTCCCCACCCCCCCCAACAGCAGTGGGTGGCCCTGGGGCACTTTGTAGTCTGAGGTGAGGATGTGCCAGGGAGCTGGGCCTCCTGGTCCCTGGGCCGTCTTCAGCATAGTCACCTGTGAGAATCTGGGCAGGCCACAAGGTCTGAGCTGAGCAGATAAACTGTACAACAGAGTTGAGCAAGCAGGTTTGGGGAGTGTGGCTGTCGTTGGGACTGGGGAGACACTGTCAAACGGAAAGCTTAAGTTATTTCCAATCTGGGTTGTGGTGGGGCCTCCACAGTGCCCCGTGTGCCCCTTCTAGGCCCTTCTGATTCAGGACCCTAAGCTTCCCAAGGTCCTCCTGGCCCAGGTGCTGTGGGAGCACCTTCCTTTTTTTTTTTTTTTTAAGATTTTATTTATTTATTTGACAGAGAGAGATCACAAATAGGCAGAGAGGCAGGCAGAGAGAGAGGGAGGAAGCAGGCTCCCTGCTGAGCAGAGAGCCCGATGCCGGGCTCGATCCCAGGACCCTGAGATCATGACCTGAGCCGAGGCAGCGGCTTTAACCCACTGAGCCCCCCAGGCGCCCCTGGGAGCACCTTCCTAATACTGATTCAGTCCTCATGTCCGCTGTGAGGTGGGTGCTGCCGCTCTTCAGGGAAGGGAGCAGGGAGAGGAAAAGCCAGTTGCCCAGTGCCTCACAGCCAGTCAGGGGCAAACCAGGGGTTTGCAGCGAGGCAGTCTGGCCCCGGTGTCTGTACTCTCAACTGCCAGGCGGCCCCGGGCTCTGGCCACGTCCCATCCAGGCCAGGAAGCAGTGGGAGGAACAAGGCATTCTGGGGACTGTTGGAGCTACGGGGGCAGCGGGAGGTGGGCTGTGGGTCTTCGCTCTGTTTCTGTGTGTATGAGTTTTCGGAAACTACTCATGGAGCAGTGGTGAGGGGCCTTTCCAGGCCTACTTCTCCACCCTGCCCCCTTTTAAATCTGACCCGAACGTGCAGACGCCACGGCCTCTGGTGCCTGTGCCCACGCACTGTACAGGATTGGAAAGGGAGGGAGGCACCCCCGCCGGCCCCCAGCTTCCCTGTGCGAAGCCCCCGTGTCTCCACCTGCCTGAGCTCCGGCTTTCCGAGGGCCTTCCCGTGGCAGCTGCAGGGGCCTCGGGGGCCGGGAGGCTCTTGACCAGTGGGAATGGGTGCGGAACGCCTCCTGGGGAAAGGCCCGACTGAAGGCAGGAGCCCGTGGTGTTCCCGGACCAGGCCCCAGTGATGGACGGTGTTTGGGGCCGTCTGCAGCCAGGCCCTGTGCTGCCCATGGCCGGGGTTGAGTCCCCTTGGGGCCTTCCTGCCTTGGTTTCCCCAAACGTGAGAGGGGGTGGTGGGAGCAAGAGGGGTGCCCTCTCTGCTGCGTCCCCCTCTCCCCGCTTCCCTGGAGAGACCAGCCTTTGCACATGCTGCCCCCTTGCCCTCACATGCCCTCAGCCCCAGTTCTGACCCTTGGTCTCCCAGCTCACCCCTTGCCTCCCCTGGGCCCTCTCCCCTTCCCTCTCACGTGTGTGCGCGCCCTGCCATTCGCGTCAGAAGTGGCCTTTTCCACTCGTGTGGCTGGCTTGCCTCTCAGCCGCTGCCATGTGCATGAGGCCCGTCGAGGCCTCGTCCCTTCCTGGGGTCTGGAGTGTTTGTGGGCTCGCTGAGAGACATGTATGGGGCCTGAGCAGAGGCCAGTGGGATGGTGACTGTCACTCCTGGGGCGCTTTGGACCGACCCGGCCCCTTCTGAGGCTGTCTCTTCACCCGGAAACCCGGCCTGTGGGCAGCTCTGGTGTCGGCACAGAGAAGGCCACAGAGATGCTCTAGTTGCTTCCCTGGGGCAGGGGGTGAGCTCTGGAGGACCAAGTTCAAGGGACAGAGGGAACCATCAGCTGTGGAAGCCTTGATGTTCCTTCGGGGCACCCCACAGTCCGTTCCCAAGTTGGGAAGGATGTCAGGACCAGAGGATGAGGAGGGGACCAGCCCTGGGGCCAGTGGGGAGGCCTACAGCCACGGCCAGAACCTCACTGAGTACCCAAGGCCTTGGCAGGGTCTTCTGCCCCTCCCCTCCAAGACAGCAAGAAAAGAAATGCAGTTAATTCCTGTTCCCTTCCCCTGGACCAGCACTGATCCAGGGGCCAAGAGTCCTCATCGCCCCAGAGTTTGGGTGAGTGGCTTAACCCATCCCTAAGTCTGCAAGTTCCCGAGGTCTGACTTGAGTGTCTCCTGCCGCTGCTGGTCTTCAGGTCGATGTTCCCGATTGTCTGTCTCTGGGAGGCCTGGGGTGAGGGCAAAAGAGATGAGTTGGTCCCTTTCCTGCCCCTCAGAGGCCTTTAGACCAAACCAGGGCCAGTGGGTGTTGACTTCCCCTGGGGGTCCCCAGGGGGAATGGAATGTTGGAGGGGCTGGGTTGAAGAAACCAATGGCACGATAGGCCCCTGTTTCCCACCCCAGATGGTCCAGCGGATCCTCGGGAGATCAGGATGCTGTGCTTTCTGCAAATCCTGCGTTAGCTCATGAGAATAAATCCTGCATTATCTGGGGTGTGGTGGGGGCCCGGGTGGGAGGCTTTCCCAGGCTGTGGACCCAGCGTGGGTCTTTTGGGGTCAGGTAAGGACAGGGGACAAAGCCACTTCCCCAGGGCCCACCTGGTGGGAGGGAGGAAGCTCCATGGTCCATTGGAAGGAGAGGGAAGAGGCCAGCTGTGGTTGAGGTCCCCCTCTTTTCTCCAGGGGTTTCCTGCCAGAATTTAGAATTTCTGGTCCCTGCTTTTTTTTTTTTAATTAAGATTTTATTTTTATTTATTTGACAGACAGAGATCACAAGCAGGCAGAGAGGCAGGCAGAGAGAGAGGGAGAAGCAAGCTCCCCGCTGAGCAGAGAGCCTGATGTGGGGCTCGATCCTAGGACCCTGAGATCATGACCTGAGCCGAAGGCAGAGGCTTAACCCACTGAGACCCCCAGGCACCCCTCTGGTCCCTGCTTTTAAAACTTCCCATCTCCAAGCCCTTGACCTCAGCATCATGGGGCCTGGGCAGGACCAGGGGTCTGCTCGGGGTAGGGTGCGTGCCACACCCTGCCTCGTTTCCCCCCTCAAGAAGCCTGCCCCAAATCCACCCAGCATAGGCCACCCCATCTCCCTCTTGGACTCTCGCTTCTGCCCCCTTCCTGACCTTCCCACTGCCAGCACAGGCTTCCCAGGATACACAGTTGTCTGTCTTTCCTTCTCTCTTAAAGCCTCCCAAGGCCCCACAGAGCTCGGCTGCCCCACATCTTCTCTCCCCTCTGCAGCACCAGGCCACCTGGCTGGCCTTGAAGGGGACAAACCACTGAGGCCACAGGACCTTTGCACTGCTGCTTCCTCTGTCTGCAAACAGCTGCTTCTCCATCATCTGCCCAAGCTCCACACCTCCTGAGAAGCACCCCCCCACCCCCCTGCTAACCTGTGACCCTCTGGAGGATCCCATCCACTGACCTGTTTCTGTGGGAGGCCTGTCCGCCCCATTCCAGGCTGGAACGCCAGGGGAGAGCTGGGTCTGTGTGGCCACCAAGAGTCCTCACACCTGGCCTACCCCTGCCCCCGCAGCCTGCCCCTCTCAGGCTCACCCTGGAATCTGGGCGGAACCTAGGCAGCTTCCATTCCTAATCCTTGACACTCCTCACGGGAGGGCTCAGGCCCCTAATCCTCCATCCCCAGCTCGCCCTTAATCACCCACCTCTGGGCTCTGATCTCCTCAGATTTGCCGGATCCTGTGGAGGGGGGTGCTCAGGTGGGGGGTGCTGCCTATGCTCGCTGGCCCCTCTCTGGCCCTGCCCCCCTGGTCCTGCGGGAGGAGGAGTCTGGGCACCTGGCTTCTCTCGCTCAGCTCTCATCCGTGCCCAGAGAAAGGAAGGGCAGTGGCTCCAGCAAGAACAGGGTCTAGGGTGGTGTCAGTGCCAGGACCCGTGCCCCTGCGGGGGTGTGCGGTGCGCCCAGGACAGGGCACTGGGGCCCTCTCCCAGCTGCAGGGCCCCGGCTGGGGTCCCTGCCGTGGAGCCCTGCACTCCCTGGGGACTCAGGGGGACCGTGCATCGCCCCAGCCCGCCCTTCTTTTTTTTTTTTTATTTTTTTATTTTTATTTTTCCAATCAGCCCGCCCTTCTGAGGCTGCTGCCCTCCCAGGGTTGCACTGGAGACACAACGGGAGGGATCTGGGGGTTCCTGCAGAAGCGGGGACCCCACTGGGGTCTCCCTGTGATTTGTCAGGAAAGATTCTGAGATAGGGGTTTAAATTATAGTCATTGAAGGCCGCCGATGCTGAAAGCTGACCTTGCACCAGCGTCTACTGGCTGCCCCGGGGGACTCCTGTGGTCCATGTCCCCCAGTCATGCTGGGGTGGCCCAGTGAGGGAAGGGTCTGGGCTGATGAGGCCCTGAGGCTCAGAAGAGAGAGATTCATCCCAGGCCACGCAGGCCAGGAGCAAGGTCAGGGGAGGGCTCGGGGGCAGGGGCTCCTCTGTCCCCCTGCCTGGATTGGTTGCCCCTACCCTCAGGTTCCCCTCGGTAGGTCTGCACGGGGCCCCTCTTCGCCCTCCTGCCCCCTTCCAGAGGGACCCGGGGCTCGAGAGGACAAGGGTCAGGGCTCTGGGCCCATGTGGGGCATCCGGTTGGAGTGGACGGTCACCCTAATGATGGCCGGGGGCTGGGCCGTTCTGCCCAGAGCTGTCCCGAGCTCCTCGGCAGCTGCCGGACCTCGACTCCCGACTCCTCATACACCCAGGGGACCCTACCCAGCCCGGGAAGACCGGCAGCTCCGAGTGGCAGGCCCACAGTCATTCCCCAGGGACCACGGGCAGTAGATGGGACCCCAGCCCCAAACAGGCAGGCTGAGGCCAGAGCTCAGGTCCTGGAACCGGAAGGCGTGGGTCTCCGCTCTGCCCCGCTCCCTGGCTGGGTCACCTCTCTCGTCTATCGGTGCAGAAGCGTGGTGCCTGGCCCAACCCCCACCCCAAGAATAAAGGAGAGCGGGGTGCCCGGGAAGCTTCGTCAGGGAAGCTTCCGCCTTCGGCTCAGGTGGTGATCCCGGGGTCCTGAGATCAAGCCCCGCATCGGGTTCCCTGCTCTGCTGCTCCCCCTGCTTGTGCTTGCTCTGTCTCTGACAAATAAATAAAATCTTCAAAAAATAAAAATAAAACACAGAACCTTAAAAAAAAAAAGAAGAAGGAGGAGGAGGAAGAGAGAGAATGTCCGTGGAGGAGGACCTCACACTCCAGGCTTTCAGATTGTTTCCAGCCTCTCCTGGTGGTTTCTGGTCGTCCCCCCCCCCCCCCCCGCCCCACGACCACCACCTTGGTTTCTAGGTTCTCTCTGGTAGTTTCTAGTCTCCCCTCTGGTTTTGAGCTCCCCCCCCCCCCCGCCGGTAGTTTCTAGCACTCCCCCCCCAGTCTCTAGGCTCTCCCTGGTAGTTTCTAGTCTACCTCCTGCTTTTGAGGTCCTTTGGTGGTTTCTAGTCCCCCCACCCCATGGTTTCTAGGCGCTCTCGTGGTTTCTAGGCTCCCCTGCAGAGGTTCTAGGCCCTCTGGTCTTCTCAGTTACTCTTTCCTGCTTGCTTTGTCCCAGGGTCTGTGCCCCAAGTCGGGCGAGGAGGCAGGACAGGACTCTGGTCACAGAGGTGGGGGTGGGGTTAGAAGCTCTAAGCACCAGGGGAGCACGGTGGGGGGGCGGCGAGGCGGTGAGAATGGGGAGCTGGGGGGGCCCCTAATCCCAGATCCTGGCCATCCCTGCGCTGGAGGTCCTCGTCCGCTTCCCAGGCTCTCCCGCGCTCCCACTGTCCCCCATCCCGGCCGCTCAGAGAAGGCTCCCCGCGCCGGGTGTGGCCCCGCAGGACCCTCAGAGGCTGCCCGCGCCTCCCTGAGGGAGGGGAGAGTGAGGGCCTTGGAGCTGCGGGACTTGCCCAAGCGACACCTGCCAGCCGGCCGGAAAAGCGGGTGTCAACCCAGGTCTGGCTGCTGCCGCCAAGGTGCCAGACGCTGGGTGCCTTCCAGCCTTTGGCTCTCGAAGACTGAGCTACTGTGAACATCTTGGTACAAATTGGTTTTTAATTTTTTTCTCTTCCTCTTGGACAGTTTCCTTGGGATCACTTGCCCGAGGTGGAGCGCCTGGGTCCGCCTGCAGGCCTGGCTGCTGGCACCTCACAGTGCTGTCCAGAGAGGGGCCGGCCACTCCCTGCGGCCAAGCCAGGGCTGGAGCTCACGGCCTCTGCCAGTCTGGGCGAGTCCCCCAGCCCTGGGAACCGCAGTCCGCTCTTCGGTCATCCAGGAAGGGGGAGTCAGGGAGGGGCGGCTTCTGAGGGTCTTAGGGGCCCAGTCCTGCCCATGTGTGACTGAGCCTTCTCTAAATGCATGCGGGACCCCCAGCCATGATCAGGGGTGGGGTGCTGAGCCCCTGGGAGAGCCCTGCCCACGGCGGCCTGGGGCGGGCTGGTGGAGACCTGGAGGGAGCTAGCCAGGTTGACATGCGTGATCTGGGCTGGGGGTCGTTCCTCACACTGTTAAGCAAAATAAAATAAAAGATTGTTCAAAATTCGAGACCCTCCTTTACCTGAATCTAGGCAGGGAGTGTGGGCTCCAACCCCAGATCTGGGGCATCTGCTCAGCACTGAGACCTCCATCCTGTGCTCTGAGTTTTCCTTGTGTTTTTTATAGTGTCGATACGTATGTGTGTGTGTGTGGGCATGCATATATACAACACAGAGAGGCTGGCGTTTAATGTGCGTGTAATGTTTAATGGCGTGTAATGTTTAAAAATGTACAACTGAACGACGTTAAGTACAACCACAGTGGTGCACGGCCATCGCCACCGTCCGAGTCCGGAACTCTCTCGTCCTCCCAAACAGAACCCCTCCCCATTCATCCTCTGCCCCCAGCCCCCGCGAGCCCCCTGCCGGTCCATGGAGGAGCCTGGTCTGGACATGTCACACGTGTGGACTCACACCCCGTGGGGCGTCCTGTGCCAAGTTCCCTCCCGGCGCGTCGTGGGCTCAGGGTCCATCCCTGGCGCCAGGCATGGGGGCCTCACTCCTACTCGAGGCCAGGGGCGCTCCCGCTCGTAGGGACCGTGTGTGGGTACGACCCACACAAGCTTCCATCTGCTGTTGTGAATCGTACCCCTGGGAACATGCTGTGCGGGTGTCTCTGAGTTCGTGGGGTTCACACCCGGGGGTCGGAACTGCTGGGTCAGACAGTAATTGTTTCCATTTTTTTAAAGATTTTATTTATTTATTTGAGCAGCAGGAGGGGCAGAGGGAGAAGCAGGCTCCCCGCTCTGTGGTGCTTGGTCCCCGGGACCCCAGGATCCTGACCCAAGCTGAAGGCAGATGCTTCACCAACAGGGCCCCCCAAGCGCCCCTCTGTTTACAGTTTTGAGGAACCAACAGAGTGGTTTCTCCTTGGAGTAGTTCTGATGGGTGTTTTCTCGATGCCTACAGTGCTGGGCACCCGTCAGTGGGCCCCGGGATTCACGCAGGGCTCCTGCCCGGCCAGCGACAGATGCTCCTTGCGTGGACAGGCCTCTCTCTGAGAGCACTCCCAGGCAGAGTTTTGAGTTGACCCCAGGGATGTGTCTCTGTCCTGGGGGTAGTTGGGAGTGAGACCAACCCCAATCCGTTTTCAGGTGACTCTGTCCCATTGAATATCTTGCCCCTCAGCTCCTCCTGCCTCCCAGGCAGCCCTACAGCTGCCCTGGGTGTGGGGGTGCCCCGCCTCTTCCTTGCTGCCTCCCAGCCGGTAAGGGCCCCCCCTTCTTTGTCTTCAGGTGGGAGCCCAGCTGGTCCAGAAGGTGTTGGACTCTGGATCCTGCCTGCCCCGCCCCCTCCCGCCCTCCCCAGCCCCTGCTGCCCCCCACTGTGCCTGCTCTCCACTCCCCTCCCCCCCTCCCCCTCCTCCTTCCGGGTCTCCCCTCTCCTTCCCACCCAGAGTGGGTTTTTTGGACGCTAACCCTGTGTTGAACGCTTGGACCTTTTTGGTCGTGGGAAACATAACCAGCTTGGGGGCCATCTCCTGGCCTCTGCCGGGTCTCCTGCTTCTTCCAGGAGGGAAAGTGGGAGCTGGGTCAGCCGGAAGGAAGCGGGGGGGCGGGGGAGCCCAGCGGGCAGTGGGGTGCCGTCTGGGGGCCAGAGAGCCAG
The DNA here is from genome assembly GCF_020171115.1 of Neogale vison. Lineage (NCBI taxonomy): Eukaryota > Metazoa > Chordata > Mammalia > Carnivora > Mustelidae > Neogale > Neogale vison. The sequence goes on along the minus strand of NC_058096.1, from coordinate 224,297,677 downwards.
ACAGCAGAGAGTACCCGGAGCGGGGGTACACACTAACTGTGACTCGAGGCCAAAGTCTTGGCTTTGCTGCAGGAGGTGAGGTCTGGCCTGGTCCCGGAAGGCAGGCGCAGGTGTGAGGTGGGGCCATCTGGACCCCGGAAGGGCTGGGTGTCGGCCAAGGCCTGGAGGCGTGACCGCCCGCGCCTCCCCCCAGGTTCTATTGGGACTTCACCATGTTGCTGTTCATGGTGGGAAACCTCATCATCATACCTGTGGGCATCACCTTCTTCAAGGACGAGACCACAGCCCCGTGGATCGTGTTCAACGTGGTCTCGGACACGTTCTTCCTCATGGATCTGGTGCTGAACTTCCGCACGGGCATCGTGATCGAGGACAACACGGAGATCATCCTGGACCCCGAGAAGATCAAGAAGAAGTACCTGCGCACGTGGTTTGTGGTGGACTTCGTGTCCTCCATCCCCGTGGACTACATCTTCCTCATCGTGGAGAAGGGCATCGACTCCGAGGTCTACAAGACGGCGCGCGCCCTGCGCATCGTGCGTTTCACCAAGATCCTCAGCCTCCTGCGGCTGCTCCGGCTCTCGCGCCTCATCCGCTACATCCACCAGTGGGAGGAGGTGTGCGGGGCGGGCGCGGGGCGGGGGCGGGCGCTGGCCGGGCGCGGGGGCGGACAGGCGCGGAGCCGGGGGTCGCGGGCCGGGGCCGGGACCCGTGCGGCGGTCGCGCTCCCCCTTCCCTGCGCCCTGGAAAAGCAGGATCCACGGCCCCCCTCGGCACACCCTCCCCGAAGTCGGACCCGCACAGCACGGAGAGTCACCTGACCCCTGCCGCCCATGTCCTCGGACCCAGGCCAGACGGTGTCGCCCCCCCATACCCCCCACCCCAGGTTTCCGACCCGGGCCACGCCCTCTGGGCTGGGACAGCGGCTAACCCCGAGGGCGGCGGGGGGCGCCTGCGCACCTGTCGCGGCCGCTGGGCCTGCTCCGCCACACCGCCGCCCCCCTCCCGGCCCCGGCGAAGGGGCGGCGGCGGGACGGTCGGGGGGACCCTGACGCCCGGCCCCCCGCAGATCTTCCACATGACCTACGACCTGGCGAGCGCCGTCATGCGCATCTGCAACCTGATCAGCATGATGCTGCTGCTGTGCCACTGGGACGGCTGCCTGCAGTTCCTGGTGCCCATGCTGCAGGACTTCCCGCGCAACTGCTGGGTCTCCATCAACGGCATGGTGGTGAGCCGCGGCGGCCGGCGGGCGCGGGGGGCTCCGCGGGCGACTTCCACGCCGTCGTCCGAGCGGCAGCTCCCGCCCGGCCCGAGCCCGCCGTGGGCGAGCGGAGCCCGGGCGGCGAGCCGTCGGAAGCACAGAGGGAGGCCCCAGCGCCTGTGGGCTCCCGGCTGAGACGCTGCCTGTTAACGGGGGCTAGTGTGGGGGGCCAGACTCAGGCCCAGGCGTCCGGAGGGTCTGGGCGGACGGGTCTGGGGTCAAGGGACACCCCGGGGCGTGAGCACCCTAGCCCCCTCCCCCAGGGCCGTGAGCCTCCGCCCCCGCCCCGCCCCCCAGGGCCGTGAGCCCCGTCCCCTCCCCCAGGGCCGTGAGCCCCCGCCCCCGCCCCCCAGGGCCGTGAGCCCCCTCCCACCGGCCCCACCACGGCCTTGCAGAACCACTCGTGGAGCGAGCTCTACTCCTTCGCGCTCTTCAAGGCCATGAGCCACATGCTGTGCATCGGGTACGGGCGGCAGGCCCCGGAGAGCATGACGGACATCTGGCTGACGATGCTGAGCATGATCGTGGGCGCCACGTGCTACGCCATGTTCATCGGCCACGCCACGGCGCTCATCCAGTCCCTGGACTCCTCTCGGCGCCAGTACCAGGAGAAGGTCTGAGGGGCGGGTGCTGGGGGGGCCGCCCCGCCGCCCCGGCTTCCGGTGCAGAGCCTAGATGGGGGGGGGGAGCGGTGGGGAGCTGTAGGGGCTGAGGACCCTGAGAGGTCTGTGGCCGTGACTAGGAGGGCCGGGAAGGTCCGGGGCATGGCGAGGGAAGTCTGGAGCCCAGAGGGCAGCTGTCCAGGGGGCGGGGCTCAGCCCAGGGTCTCTGGGACAGCTTGGGAGGTGCTGGGGCAGGGAAGGGTCGCTGGAGGACACGCTCAGGGGCTGGGCCCAGCCTCCACAGGGCTAGTCCTAGGGCTGGGGGGTCAGGGAAGGGCTGAGGGGGTGATGGCCCCAGGTGCTGGCCCTCCTGGACACCAGTCCGTCTGGCCTGCACTGCTACCTAGTGCCTAGTGGCCGCTCCTGGCTGGGCAGCTGTGACTGCCCCCCACGGCCACTGCCCCAAGCAGTGCCAGCAGGGTCAGCCGGGTCAGCTGGGCCTGGGGCCAGGAACCCCGGCTGTCCGGAAGCCACGGGCCTCACACCCAGACATGAGCCGGCACTGCCACCCGCCGGCATCACGGGTTCCGCTGAGCTCAGGGCAGCTGCATCCGGGCGCAGCCGGGGCGGAAACGGGATGGGGCACCCCTGGGAGCACCATCCTGGGGACAGCAGGGCCTGGCACCCCCGCCCTGATCAGGAGGGGCTGAGCCGCTAGTTTCTGGCGAGATCTTTGGAGAGGTGAGCCTAGGGGTTCCGCCCAGGATCTCGGGGGACCTGGGGGATCCAGTCCAGCCTACTTACTGCAAGGGCCTCAAGTCAAGCTGTGCTTCCCTTTCTGGGGGTTGGGCTGCCAGATAAAATTCAGAACACAGGGGTGACTCTTCTCAGTGTAAGCTCGTCCACACCTTGCACAGGACGCCTGTAACTACTTCTGTATTATCTGAAATTCTGATTTAATAGGGCCCCCGTGTTTGCTGTCCTTGTTGTCAAAGCCAGCAGCCCCATGTGGGCTGAAGTGGGGTGGGGGGGCCTGGAGGTGGCCACCCATGTGGGCTGAAGTGGGGGGGGGCCGGAGGTGACCACCCCCCCCCCCCGCTCTGCAGTACAAGCAGGTGGAGCAGTACATGTCCTTCCACAAGCTGCCCGCCGACTTCCGCCAGAAGATCCACGACTACTACGAGCACCGTTACCAGGGCAAAATGTTCGATGAGGACAGCATCCTGGGGGAGCTCAACGGGCCGCTGCGGGAGGTGAGGCCACCCTCGCTGGGGCCCCTCGGCTGGAAATAGGGGCTGCCAGGCTCCCTGTCCCAGAGACTGGTTAGCCCATACAGTGCCAACGGGCCGCACCTACGCAGTCTCAGCGGCCGGAAGCCCTCCCGTGCTGCACCCCCACGATGCCCCTTGGGTTCCCCCACAGCCTCTGTTTCATGCCGCTTAGCCAGTCTGGGCTCCCTCACTAGACGGGGCGGGGCGGGGGGGATGACACGGGGGAGAGGCTGAGGGGAGTCGGCGGACCCAGTGTGGTCGTGGGTCTTGACTGTCCAAGCTCTGCCCCTCGTGGCCGGTGTGGCGTCGGGCAGGGGGCCCAGAGCAGCTCGGTTCCCGCCAGCCAGGGGCTTCCGACGACAGGGCCTGGCCTCTGTCACGTTCTGGAGCCTGGAAATCCCAGGCCCGGGTGTCATGGGGCCCCATGCCCTCCGGAGGCTCCAGGACAGGGTCCTTCCTGGATCTCACAGCTCCTGGTGTCCCTCTGTGTGTGGCCACCCCCCATCCCATCGCTGCTGCCTGTGCCGTCATGTGACCTCCTCCCCTGTGTGCCTGTGCCCCCGCTCTTATGAGAACACCTGTCACTAGGCTCAGGGTGACGCTACTCCAGTGCAACCTCGTGTTAGCCGATGACGCCTGCAAGACCTTGTTTCCAGCCGAGGTCCTGTCCACAGGCCCCAGGGGTCAGGACTTGAACATGTGTTTTTTGGGGGCAGGATTAAGCCCACAACCCTGACCAGGTGGTAGCTGGGCGCCTGCTCTGAGCTCCACCCTGTGCCTTCAGGGAGGTGGGGGGGGCACAGCAGTGACGGCCAGGGGGCAGGAGGAGCTCCGGGAAGGATGGGGGATGGGGAAGGTGACGTCTGAGCCAGGCCCGGCGAGCCCGCAGGTGTCCCAGGTGGCAGGCACAGCCGGGGCCAAGGCCCTGAGGCGGGAAAGATGACGCGTGTCCTGCGGACCAGGGCGAGGACTAGGAGGGAGTTGGGGGCGGGGGAGGGTGGAGGGTGGGGCGGGGACGGGTCCTGGGCGCGGACGGGTCCTGCTCGGGGAGGGCTGCCAGTTCTTCTGAGGGTGGGGGCCATTACCTCCCACGAGGCAGGCACTGTGCTTAACCTCACACAGAACATTTAATTGTTCCGGATCGCTCCTTCAGAGAGAGAGAGCCCACAGACCGTAAGACATAGATTCCCATGGTTTGGGGGGGTTTTTGTTTTTTAAAGATTTTGTTTATTTGACAGACAGAGATCATAAGCAGGCAGAGAGGCAGGTGGGGTTTGGGGGAAGCAGGCTTCCCGCTGAGCAGAGAGCCGGATGTGGGGCTCGATCCCAGGACCCTGGGATCATGACCTGAGACAAAGGCAGAGGCTTAACCCACTGAGCCACCCAGGTGCCCCAGTTTTTGTTTTTGTTTTTTTTTTTTAAACTATTCATTTTCAGCCATCTCTGTACCTTGTGTGGGGCTTGAACTCAGGGCCGTGAGATGGAGAGCCCCATGCTCCACAGGCTGAGCCAGCCAGCTGGCCCGCAGTCCCTTAGGCTCTCGTGGGGCCATTACCACTGTCTAAGCACACCGCACGTCGCCCCCAGGAGGGCACCCATGGCTGCAAGCCACCACTCCCGGCTCCCTTCCCCCAGCCCCTCGCAAGCCAGATTTGGTAATTATTTAAGCGTTTTGCAATTCCAAGGTTGAATTTACAAAAATACATGCATTCAGAAAATTTCTGTCTTCTATCCTGACCCTCTACCTGATTTGCTCCTGCTGTATCTTCCATGTTCTTTGTTAACACACAGCAAAGGCGTGCTCCCTCTGAGCTGCAAGATCCTTCAGGCAGTGAGGCCCCAGGGCTGGTGGCCCCAGGGTCCCCAAGCTCCGCGGGCGGCCATGCACGGCACTCACTTTTGTGGGTTTGCTCGTGCATTTAGGACAGGGCTAAGGGGTGAGAGGTGTATCTGTGGCAGCCACGTGGGATTTTCATGCTCCACGAGTGCTTGCTGTATACAGTAGGTGTGACATGTGTGATTGCTGTACTAAGTGTGTGGATGGTGTTTGCTCTATTTCTGTACCTAGCAGGTGCCATCCATTGTGTCTACACAGCAGATTCTCAGCCCCTGATTTCTGTACAGGGCGGGGGTTCAGTACCTACTCTCTGTATACAGCAGACACTGAGTATATCGATGCTGTACATAGTAGGCCCCAATACCTGTATACAGCAGGTGCACATGCCTGCTCGCTGTGCACACCCTGATCTGGGGGCTCACCCATACTTTCTTGTAGGACTTGTGTGGTTGGGTTTTTTCCACACACCTCGCTTTGGGATTATCGGTGGATAGTTTGGGATTACCGGGGATTCACGTTCATCTTCTGCTCTGGGGCTGAAACGTCTGGTTTTTGCCTCATAACTGCTGGGGCCGCCTCCGGCATGCCCCCGTGTGCTTGGCCAGATCTCCGGACTTCTAACACGCTGTCCCGTCTGCTCTGTGTGCCAAACCCCATGGAGCGGCGCGTGGGAGGGCTCGCCCCACCGCCCGGCTCTTCTCACTGGCAGGCTTTCCTGCGACTTTTGGTCATTTGTTCTAAATGACCTCGGCTAGTTTCAGCAATTCCCAAGCAAACCCAATGGTATTGTTGTTGGGATCTGGACACTCGTGTCCACAAGTGGGGAGAGCGGACGTCCCGTCCGCACGCGGTGAGGAGGTCTGCCTGACCACGGAGCGCGTGCCCGCGTCCCGCCGTGCCTCTCGGGTGTCTGCGCGCTCCCGCCGTGCCTCTCGGGTGTCTGCGCGCTCCCGCCGTGCCTCTCGGGTGTCTGCGCGCTCCCGCCGTGCCTCTCGGGTGTCTGCGCGCTCCTCAGACGCGTCCGGACGTCTCTAAGGTCAAGCCCTGCCGTCCTGCTCGGCGCTCCGTGCCGGCGTAAACAGGGTCCTCCCGTCGGCTGTGTCGTCTTCTCCGTGGCTCGCTGGCACACAAGAGGCCTGTCGGTTTGGAAGGCTCAGCTCCCCTTTTATCGGAACGTGTCTTACCGGGGTGTGCGCACTCGATGGGCGAGCGTGGGGCCCTCCCGGGACTCACGCTCAGATCGACTGCGGGACGTCCCACCTCACCCTGACCCCTGCCGCCGCGGAGCCCCGGACCGGTCTCGGGTTGGCGCGCTGATCCTTTGTGTTCTCACTTGCTGTTTGGGTTGACTCCTCTGACCGTTGTGGTTTCCGGTGGATGCTTTTGGGCTCCCGGGGCAGCATGTTAAAGGAGATAGTGGAGGGATTTGGCGTCCTGTTTTCCTTCCCTGTTCTTATGTCTCTGATGGCCTTTCCTGCCTAATCGCACGGGCGGGTGTGGCCAACAGAGCTAACTGGCGGGCACTCAGCACACATCTTGTCTTGCGGTCAAGCCTCCGGGGTCTGCCCGGGAAGGAAGGTGCCTGCTTCAGGCTACAGTGTTGAACTCCTCTGGTAGATGAAGAAACGGAGGGTCTGAGGAGGAGACAGCCCCCAAAGGAGGGCCAGAGGGGCAAGGACTTGGGCCCTGTGTCACCCCTCTTCCCACCCCTCCAGGAGATTGTCAACTTCAACTGCCGGAAGCTGGTGGCCTCGATGCCCCTGTTTGCCAATGCCGACCCCAACTTTGTCACGGCCATGCTGACCAAACTCAAGTTCGAGGTCTTCCAGCCGGGCGACTACATCATCCGTGAGGGGACCGTGGGCAAGAAGATGTACTTCATCCAGCACGGCGTGCTCAGCGTGCTCACCAAGGGCAACAAGGAGATGAAGCTGTCCGATGGCTCCTATTTCGGGGGTGAGCGTCCGGGGGCCCGCAGGGGTGCTGGTGCGGTGCACCCCGGCAGAGGGGAGGCGGCTGGGCCGCGGGCACAGCAGGCGGGAGGCCCCAGGGCTGGGAGGGCAAGAAGGTGTTGCTCGGAGGCCGAGGTCCTGCTGGGCTGAGGCCGCGCCCCGGCCCGTGCAGAGATCTGCCTGCTGACGCGGGGCCGGCGCACGGCCAGTGTGCGTGCCGACACCTACTGCCGCCTCTACTCCCTGAGCGTGGACAACTTCAACGAGGTGCTAGAGGAGTACCCCATGATGCGGCGGGCCTTCGAGACTGTGGCCATCGACCGCCTGGACCGCATCGGTGAGTGGGCTGGTCTCCAGGGGCCGATGGCCCGTGAAGAGGGGGCGTGGCCCGCCGACGGACCCTCCAGGGCCCTTCTGGTCCCCAGACCTGATTTTCTGACCTGCTTTGGCTCGTAGCCAGATGTGGCCCTGGTCTCCCAAGGGGGAGGGAGTGTGGCGTGTTTCCAGTTGTGCAGAACTTCTGCTCCCTTGGGAGATGCTTCTGGAGCACCTCTGGTGTGTCCGTCGGTGTCGCGGCCGGACTGGGAGGCTGTCGTAGAGGCCGTGCTCGGGCTTCTGCTACAGAGGAGGGGCTGGGGGGCTGGCGGGCTTCCCTGTGATGCTGGGTGGAGGCCGGGAGGAGTGTTGTCAGGTATGAAGGGACAAGGCATGTTCTGGGAGTGGACGTGGACAGGCCAAGGCCTGGGGTCCAGGGAGCACAGAAGCCGGGAGGAGGGCGCTTGGGGAAGCAGGCGGGGACCAGGCACTCGGGACCCACTAGCTGGGGAGGCAGGAGTTTGGACTATGAATGAGGAGCAGTGAGGAGCCACGGATGGTGCTAGGCAGGGGAGGAGCCGATAGGATCTGCATTGTACGAGCGTGGGTAGGTGACAGGAGGGAGATGGAGGCCTGGCCTCAACTGGTGGCCTTGGGTGTAGGGAGAGGCCGAGGGTACTGTCAGAAGTGGTTGAGAGGTGGAGCCGTCAGGACCCACCGAGGACCAGAGTCAGGCAGGCCGGGCCCCATTGCTGTCCGTGGGAATAAAGAGCCAGAGGACAAGGGTTGGGGGGCGTGCACGGGTGTTGGAGGAGACCCCGGAAGCGTTCCATTCGTGTTTACGCACAGCGGGCACTCAGCAGTCTGCTCTGTGCAGTAGGTGCTCCACACACGTGCAAGTGGAAGATGCTTAGACTTACTTGCTCCGACGTGCTTGTCCGGCGGGCACTCCTGGCATGCGGCTCGGCGCCCGCTGCGGGCGCTCAGCACCCGGGAGGGACGGCGCGGGCTTGCTGTCCAGCAAGACCTGCCTCGTGTGCACCACACACACTTCACATGCTTGCTGTATACTGTGGGAGCACAGTACATGTTTCCTGGATACAAGAAGTGTTCGGGGCAAGCTGGCAGTATACAGTAGGTGTCTTGTGCCCGCTTTGCCTATGCCATGGGTGTTCTGCATGCCTACTACAAACAGGTACTGGATTAGTGCCTGCTGAATACAGCGGGTACTCAATGTCTGCTTGCTGTATGCACATGGTGGCAGGTCATGCCTGCCTACTGCATACAGGAGGTGCTCAGTTCTGTCTGCTCTACACCACAGGCAGTCGGCCATAGGCAGGAGGGGCCCTGAGCACGCTCGCTGTATACAGGGAGTGCTTACGCGGATGCAGCGGTTTCTTGACCCCTGTGTGCTAGTCTACGGAACGAGGGCCCAACACCCACATGCCCTCCACGTCCTTGCTGTATCCAGCAGGTGCTCAGTGGCTACTGTATACAGGAGGTGCTCCGTGCAGGTTTATGATCTCCAGCAGGTGTGTGTGTGTGTGCACGTGCGTGTGTGATGCCAGCAGGTTCATGGTGGCATGCAGGAGGTGGTCTGTGCGCACCGGCGGTACAGAGCAGGAGCTGGTACTCGCAGTGGGATGTATAGATGCCCAGCACCCGCTGGCTGTATGCAGGAGGTGCTCCATGTGTGTTCGCAGTATATAAAAAAGGTTTTACTGTACGCAGCAGGCGCTGGGTACCATGCTCTGTACACGGCACACTCCTGCCTGCCGGCTGTGCATGGATGAGGCTGCCGCCCCCTCGTGTCCCTGCGCACCCCCAGCAACTCCCCCCGCCCCCGCCCCGCCCGGCTCAGCCCCAGGAGCGGCCCCGCTGACGCCCCTGTCCTGCCCCCAGGCAAGAAGAACTCGATCCTGTTCCACAAAGTGCAGCGCGACCTCAGCTCGGGCGTGTTCAACAACCAGGAGAACGCCATCATCCAGGAGATCGTCAAGTACGACCGCGAGATGGTGCAGCAGGCCGAGCTGGGGCCGCGCGTGGGTCTCTTCCCGCCGCCGCCCCCGCCGCAGGTCACCTCGGCCATCGCCACGCTGCAGCAAGCTGTGGCCATGAGCTTCTGCCCGCAGGTGGCGCGGCCGCTCGTGGGGCCACTGGCGCTGGGTTCGCCGCGGCTCGTGCGCCGCCCGCCGCCGGGGCCCGCGGCCGCGCCCTCTGCCGCCGCCTCCCCGGGCCCCGCGCCCGCCGCCGCCAGTCCTCCCGGCGCGCCCGCCAGCCCCCGGGCGCCGCGGACCTCGCCCTACGGCGGCCCGCCCGGCTCCCCCGCCGCACCCCGCGCCGGACCCGCGCTACCCGCGCGCCGCCTGAGTCGGGCCTCGCGCCCGCTGTCCGCCTCGCAGCCCTCGCTGCCTCACGGCGCGCCCGGCCCGGGCCCCGCGGCCTCCGCGCGCCCGGCCAGCAGCTCCACGCCGCGCTTGGGCCCTGCGCCTGCCGCCCGGGCCGCGGCACCCAGCCCGGACCGCAGGGACTCGGCCTCGCCCGGCGCTGCCGGTGGCCTCGACCCGCTGGACTCCGCGCGCTCGCGCCTCTCGTCCAACTTGTGACCTTTGCCACGCCGCCCCGCGGGCCCGGGCGGGCCGGGGGCGGGGCCGTCATCCACACCAAAGCCATGCCATTGCGCGCTGCCCCGGCCGCCGGCCCCAGAAGCCATAGAGGAGTCCTAGGTAGTCATAGTCGGAGGGGCGGGCCGGGGCGGCAAGGCAGCCCCCTCTACGCCCCCGCCGCGCCCCCATCGCCCTGCGCCCAACCACATCATTCTTGCCCCCACCCCCCACCGGCGGTGGCCTCGCCTGCGTGCGAGCGAGCGAGGGGGCCCCCTTCACCTCGGTGCCTCAGTTCCCCCAACTGTGAAACGGGGACGGGGATGGCCCGGTGGCCGGAAGGAGATGGCTGTGGAGGCCTGCCCGCCCCCGCCCTCGCCGGCGGCCCGTCCGATGGGGATTGTGTTTTTAAGTGCAATACTTGGCCACCGGCTTCCTGCTGCCCCCCCACCCCCCGCGCTCACGCAATAACTGGCCTGGCCCCGTCCACGCGCGCCCCGTGGTCACGTCCCCGGAGCCGGCACACCCAGCCCCCTCCGCGCCCCGCGCCCAGGGGTGGGTCTTCCCCACAGCGCAGGGGCGCGGGGGACGCGGGGGTGCGGCCGGGCCGCCGTCGGGATGAATGTACTGGCAGCCGAGGCAGCAGCCCCCTCCGTGCTCCGCGCCCCTGACCCCTACACCCCCATTCCGCGCAATAAACGACAGCATTGGCGCCCAGCCTGGCGGCCTCTGATTGCTCGCGGCTGGGTCCCAGGTGCCAGCGCACCGAGGCCGGCGGAAGACGCTCGATCCCTCGATCCCGCGGGTGACAACAGGGCTTTATTTACACTATGGTACGGGGCAGGCAGCCTGCGTGGTGCCTGGCTGGGGACAGCAGCTGGGGACCTCGCCTGGGGACCACCGCGTCAGCTGAAGAAGTAAGTGGAGTGCTTCACCTGCTCCAGGTCCAAGGCCCCTGCGGAGCAGAGCGGACACCATGGGGCGGGACCCCGGGGGGACCCCACGCCCAGCGCGCAAGCAGGCGGTCCCCGCCCCCACCTGTCTGCGGCACCGACTTCAGCGTGTCCTGCAGCTTGTCCATCCACAGGTTCTTGGACTGCGTGGGGCACCTGAGCCTGAGGGTGTCGGGGGTGGGGTGGGGTGGCGTGAGGCCGAGCAGGGCAGGGAGGGGTGGTCCCAGCCGCACCAGTCTGGGCGGTGGGGGGTGGGGGTGGTAGTTCACCTGGTGCTGGAACAGAACTGCTTCACCAGGAACCGGGACAGGTTGTGCAAGATGGGCTGACTGTGCAGGCTGACGAACTGCTCCCGGCACACCTGGGGGGAGGGGAGACCTAGGACCTGGGTGTCGGGGCGGGGGGGGGGTGGGGAGCAGGGCCTGGGGAGGGGGAGACCTAAGACCTGCGGTGGTCGGGGGGGTGGGGAGCAGGGCAGGGCCTCCCAGATCAGGTGAGGCAGGGCTGCCCAAGCCTCAAACGATCGTTGCCCTAGGCGGACAGGGGCAGGTGCCGCAAGACAAGGACCATGGGATCGGGTGCCAGCTGCCACCTTGGGAGACACGTGTGGGCAGCAGCACCTGGTTCATGACCTCCACATCAGCCGCGTGGGTCCAGAAGCAGTCATGCACAGACACAAAGGTCAGGCCTTTCCTGCCGAGGAGTAAGGATCTCCTGTGAGGAGCGTAGCCCTTCCTGGTCCACTCCCCATCCTGTTTCTTCCCATACTCACCCCAACCCCTCGCCGCCGATGTGTCCCAGCCCCTGTGTTGTGTCATGCTCGGCACAGGGGCGGAAAGGTCTCCTCTAGGGAGAAAACTCTTGGTCCCGTGTCATTCCCTCCACCCGTCCCTAGCCGCCGCTGCTGGTACTGCCCCCCTCCCCCCCACTACAGGGCTCCTGTGGTCTGAGAGGGAGTGGACAGAAACAGAACTTATCCCTGAACCCTGGCTCCCTTCTAAGACAACTAGCCGCACACCTGCCCTATCGCCATGCTTAGCTACACCCGAGGGGCTCAGGACATACCCAGACGCCTATGCGTCAGCCTATGAGGCCACCCCCGCAACACGCTACGCTGCCAGTACTCCCCTGGACGGGGCGACAGGCACTTCTCAGAGCAACCACCCTTCCCTCCTGGGCCCAGCCAGCAGCTTCACCATCACACACACCACACTGCCTCAGGGCCTTTGCACGTGCTCGCATAGTCCTTTTCTGGGCAGCAGCTCCAACAACCACCACGGTCCTCACCTGCTGTAGACCTCCACCCTGGCCCCCCAACCTGCCTTTGCTACTCTGGGCCACTCCCCTGCATCCCCAAAACCCTGAACAGGGCCTGCACGCAAGAGATGATGAGCAGAGTGGGATGGAAGGCGCGCGGCCCCGACGCAGGGCCCACCTGTAGCAGTGGAGGGCCGTGAGCATCATGTGCGAAGAGTCCAGCGAGTGGATGAAGTTGGGGGGGAAGCCGTTCCTCTGCTTCAGTGTGTTAGGCTTCCTGGGGAGGGGAAAGGGCTCAGGCACCCTGGCCCCCACGGCCCCCACGGCCCCCACCCGGCCCAGCACCCCCGCCGGCACTCACTGGCTGGTGTCCCCGCTCTGGCTGAACGTGAGGCTCTGCATGCCACCGGCAATCTGCATGGTTGGTGGGGGGAGAGTCAGGAGTCCCACCCTGAGGCAGCGTGGGGGCCGGGGGGGGGCGCACGTACCAACACCTTGGCATCCTTGTGGTAGGGCTGGATGATGGGGATGCCCAGGGGTGTGACCCACTGCACGGCCGAGCCCGTGTGGGCGATGAGCCGGGCGCTCTCGGTCAGCCAGTGCTGTGGACGCAGGGCAGGAGGGACTCAGAGCAGGGCCCAGCCGGGGGCGGCCTGCTGGGCGCGGGGAGGGGCCGGGGCCACACACCTGGATGGCCCGGGTGCCTGAGAACATCTCCTGGAGGCTGTTGAACACCTGGCGTACCAGATAGTGGGACGCCTCCCACACGAACTCCTGCAGGGGTGTAGGGAGGTGGTCAGAGCCAGGGCGGCCTCCCCACCCCCGCCGAAGGACCCAGAGGGGCAACAGAACCATATTCCTCCTTGGGGCTGCTTGGCAGCCAGCGGTTCAGGGGCGGGGGCTGGGGGGGCCGTCCCTGCCCCACGGCGCGCCTGACGCTGTGCACCTGGGGGAAATCGCTGAGCTCCCGCAGGCGCCTCTCGATCTGCAGGCGGCCCCCGTAGCGGGTGACCCCGTACACCACGGTCATCACCGTCTGCTTGACCACCTTGCGGCTGATGAAACCCTCAAGCACTTGGGCCACGCGCACGCCCCGTTTGGCGTCCTGCTTGCGGAACACCTCCACCTGGGCAGACACTGGGGGTCGGTGGGAAGGTGGACAGACCCTGTCTCCCACCCGGCCCGGTAGCCCCACCATGACATCCGCCACCCGCAGTTTCCTCATCTGACACCTCCCCCAGGAAGCCCGCCCTGACTGCCCACTCAGAGCCCACGGGGTCTGCAAATCCGGGCATTCACAGGACAGAGACCCCACGTGGGCTTGGAGGAGGAGAACAGGGGGGCAGCGGGGCTGCAGGGCCCACCTGTGCGGCCACCCCGCTGTACACATCCTGCGGTACATCTGAGGGCAGCAGGTTGACGGAGGCAGCCCCCACGCTGTCCCGGCCCAGGGCGGCGTAGTGCTGTAGGCCGTTACAGGAGCCGTCCTGGGCCGACGGAGAGGGAGGGATCCGTGAGGGTTGGCAGGAGGAACCCCAGGAAAGGAATCACAGCTCCGGGGTTCCCCGGTGCACTGCTCATACCGCCAGTGCGCGGGACCCCACTGCCGACAGGCAGGGCAACGTGCCCGTACGGGGTCCCATCACTGGGCTGGCCATACCCACTGGGGCCCCCCTCGCAGGGACACCAGCCCAAATAAAGTGGGGTCTGCAGAGACTACGTGCCCCCACCATCCAGCCCGGCCCCCCGGGGGCAGGCCCACCCCTCGCTGGGGCCCCCAGCAGCTCACCTGGTGAACCGGGAAGTGAGAGACGTAGGCAGCGGGGTCAGGGGCGCGCACAGCCCGTGCGATCTCCATGCAGCACGCCAGGGCTTGCCAGGGCTCGTCCACGTGCATCCACCACTTGCGGCCCTGCGGGAGGGCGGAGTGGGGCTCAGGCCAGGCTGGCTGGGGCTGGGAGGCCGAAACAGAGCCCCTGGGACGGCAGGGGCGACAGGAGTGACGGGCACGCAGGGCGACACCAGAGCAGCCTGCACTAGCAGCCATGGGACGGGGAAGGGTCTGGAAAAAGGGCTGGCCTGGGCCGGGAGGTGGCAGAGCCACAGAGGAAAAAAGACATAAAGGACAGAGCCAGGAGCCCGTGCCCAGGGGGCTGGGAAGGAGGGGCAGGGTCGCCAGCGCACGGCACAGGCCGAGGGAGGAGGAGAGGCAAGGAGCGAGGGCCCCGGCCAGTGCCCTCCACGCCCCTACCGTCATGGGCCGGTCAGCAGAGTCCAGGATGTCCTCCATCACCTCGTCGGCGAAGGCTAAGCGCGCCTGCAGCGACTCGCGCTTCTTGAGCCCCGTGAGGTTGACCAGGTGGACCTTGAGCCAGTCCAGGCCGCGGGCACCGAGCGGACGGCCCTGGGCAAACTCCAGCAGGGCGCGCGCCAGGTCACTGCCCAGGTGGTGGAAGTGGGGCGGGCAGGGGTAGGTGCGGCCGCGGAAGTCCATGTTGTGCGGCAGCCAGAAGACGCGGTGCCGGAGGTGCTGGGCCAGCGACAGCCGGTACAGGGCGTCGGAGCGGAGGCTGTGCATCTCCCGGGCCACCTTCAGGCAGCGGGCCAGCTCCCGCCGCACCTCGGCCTTCTGGGCAGGTGAGGCGCCGGGCGGCAGGCGGCCCTCGGGCGGCCGGGGCGCCTCGGAAGCCGGGGCTGGCACCCCCAGACGCGGGCAGCCCTTGGCGGCGAAGAGTCCCAGCACCAGGTCCAGCACGCGCCCGTTGACCCGCCAGGCGCAGTTGCCGAGCTGGGTGAGGGCGTCCAGGGCACCGTGCAGGTCGGCCGGCGGGCAGCTGTCCAGCAGGCGCTGGTGCTGCACGGTGCCCTCCAGCGAGCGCATGAGCTTGGTGGGGCTCAGGAGGAAAGCACCCGTGTGCGGTGACGTCCAGGGCAGCGGTGGGCACAGCATGGGCACCTCGGCCGCCTCGAAGATCAGCGTGCGCTCGGCGGCCGTCGCCAGCAGCTCGACGAAGGCCGGATGCGGCTTCAGGACCCCGATCTGCGGGCGAGGCGGGCGGACGTGGCTCCCAAGGCCCCCCCAGCCCGGAGGACACGCCGCAAGCGGGCAGAGGACCCCAGCAGGGCCCCGCGGCCCCCACCCCCGCCCTAGCCGCACACCTGGCGGAAGCTGCGGAAGGAGTACACGTGGTAGAGCACGGGGATGAGTGTGCCAGGGCCCTGAGGGGCGGCCACGCTGCCAGGCATCCGCACGGCCTCGACGAGCATCTCGGCCAGCTTCTTGCCCAGCTGCACCAGCACAGACAAGGGCCAAGGCTGCTCGTGGGGGGCCTCAGGCGGCCCCAGCGCCTCCCAGTACTGCCGTGGCAGCTGGGGCGCCTCCACCTGGGGTGGGAGAGTGTCTCAGGGAATGCGGTGTGGCCCAGGACAGACCGATCCCCCAGCCGGCGCGAGCACAGGAGCCAATCAGAAAGTGCCAGGGCCCGGGGGGCAGGCAAACCCAGCT
Organism: Neogale vison; assembly: GCF_020171115.1. Classification (NCBI taxonomy): domain Eukaryota; kingdom Metazoa; phylum Chordata; class Mammalia; order Carnivora; family Mustelidae; genus Neogale; species Neogale vison. Next base: position 224,282,118 of record NC_058096.1, on the reverse strand, counting down.
GCCCCGGACGGAGCAGGGACCTGCACGCCATGCCTCGGTGTCTGCCCCTGGGAACACGCCGGCGGCCCCCCACCCCCACCCCGGCAGGGGCCCCCGCAGGCTCACCTGGGTGTCGGAGGCCAGCAGGCGCACGTACTGGTAGTAGCGCTCCTGAAGTGCCTGCACCCGGCTGCTTCGCCGCTGCCTCCGCACCGCGTGGCGGCCGAACACGCGCATGCCCAGCTGCTGCGCCAGGGACAGCAGCGACTCCCCCTGTGGCGGCAGCACCTGCAGGGCCTGGGGGCGGCACCGTGAGCCCCAGCCGCCCGGTCCCTCAGCCCCCCGCCTGCCCGTGCACCCCGGCCCCGCAGCCCGCAGGCCGCACCTGCAATAGCAGCTCGGCGAGCTCCTTCTCCGGAAGCACGCACAGGAACGGGAAGACGGTGGGGTGGCCGGCGCGGGCAGCACAGACCTCACTGGCCTTCAGGTTCCGCAGCCCCAGGCACAGGGCCTCCACCCACTCGGCACGGAGCTGCTGCAGGGTGTTCCGCTGCGGGGCACGGACGCAGGCGTCACCGCCACGGCCTCCAGGCCCTCAGAAGCAAGGGGACCCGACCTCACGGGCACCCGGAAGGAGCGTCCTCCCTGCAGGGCCAGGTGGGCATGCGGCCGCCCCTGGCTCTGGGGAGGCGGCGCAGACAGCTGCCCCCAACCCCGCACCCGCCCCGCCCCGGGGCTGTGACCCCGCCGAGCTCCTCACCGCCCGCAGGACCTCCTCAGTCAGCACCCGGGCCTGCTCCACGGACTCCACAGCCACAGTGGTGGCCATCTCCACGCGCAGCTGCTGCTGGAAAAGGCTCTGCAGCTCCCGCAGGGGCAGGTGCAACTTCGGGTAGGACACGGGGCCTTCCTGCAGGGGCAGAAGGGCAGGCAGGGAGGGGAGGCCTGCGGCCCGGCGGGACCCCAGCTGACAACCGCTCGAGCACGAGGCTGCATGGCACAGCCGTGCGGCTCTGAGCGCCCAGCACTGGCCAGCCGCCTTGCGCAGGGGCCGGGACAGCCTGGGAACACATGGTTCGAGTCCTGGGCGTAGGTTTTCTCTTTAAACCAGGGGCCGTGGGAACGTGTGACCCTCCAGAAACAGATCAGTGAAAACAGCACAGACAGACACATGGAGAGTCACGAACACGGCCACAGGGCTCAGACCCGAGCAGACGGGGCCCCACAGACCACCTGCTGCTCTTGGGCGCCCGGGCTCAGGACCCTGACCGCTGGCTCTGCCTGGATGGCACCTCCAGGAAGGAAACCTACACCGGCAGGGCCGGGTCAGGACCTTGCTGAGGGCCAGGAGTTGCCAAGTCTGGCTTGTCTGGCCCCTGAGGAGCAGCGAGGGCATCGCTGGGATCCAGGTGGCGCTGAGAGAAAGGGAAGGAGAGGCCGAGGCCCCCGGGAGACCCCCCAAGGACAGCCCTGCCTCAACCCCCCCACGACACGGCGCCCCGCCTGTCGGCGTCAGGGTCTGCTCACCTTGGCATAGATCTCCCTGAGCAATGGTGAGCTGTTGACCTGGGGCGGGGGCCGCGGCGGTGGTGGCGGCAGGCTGAACGCGGGCTGGGCCTTGCGCACGGCCCTCAGGACCACGGCCTGCTCCTCCGGGGACAGCGGCACACCACTGAAGAGCTCCTGTGGCTGCAGCCCGTCCCGGGCCATCTGGTCCAGACACCTGCAGGGGCACACGGTGGGCACGGACCCACCCGAGGGACGAGGCTCAACACCAGGTGGCCGCGGGACTGCAGGAGAGGGGGTCCAGCCCCCCGCAAGGGCTCTGCCGCCCACCCACCTCTGGATGGTGCTGGTGTTCTGGTCCAGGCGTCCCAGGCACTGCAGCGCAGCCGCGTAGGACAGCAGGTCTGGGGTGAGGCCAGCATCTTTCACCATAAAGAACACGTACACCAGCTCTTTGAAGGAGCCCTGGGGAGACCAAGTTGGGGTGAGGGTCTGGAAGTGGCTGGCGCGCCCCTCGAGACCGCTCTCTACAGCCAGCAAGTCAGACAGGAAAAGGCTCGCTGGCCAGGACATCCCCGTGCAGTCCCGGGACACAGCGCCAGCGTGCAGGGAGACCGCGGCGGGGTTGGGGTCCTGGGGGCCGTGTTCTGTTTCCATCTCCTGCACGGGCATGACTTCAGTCTCGCTACGAGAAGCAGAGAAGCTGCCCCGCACCCACCGGCTTCCTGTTCTCTCTGCGTCCGCCCGCTCCGGGCTCGGCACACCCACGTCCAGAGCCTCCCTGTGCACGCGCTGTGGCTCTCCATTCCCCCGACTCCGCGGACACCGAGCACACGGCCTGTCTCCACGTGTGTCCAAGCAGTGGCTAACTCTCCTGTCCCCCCAGGGTTTGGCAGCCCTGCCACGGAGCCCTTCCAGAAGGCGATCCTCCGGCCCTCTTTCACCCACGGTCCTGCTGCCCTCCTCTGAGGCCCGCTGTCGTGTCGTGGGGGGCACAGTGCCAGCCACGGAGCCCCGAGATGCGAGTCCAAACGACCCTGTGAGGGCTGCCCTCCTCACGGTCCCCAGACACACATGGTCGCTCAGTGGGTCCTCAGCCCTTTAAGGGCTCCGGGGCCACACGTGGCTGGTGCAGACCAGAAAGTTCCACCGGACAGCGCCAGTCTAGAGTAAGCACGTCCATCCGGTGTGGACAGAATCTCAGTAGCATCCTCCACACGAAAACATGCGCATCTGAAGTTCACGAGTTCTCTTGCCCTTCTCCTAATCGCAGGTGGTAGTCAGACCCCTAAATCCGGTCCCTCGGTCTTCCTGAGAATGCAGCAGGGCTCCCTGCTTTACAGATGGGGAGACCAAGGATCAGAGAGGAGCAAGCAGTGCGGGCCACACAGCGCACACGAGGCAGAAACGGGACTCAGACCTGAGTCGGGGTGACAGCCAAGCCCCATCTCAACACGGGCCGTCTGGACGCCATGACTCATGAAGCCAGTGACGGCCGTGACGTCGGCATACAAGGCAGATCAGGGCCTGCAGCGGGCTGACCAGCAACACCCCCAAATTCACATCTACCCAGATCAGAACAGGGGCTGTACCGGGAACAGGACCTATGCTGACGCAACCAGTTGAGATGAGGCCACCTGCCCGAGCGTCTCACTGGTTAGATGTCTGCGTGACCGCGGAAGCAGACGCTGGAAGGATGCGGGCACAGGCCCAGGACCACAGGTGTCCCAAGGAGCTGGGACGGGCCGGAAGGCCCCTCCCCAGAGCCTCGGGAATGGGGGCAGCCCTGCCCCACTTGGATCTGGGAGTGAAAGTAAATCCCTAGTGCTTGAAGCGGTCAGGTGTCGGTCGTCTGTCCCAGGGACCAGGAAGCTGACGCATGGGCTCCTGGCAGGAATGTCCCACGGTAACGGATCTTTGCTGGGGGACCTGGAAGGCTCGTGACCTTGGACGGGAGAACACAGCTCTTCTGTCTTCACTAACTCCCTTAGCCTAGCGCACTTCCAGGGGATGAGTGGGGGCCAGAAACCGCCCGCCATGGTCACGCACGCACGCCGGGCATCCCCGTGGCATGTCACAGTGCAATGCAGACCTATGGGAGACAGGGGCGCCTGCGCATGCCGCCCAGTCCGTGCGGGAGGCAGGGCACGTCCACCAGCAGCCGACCTCCTCCTCCACCCACCCACCCCCATCGGCTCGCCGTGCCCACACCTCTGTCTTCACAGGACCGTCTCTTTCGTGGGCCTGCATGGTTCCTGCTGGCCGGGAAACAGGGCCGCAGGTGTGGGGGAGGGAGGAGGCGGGGCAGCTGGGCCCTCGCAGGGGCACGGACACCACACTCTGCCAAACCACCAGAAGAGACAACAGGACCAGGAAAGCAAAGAGAACGTGGAGACACGGGGCCCGGCCAGAGCAGAGCCCAAAGGAAGTCTGCGGCCACGAGCGCCCGTGTTGAAGGAGGAAGGCGTGTGACCGCCAAAGCTAACCCTCTGGCTCCGGGCAAGGGACCCAGAATGTCGAAGTCGCAGCGTCGAGGAAGGGGATGCTGGAAGCCCCGAAGCCCCAGCCGAGCGGTCCAGGAGACACACTGCAACACCCACAGGGTCCCTCCCTCTTCCACAGCTCTTTGCAAGATCTCCGCTGGGGACACCCGTGATCTCCGCTGGGGGACACCCGTGATCTCCGCTGCGGGACACCCGTGATCTCGGCTGGAGGACACCCGTGATCTCGGCTGGGGGACACACGTGATCTCGGCTGGGGGCACCCGTGATCTCCGCTGGGGGACACACGTGATCTCGGCTGCAGGACACACGTGATCTCGGCTGGGGGACACCCGTGATCTCCGCTGCGGGACACACGTGATCTTGGCTGGGGGACACCCGTGATCTCTGCTCGACAAGCCTGAGGGAACCGCCCAGCCGGTAACAAGCAGCCCGAGCCGGGCTGGCATCTGAGGGCCGCTCTGGCCTCAGCCCCGTGGAGACACCTCCCCCGGGGGCCACCGCTCACCTTGCGAGCCCACCCGAGCATGACGACGTTGTACATGGCCAGCGTGAGCCGCCGCCGCTGCCGGGCCCGGCTGTGGTGGGTGACCAGCACGTGGTGGGCGAGAGGGAGGTGGCCCGTGAGCAGGCAACACTCCAAGAAGGCCAGAAGCTTCTGCTGCTGGATCTCCAGCCGCATGTCGGCGCCCCCGGCCTCGCGGGCCGGCTTCGCCTCGGGACTCGGCCGCCGCGGGGCCTCCTGCAGCAGCTGCGCCAGCGGCCCCTCCTGGGGGCTCTGCGGAGGCCCGCGCTCCCAGTGCCGCAGGCGGCCGGCCAGCTGGGCGTCCAGCAGGCGGGGCACCACCTGCAGCTCGTGCTCACAATCCAGGTCCTGGGCCTGCGGCTGCAGCTTCTCCTCCAGCCGCAGCTTCCGCTTCTGCATCGCAGACTTCTCCTTGTTCAGCTTCCGGGCCCAGAGGTCGCCGAGGTCCGCGGCAGGGCGCCTGGGCCCTGTCCGGGCCTTCCCGGGGGGCTGGAGGCTGCCGGACGCTGGCAGGCGTCGAGCCGTGCCGACCCTCTTCGCCGCCACCTCCGACACACCCTCGGCCTGCAGCTGCCGCACCCGCGCCTCAAGCACTGTGGGGGTAAAGGGCAAGGATGGCAGGGGGACCCCCACTCGAGCCCCAGTCCCCCCAGACCCTGCTCTGCTGGGCGGGGCTGGTCTCACCGGCTCTTGAAGCTTCGGCTTTATGTACTTGATGACAACCTGCGTCCGCCCCCCTAACCACCTGCTCAGCACCTGTGTCTGCAGGCTCCCGGTGTCCCCACAAAAGCTGCTCCTCCACATCCGTCACTGGCAGAACTGTCCTTGCAGGTGCCCAGCCGGAGAGTCATCTAGGCCCCCTCCCCCTCCACACCCTGTCTGTCAGCACACCCTCAGGGGTATGCCTCTGCCTGCACGATCCATCCGGGTGCCGGGATGCCCCCTGCCCTCCCCTCTCACTCCCCCGCATGCTGATCACTCTGGACAGCCACTGCGACCTCAGGGCCTTTGCACACACTATTCCTGATGGGTGTGGGTATGTGATAGGGGACGAGGTGGCCCTGAGTTTCCTCGGAGCCATGGTTCAGTTGCTAGCCATGTGTCACGCTGACTTTACAGATCACGGGGTCCCCAGCAGACCAACGCAAGACCCTGTTCGAGGTCTTTCTGCTTGAGACATCTCATTTCACATACGTGTTGAGTCATTAACACTGAGCCCACAGCCAACAACACTGCGACTCACTCCTGCACAACCACATACAGCTTCGAACACTAGAAAGCACCACGACACTTGGCGCCATTTTAAACAGGAAAATCACCAACAAAAGTCCAAAAATGAAAAAAAGGGGCACCTCGCTGGCTCAGTCAGTTCAGAGTCTGACTCTTGATTTCGGCTCAGTTAGGGTTAGGGTCATGGTCGTGAGACTGAGCCCCAAATCATAGGAGCTGTGCTCAGCATGGAGCCTGCTTGAGACGTGCTCTTTCTCTCTCTGCCCCTCCCCACCGCTCCCGAGCCCTCCCTCTAAAAAACAAATTCAGATTTAAATTAAAAACAACCACCATGTGGCACTACACATACCTCGTACCTCGGAAAGGACACTTGCTTACAGCGTGCGTGAAACAGGACAGCCCGTCACCTGGCTCACGGGCCGGGGGCAGACGTGTGTGTCTGCAGGCAACTACGTGAGCGCCAGAGTCCTGATCTCAGGGTGACGCAGGAACTTTGCAAATATTACTTCCGAGAGACTGGACCTGCCCACGCCCCTCCCACTGGACGCCAGCTGACAGGAGAGCTGGCCTCACACAGCAGGGGCTCAACAGAAGTTTGCTGAGATAAAGTGGAAAGACAGTGTGACTTTGGTCCTTAAGAGTGCGCCAACACCCAGACAGGAATTTCAGAACACGCACGTGGAGACCCACACCCTGAAGCAGGGCCGTCGGCACGGGCTTTCTCCCAGGGGAACAACATCGGAGCTGACCTGGTGGCCAGAGCCCCTTCTGGCTGCGAAGGCAGGAAAGGCCACAAGGATCTGTGTCCCCGGCGGGGTGGGGGCGAGGGGTCTAGTCCATGTGAGAGTAAAGTTGAGAGTTTTAGACTGGAGAATGAAATAACGTGACTCAGGGTCCCAGAACCTTCCTACAGCTGAACGGTAATGGTACCTGGGCTTTGCTTTAAAATAATTAGGTGGTGGGTGAGAAAGTTGAGAACGGCGGTACTTCCCGTCTGCGTGTTTGGAATTTCCTAAAATAAAGTCTTCCTGTTTAGAGACTCCCCCACCCCACCCCCGGCTGCTGGAGGGGAAGCAGGACGTGCTAGACATGGTCTGGGAGACACACGCTCCCACCTCCCTCTGGAGGTGCCAGGACTGCACTGTCCTTTTTATTTTTTTTTTAAAGATTATTTATTTATTCGACAGACAGAGATCACAAGCAGGCAGAGAGGCAGGCAGAGAGAGAGAGAGGAGGAAGCAGGCTCCCCGCTGAGCTGAGAGCCTGATGCGGGGCTCGATCCCAGGACCCTGGGATCATGACCTGAGCCGAAGGCAGCGGCTTCACCCGCTGAGCCCCCAGGCCCCGGGACTGCACTGTCCTTCCCAGGTTGTGAAGATGGGAGGACCCGGACTGGGGCCCTGCAGGTGCCCAAGCCCAGGAAGCCAGGCCCAGGTGCATGGGTCAGTTCAGGGATCGAATCCCCGCTCTGCGTGACAGCTGTGAGCAGCCTTGGCCCAGCCTCTCCAGCCTCAATTTTGGGCCTCAGCTATCTTACCTGGAAAGCAGGGGCGCCTGCTGGGTTTGGGGTAGGGGAACCCTAAGCGAGCCTCTTGTCATCTTCCTCACCGGAGGACGTCAGTTACTCTATCCTACAGCAGGCCCGTCCCTTCTCACGGGCTCAGGGGGAGGAGCTGGGGAGGCAACCCCGGCAGAGTGGCCCATGCAGGGGGCAGTGGGGAGGGGCTTCAGGCGCCAAGCCTTGGGGGTCTGGGCTCACCCTCCAGCAGCTCCGCGTGGCCCCAGTCTTTCCGGCGGTCCTGCTCACAAGGACGAGCAGAGGAGCTCCTTCTGCTGCCCCAGACAGCCCTGAAGGCCCCTGTGGGGGACAAAGAGAGACTGGGGGCGGCAGAAGGAAGCCCGCCGCCTGGGGGGCGCTGGGAGGTCCTCGAACGGAAGAAAACCCAGGATCCGGGGGTCAAAAGAGCTCTAAGCGCAGTGGAAACCGTCAGCGGTCACGGCCTCGCACTGCCAAGAAACCAAGAGGGCGAAGGTGAAGGGGACCGCAGGGCAAGGAAAATCTGGCCGTGGGACCGAAGACAACGGGCTCCTCCAACGACAGGTGCAGTGAGTTCAAAGGTCACGGGCCCTAAATCCCAAATAAGGAGTCCAGGGACTCCAAAAGAAACAGGACCCCAACGTCAAAGTGCTCTGCCGACCCCCGTCCGCAGGGTGGCCCAAGGGCGAGTGAAAGCGGAGTCCCCAAAACCAGAACCCCACAGGGCAAGGGGCAAGGGTAGGGGGTGGCTGGGTCCCGACGGCCTAGAAGCCGAAGGTCACGGCCGCGGGGGGACGGGGCAGTGGCGGCGGCCACGGCTTCGCTCCCGGGCCTCCCCCGCGTTACCTTCCTCGGCCATGGGGCCGGGGCAGCCCGCCGGCCACAGGGCTCTCCGGAGACCGGACGCGCCGTAGCCCCAGCGCAGCGCCGACATGCCGCACACCGCCCAACGCGTCGCCCGCGCCGCATGCACTGCGCCTGCGCCTGCGCCTGCGCCGCCCGCGCCTGCCGGGAGTTGTAGTTCTGCCTCCTACGGCGGCTGCGAAGGGACCGCGCGGCGGAAGAAGGTTGCCGGAACCACAATTCCCAGGGAGAAGCGGGGCTCCGCTCGGAGGCATGCGCCGAAGGAGCCCTCTAATTGGCTCTTCCCTCTGCCACGGAGGGGCGGGACGAAGTCGTTGCTTGGGTACCCGCGTGACTCGGAGGGGTGTGTGTGGGGCGGGCGTGCGTGGGTGTGTGTGTGTGTCGGGGGGGGGTGAGACTCGGGGGTGGGGTGAGGGGTGTGTGTGTTTCAAAGCAATGGTCGCCGAATTATTAGGACGGCGTTCTGCAACTTTAGCGGCGATTCCTGTTGAGATTTTCAGTGCCCCAGTGTCGACCGTGGGGCGGGAGCTGAGTATCCAGGAGGGCCCCAAACCAGGGGCATCGCCCTCGGCCACTCCCTCCAGGCTCAGTCTCCCCACCAGTCAGCTCCCAAACTCCGGTGGCACCTAGAGCGCAGGAACCTCCCGGTTTGAATGCATGACGAATGGGATGAGATAATCCGCGGAGCCGGGAGCTTCCCAGCCCCCGCCTTGAGAGCGACCCCACTCCGGCGTGAGAATCAGACCAGGAGGGCACTGAGGAGACTGAGGCCAGGAAGGGCGCATGGGCTGGCATGGGAAGGACGAGAAGACCACTCTGGGGTAGCTGTGTTCCAGGCAGCGTTCCCAGCAAGTGCAAAGGCCCTGAGGCAGAGTCAGGTGTGGGCAGCTGGAGGAACTTGAGCAGAGTCGGAGTTAGGGAGAGGAAGCAGAGACAGAGCTAGAGAGGCCCTCTGGCCAGACCATGGCGGACCTCAGGGACCAGGGCTCAAGCTGCCGCCTGCCCTCAGATACTCAAACTTGGTTACTGCATCAGCCCAGAGTAGAAGCTGGACCTGTGCTCTGGGAGGGCCAGCCTCCTGGGCCTGGGGCCTCTTGACAGCACATTCCAGACGCAGCTGCCCACGCGGGCTTGCGCATTATGATTCCACCGGCTGGGAATGTCTTCAACAGACAGCAGCGTCCTCACAAACCTGCCCCAGCCCACTCCAAGATGCCCTGGGGGCCTCGACCTCAGATCTGACTCACACCTGGGAGTGCCTGCCTGGCCTGGGGGCTGAATCAGTTGGAGCCGGTCTCCCAAGACCTAGAGACACCCCCTTGACACCCCCCTGCCCCCAGAGAGCCAGGAACCTGGGCTGAACGGCAACATTCCGGCATTCTTTACGTCTCCGTTCCCTCTTCTGTTCTTTGGGACATCAGATGCCCTCAACTGGTATATCCCCAAGGGCTGGGTTCTGGGAACAAGGAGTGAGGAAGTTACTCTTTCTGCTCCCGCTCGACCGTGGCAGGTGTCACTCCGCACCTGCCTGGTCCTGACTGCCGCCTCAGCTCTCTGCCCGCGAAGCTGCGGACTGAGGGTCTGTCCCACGGCTCTCTCCTCGCCGCGTCTCCTGTTACGGCTTAAGTCAGTGCACGGCTCTGGTGTTCCACTCCTCATGGTGAGATCATGTTTCCTTGTAAAACGTAAGCAAGAAAAATGGGAATAACACACAAGACCGGTGGACAGAGGTATGACTGCATGGGAAGCAGAGCATCAGAGGATGGGGTTCAGAGGACACCGTGTTGCAGGAGCCGTTTGCTTCCTTCGGGTTCTCCCCCAAAACGTTTGGTCCAATTCTTGCCCAGAGATGTTCCCACGAAGCTGGGCCGGGCCCGTGTCGAGAAAGCCAAGGATCGCTAGAGGGAAGGAGAGGCTGTCGGATCCCTGGGATTGCCTGTAGTCAGCTACACAAACCGGGGCGCCTGGGTGGCATGGTCGGTTTCTGCTCAGGTTGTGATCTCAGGGTCGTGAGATCGAGCCCCACGTCGAACGAGGCCCCGCTCCGTGTGGAGTGTGCTTGAGATCTCTCTCGCCCCTGCCTGCTCTCTCTCTCTAAAAATATATAAGTAAATCTTAAAAAAAGAACACAAAACTGAATTACCACACACCTAGTGCCTTCAACAACAGGAACGTATTCTTCCATTTCTGGAAACCAACCCGGCAGACACCCAACCTCGGTGTCCGCTGAAATCAAGGGCTTGCCCGGCTGTGCTCCCACTAGAAGCTCCAGGCACAGGGTCATTCCCGCCACCTCCAGCTTCGGGGGCTCCAGGCACCCCTCGGCTGTGGCTGCGCCCCTCTGGTCCCCGCCTCCGTGGTCACGTGGCCTCCTCTGTGTCCGTGTCAAATCTCCCTGTGTTTCTCTCTTATAAAGACACTTGTGACAGTACTTGGGGCCTGCTAGGATGGTTTCCTCATAGGGTGATCTGAATTAACTTATTTATTTATTTATTTATTAAAGATTTTATTTATTTATTTGACAGAGATCACAAGCAGGCAGAGAGGCAGGCAGAGAGAGAGGGGGAAGCAGGCCCCCGGCTGAGCAGAGCGCCCGATGCGGGGCTCGATCCCAGGACCCTGAGATCACGACCTGAGCTGAAGGCAGAGGCTTTAACACACTGAGCCACCCCAGCGCCCCAGGGTGATCTGAATTTAATTGTACCCACCAAGACTCCCGATGAGGTAGATTCCACAGGTGCCTAGGATGAGAATATGGGCCGGTCTCCGAGGGCCGTTCTTCAGCTGATCTCAGACTAGCCTGCGTTTGTGACGAGGGGGAAGTTAAGGTGTCATGGGGACAGCAAGGGCCGTCTGGGCACGGGGGGGGGGGGATTGGATCATAGGCTGGTCACCCCGCAGGAGACACGTCCACGTGTTTGGAGATGAGGTGGCAGTGGCTCGGGGGCTCGTTCTCAAATAGCCACTTACATAAAATGGTTGCACCTGTGCGTTTCTCAAGGTGTGACGTCACACTGCAGCTGTCAGGAATACAGCTTGATGTTCGCGCCCAGCCCCCGGCACCCGGCACAGCCCCATCGCTAGCTGCCAGCGTGATGCCCCCCATCCTGATGCCTCACGCCGAATTTGGTTTTGCCCGTTGAGAACTGCGACAGAAGCGACCTCCTGGGTGAGACTCGTGCACGCTGGTGTTTCCAGGGCACAGTTGTCGCACTCTTTACTCAGCCTCCTGCTGACGAAGAGCAAAACGGACGGAGCCGGGGACGCAGGTACAAGGTACTCGCAGGGACACCACTTTGCCCCCATTGCAATGGCTGTCAGCCAAGACAGTGGGCACTCGCCAGCATCTGGGGACAGCAGACATCGGAACACCGGCACCCTGCTGGTGGGAGGTGGCTGGGGCAGCCGCCTTGGGAAACAGTCGTGATCACATGGCCCAGCAGCTCTGCTCCTATACGTATACAGGAGAAGGGTGAAGACACACATCCACAGAAAAACCTGTACAGCCAGGTCCGGGGCAACACCGTCCACACAGCCATAGTGTCCGTCAGCAGAATGTTACAGGCAACACTTCCCCCACACGCCGGAGCATCTCCGGCTCCAGTAGGAGCGAGGCCCCCATGTGCCGCCCCGGGGACAGACCGGAGCCCACGGTAGGCAGGGAAGGAACCAGACACACGAGGCCACACAGGGCGTGAGTCCATGCGTGTGACATGGCCAGACCAGGCTCGTCCGGGACGGGAAGGGAGCTCACAAGGGCCGGGGGCTGGGGAGTGATGGTTGATGGGATGGGGTTTCCTTTGGGGTGATGGAATGTTCGGGAACTAGATAGAGGTGACAGCTGACAGCCCTGTCCTGAAAACACTGAGTTGTACACTTGCATGGGTGAAATGTGTGGTATGTGAATTTTATTTCAGTGAAGCTGTTATTAAATTCCAACAACTCCTGGGGCAGGACAGCTTCCTGGGCGTCCCTGGGCGTGGGTCCCACCCCCATCGCACAGATTCCCGAAGATTGTCCTCCTGGAGGGCAGGGTGGGGACACTCCAGGAAGGAAGACTGAGTTTCTGGCTGGTGGGAATAGGATGTTGTTCCAAGTTTGTGCGTTGCGCCCTCTGCCCAGTGCTGCTGTGGATTACCTCATTCCATCCCTCCAGCCTTCTCACCGGGCCCATTTTCCAGACGTGTCACTGAGGCTTGGGGAGGTGACACAGATACGCAGGATCCCTCAGGGGTTGGCCGCAGGGCTCTGGGGACACCCTCTCCCATCTCAGTCCTGGGGTCCTGCGGCTCGGGCACACCCCATACATGGCCTTCCTGGGACCAGAAAGAAGGATCAGGGAATCCCCAGAGCCACCGAGAAGACTTCCTGGCTTCTGGCGAGACCGGCTACCCCTCCTGCACCCCACTGGGCCAGGCTTGTCACCTTGTCTTCGCCCAGGTGCTCTTAAAAGGTGCCACCTGGGGCCCTGCCTGTAGAACTGGGCCTAGCGGAGCAGAGGGGCAGGGACTCAAGCCCTGGGATGTGGCCTGTGTGGGGCCTTGGGGAAGGTGCTGACCCCCTCGGGCCTCCGTTCCCGCACCTATCAATGACGTCTCTGGACTCTGAGTCCATGGGGGTTCACTGCTCCTGTCAGGATCCAGGACACTGAGTGGCTCCCTGTGGGGCTTGGGTGTGTCTGTAAATGACGAGCAGGTATGGCTGGAAAGGGGGCCACCCTCCTCCGACATGCAGCTCTGGAGGACGATGGGGACGGGATGCTGGGGCCCCAGTCAACGTCCATGCCCTGCCGGCTGGCCACAGACACGCACACATGCGGGTCCGCCGTCAGCCCCCCTCTCGCCTCAGCACCCCATCGCTGCCCCCCGTAACACGGGTATGCACCACAGTCCCTCGACCGACACGTCCGCCCGTGCCCAGCCCTCAGGGAAGACCCTGAGGGCCTGCCTCCTGGGGAGCAGACAAGGGCCCCCGAGGCATGCCCAGTGCAGAGGCCTGGCTGGCGCAGACACGCAGGCCAGAGCCGCCCACCCCCTGGCCTCGGACTGCTCCCTGTCCCCCTGCCCAGCTTCCTGTCCCTCACCGACCGGACTCTTCGCAGCCTTTCCCCGCGTCTCTCCCCGGAGCTGTCTGTGTCTCTGTCTCCCTCCGTGTCTCTGCGGGCCCGCCTCTCTCACACCCACACCCCCGCAGCCCCTGCAGGCTAAGCCGGTGACTCACGGACACGCACTGCCCTCCCCGCCCCGCAAGACAAACACGCGCGGAGGCAGGAGAGTTTTCCCGAATGGGCCCCGCCCCGCATCCTGGCCCCGCCCAGTCGCCTCGTCGCCCCTCCCCCGAGGCGCTGAGCCCGCCCGACGCCCCGCCCACTGGCCTGCCGCCGCCTCTCCACTGGTCGGCTCCTGGCCCACGGCCCCACCCTGTCTCCCCTGGCCCGCCCCCTGCGGTGCAGGCCCCGCCCCCCCGGACTCCCTATTGGCCCGCGCGGGCTGGCCCGGCAGAGGCGCCCCGCCCCCGCCTCGGCGATGGCCGAGCCGCGGACGCGCCGCGGGGAGGCAGAGCCGGCGGCGATCGGGGCGCGGGGCAATGCGCGGCCGCCTGTGGCTGGGCCTGGTGTGGCTGCTGCTGGCACGGGCGCCCGGCGCCGCGGGGACCCCGGGCAGTCCGCGGAGACCACGCAGCTACCCGCACCTGGAGGGCGACGTGCGCTGGCGGCGCCTCTTCTCCTCCACGCACTTCTTCCTGCGCGTGGACACCAGCGGCCGCGTGCAGGGCACCCGCTGGCGTCACGGCGCCGACAGTGAGTTCGGGGAGGGGTGCGGGGCAGACAGGCCGGCGGGAAGGACAGGGGCAGCAGCGGTGGTGAGGACCGGCCGGTCCTCTGTCCCGTAAGGGTGTGTGGCGTCTGCTGGGGCCTCAGTTTCCCCAGCTGTGCAGTGGGTCCAGCGCCCGCGCTGAGAGGGCTGGGCAGGTGAGGTAAGCGTCGCAGAGGAAGCTCCCAGCGCTGGCCCTGCTCCGCGGCACGGTAGCTGAGGCTGGGATCCCTGGGTCCCTTTACAGGGGGGAGATGGCGGCTCCTGGAAGCCCCCCACCCCAGGTCCCGGCTGCATAAAGAAGTGGAAGCAGAGCTAGGGTCTGAGCCCTGGACTCCCCACACTGCACATCCAAACTCAGAACTTGCTGGAGTGAGGGACCCCTGTCTTTCTTCTCACACATCATTTTGGTAGATGAGGGACAGAAAGGGAAAATGACCTGCCCAAGGGTCACATTGCTGGGGTCAGGGTGGGGGTGTTGCTGGGGCTCCTTAATGCCCAGAACTGTCCCTGACGCCCTGCCCAGCAAACAGTAGGCACTCAATAAGTGTGTAATGTAGGGGGCAAGAGGAGGCACGGGGGCAAAGGGGAAGGAGGAGCCCAGGGATTGCCGGGGATCTAGAGCCTCCGTGACCCCGCAGCCCTGTCTTGGTCTGCCCAGAGCTCTGAGGCCTGGGCTGGGGATGGCTAATCACTGGCCACTACCTGAATCACCACCATTAGGGCAGGTAATCACCCCCTGCCCTTCCATCTGCTTTCATTGGGCACCCAAGGCTTTCATTAGGCTCACTGGACAAGGACAATGACAAGGGGACTGGCTGGGCCAGTCCATCGGTGGTGGGCACAGGCAGGCAGGGTGTCTTAGGCTGGGTGTGGGGCCTGGATCTTAGGTGGGTTGGGACAGTCACTGCTTCTCTCTGAGCCTCGGATCCCCCATCTGGGCAGCAATAGTGGCGACATGGTTGACAGCTCTGCGGAGGGAGGCTCTTGGAGCTTTTCTCTTTCTTTAATTCTGCGGGTATTGATTGGGTACCTATTGTATGCTGTAGTGGGCACAGGGGGCACAGAGCAGCGGCCAGGACAGCCCACCATCATGGGGCTCCCACAGCAGTGGGTAAAGTGGTTAAACAAGTGAATGACTGATGCAGTCATTTCACGGGTGGCCATGTAGGGAGCAAAGAAAATGAAAACATCCCCTGTGATGTACAGGGGATGACGAAGGGGCAGCTTTATTTACTGTAGAAGTCTGGGGGCTCTCCAAGGAGGTGGGCTTGAGTTGACTCTCATGTAGAGAGAAGGAGCTGGGTGCCTGCTAGGAGAGAGAGCAGGTACAGAGGCCCCATGTGACATGGGGTGAGCTCCCCATCACCTTAGGCATCCAAGTCCAGACCGAAGACCAGAGGATGAGGCCTGAGCTCCAGAATAGGCCTGGTCATCCCCTGGGTCAGCCTCGCTGGACCACTCCAAGTGGGCAAGTCTTCTCCAGGGTCTCCCATCCACCACTTCCCAGGCCTCAGGGTCCCTCTCTGGGAAGCAGGCACATCGGCCCCTCCCACCTGGGGTTGTGGGGCACAGAGATTGGCATACGGTTGGGGCTCCTGCAGAGGCAGTGACCACCATGGAGCTGATCATCACCCCGAGTCCTCCCCACCGCAGGGCCCGTCCTGCTTCAGGCCTTTACACTGGCTTCAGTGTCCTGCTTGCCCCTCCCACCCCCCCGCCCCGGGGTGCTCCTGGCAGGGCCTGTGTGCCCCTGGGTCAGCACACCCAGCACAAGGCCAAGCTCACCGCAGGGGCTGGGTGAACGCACGAGGGCCAGTGGGAGCGTGCGGGTGAATGGACGGTGGGCTGCCGGCCCTGAGCCCTGCCCCACCCCCCCACCCCCAGGCATCATTGAGATCCGCTCCATCCGCGTGGGCGTCGTGGTCCTCAAGGCTGTGCACACGGGCTTCTACGTGGCCATGAACCGCAGGGGCCGCCTCTACGGGTCGGTGAGTGCAGCGTGAGGGGTGTCTGGTGGGCGGGTGTTGAGGGGGAGCAGAGGGTCCGGGACCCGCCTCACACGCCCGACCCCCCGAAGCGGGTCTACACTGCCCACTGCAGGTTCCAGGAGCGCATCGAGGAGAACGGCTACAACACCTATGCCTCGCTCCGCTGGCGTCACCATGGCCGGCCCATGTTCCTGGCACTGGATGGGCAGGGGGCCCCACGGCGTGGCGGCCGGACACAGCGGCACCACATGTCCACCCACTTCCTGCCTGTCCTGGTCTCCTGACACCCCGGGTCTGCAGGATGCCTGAGCTGCACGGCCTCGGACCTGGGGCCGGTGAGGTCCCGGCTGTGGCCAAGCCGGTCTGGTCACTCATCTTCTCCCCAGGCATTCATGGGGTGTGGGCTGTGTGCCAGGCTGGGGGCACTGCAGGCCCCCACAGACACGACCTGACCCCCAGGAGTGCCTGAGTGGGGGGGGGAGGTGGACACTGAGCTGAGCAGAGGCCACAGGTGTCCAGTCACAAGCTGGGCCACAGAGGCCCATGAAGGACATGGCCATGTGTCACCAGAAGGGCTAGGAAAGGCAAAGGTTCTGTGATGGGAGCCCACTGGGGTGTCTGAGGGAGGTAGGTTGGGAGAGGCTCGGGCAGAGCAAGGTCTGAAGGCTGGGGGAGAGAGGGCGGCATGGACATGCCACAGGGTGACAGGTCCCTGTTCTCATCCCGGGAGCTGGGACATGTCCCCTCCCACGGCAGAGGGGACCTTGTCAGGGCCCCAATGTGGGGGTGACCCTGGGCTCCGGAGGGCGCCCGGCATCCTCACCAGGTCCTCACGAGAGGGAGGCAGAGGGCGGGGGTCCCAGAGACGGGCCGACCCGGGGCTGCTGGCGGGGAGGTTGGATGGGGGCCGCGGGCCAGGGAAGGGAGGAGCCGGGTCTCCCTGGGGCCTGGGGGAAAGGGGATGAGCCTTCCTTGCTGTATTTGAGCCTAGAACTGTCAGGGGATCAGTGTGTGGTGGTCACAGGGCATAGAATGAAAACAGAAGCACACGCGCACGCGCAGTCTGAAGCTGCTTCAAGGGCAGCCGCGGCCAGGGCTCCCCGCTCCTGTGGTCGGGGAGTTGGGGAAGGCACGTGCAGGCCACAGGGGCTCCGTGCCTGCATCTTCCAGGGGCTTGGGGGAACCTGGGGTGGCCGTGCCTGCTGCCCTCCCAGAGTCCTCACCCCCAGGCTGAGCCCCAGCAGGCAGAAAAGGGGCAGAGGGAAGAGCCCAGGTTCAAAGCCCAGCTCTGCAGCCTTGGGCCAGGTAGGTCCGCTCAGGGGTCCCACCCCGGGCGGCAGTCCCTGGGGCGGGCTTCAGGCGCCCACCCTCTGAGCAGCCACCTTCCACTTAAAACACGGAGAGTGAGGCCGGGGAGCAGGTGCCGGCCGGGCCATGCTGACCGGAGGATGCTCGCCGCGGGCGGGGCGGCCGGGCTGGGGAGGCGCTGGTCCCCGGCGGCTGGGTCTACCCTCAGGGAAGCTCTGTCGTCTTCCGGCGGGGGTGGCTGCTGGCGAGCTCCCAGGTCGGGGTCCGCAGCTGGCAGAAGCGCCACAGCTCAGGCCGCCCCCAGCGCCCGCGCAAAAGGAAAACACGAACCACCTGCTTCTCTTTCTAAGTAGGTGTATTTTTAAATAGCTTTCAAGATACACATATTTTTTTCCTTTAAAAAACGTCTGTCGGAGCAGTTTTGTTCTTGTTTTGCTGGTCATCCCGTGGTCCCGAGCCCCCTGTGCCTGGGCCGGGGACGCCCGGGCTGGGGACTGGCAGCCTGTCCGGGCATCACGGAGACCCCGGGCCTCACGGTTCCACCCGGTCTTTCCACAGATCATGCAGGGCCGCATGTGAGCTCAAACGTCCGTTTATTTCAAAGCGGTAATAATTTAAAATTATAAAAACCTTTCCGCCGCTGCTGTGTGGAGGGTGAGGTTAGAGACAGATGGGTAGGGGAGCTGGGGACGCCCCCAGGGGTGCCGTGTGCCCAGGCCCCTGTGCCAGATGCCAGCCTGGAGGCGGCGGTCCTCCGAGTCTCTGCCCGCGGCGGAGGGGGGGGCAGTGTGGGAGCCAAGGCAAGTGGGGCACCTCCAGGCTCCGGCTCCGTGGTGCCCCCCCCGCCCCCCGCCCCCCAGGGCCCGGTGCGGGTGGGGTCCTGTGCTCACTCTGGGGGCGCGGGGGCTCAGGAGTTGCCGGCCGGGTTTTCGTTGCTCGGCGAGCTGGAGGACGAGGAGGACGAGGACGACGAGAAGCTCACACCGGTCAGGCCTGGGGGGTTGGTGGCCGTGTTCTGTCCCGTGAGACTTTTCCGGCACACGGGGCAGCTGTCGTGCTTTGTGGGGACACGGGGGGGAGGGGTCAGAGGCGGAGCACACGGGGGACGCCCCCAGCCTCGGCCCCCGCTCACCTGCTGCAGCCAGGGCACGATGCAGCCGTCGTGGAAGAGGTGACTGCAGGGCAGCTGCCGCACGCGCTCCCCCAGCCCGTAGTCGTCCTTGCACACGGGGCACTCCAGCCCGGAGCCTGTGGGCCAAGAGCCCGTGAGCGCCCCCAGGGCGCTGCTGAGGGGGCAGTGCCGGGAAAGGGAAAGCCGCCCCGCGGCCGAGGGCTACGCACCTACATGTTCCTCAGTGACGGGGACGGTGGGGAGGGCCTGGATTTTCTCTTTGTCTGCAGGCGGGGGGCCTGTGTTTTCAAACTGATTGAGGAGCTGAAAGACAAGAGGCCAGAGTGCCGGGAGCTCGGCAGGCAGGCGCGGCCCCTCGCCCCACGGGGCTCTGAAATGCAAGGCTGGGTTACCTGCAAAAGCACCAAGGCTGTGTTTTTCCAGGTCCCCGGCCTCCCCCCCAACAAAGCTGAGCCCCACGCTCCTCCCCACCCGTCTGTGTGTCCAGTCAGGGTCACTTTGCACCCAGGGCGACCCCTCCTGGCATCAGGGGTCCTGCCCAGGTGCTGGATCCTGCCCTGGCCAAGTGCCACAGCCTCCCCAGTGCAAGCCCTCACAAGGCCCACCAGGGTCACGGGGACCACCCCATCCCAAGGACAGCTCAGGACACCGTGGAGGTCCACGTGGGGCACCCCAGGCCCAGGATGGGAGTTATGGAGAACTGGGGAGCAGGGCCCCCAGGGACCCTTTCATCCTCTGGTAGCCTCATCCTCAGCAGAAGGAAAGACGGTGACACCCCGGTGCCCACCTCAGGCACCCCACCCCGTACCTGCGTGATGATGGCATCCAGGCCGTTGGCCCCCCAGGCGTAGTCCATCGGATTTGAGTGCAGGACGCCCCTGGGCAGAGAGGTCTGGGGTTCAAGTGGCGGAGGGGCCGGGCAGGGCGCTAGGGGACCCGCCCACCTACTCACCAAGGGCCCAGGCCCAGGCTGGGGATGCTGGCCGGGGTGATGATGCCATTAACCAGCTGCTGGATGATCCTGGAACAGAGCGGGCAGCCCGGCCTGTGGTCAGCATCCACCCGAGGGCGGCCCGGGCAGCATCTGTGAGCACCCACCACACCTGCTCCCCACGCGACAACCCGGGGCGCATCCCAGAGGTCCCCGGCCCTGCCGTTCACCGCAGCCCCGAAACCCCGAAACATGCCGGCTGAGGTGGTGGCAAAGCCTGGGCCTGGGGGAGCCAGGCAGGTCCCAGACGCCGGACACCAGGGTCATCGGCGCAGCCCAGGCTGTGTCCCAGGCTGGATTCCAACGGAGCAGAGCACGCCAGGGCTGCCCGCGCATCTGAGCCCAGCTGAAGTGACACAACGCGAGTCTGTGCTTGGCCAAGTCCCCACTAGGAATCTCCCGAGAAGCCCGGCCCACGGAGGAATGTTCTCTTGTTAGCCCCGTCCTTCAGAACACGCCTCGGCCCACAGGGAAGCCGCCCTGGTACCACGGAGGGAGCTCTGGGCTCCGCCGAGGAACCGCCCTGGGAGACAAGGACCTGAGTGGGAACCACGCCCCTGCCAGGTGAGCATCCGGGCAGGGGGCGTGGGGGAGAGGCAGGGACCCCATCAGAAGGATGGGGGCACCGAGGGGACAAAGGGCCCTCGCTGCTGTCCAGTTCTCGCCCGTCCTCAGGCCCTTGGGCCACACTTCCAGGCCCCCGTCTGCACCCCAACAGCAGGGTGGGCAGAGGCAAAATCTGCCTGGACGTGCTGGGGACCGCCCTGCCCGGAGGTCAGCCCCAGAGCTAGTATCCACCCCTCTGTGCCCACAGAACCTTCCGGAAGGGCAGATGGTCGGCCCGCCTGAGCTGGGATGGGGCAGGCCTCAAGACTCCCCCAAGCATCCCGCCCGCCGGCCACCCACAGGGGCCTCACCCTTCCAGCGTGGGGACGCCTTCGTGCCGGCCGGTGGCCCGCCGGGCAGTGAGGCGGGCGCGGGGCTGCCGGGCGCCGTACCGGTGCCGAGAGTGCTCCCTCTCCCTCCGGCTCTCAGGGTCCCTGCCCTCATCGGCCTGCACCCCGGGGGGGAACGTGGGGATCTCGAAGCTGTCGTCAAAGATGCCGAAAGCAAACTGGCCGTAGCCCTGCGGCAGCGTGAACAGGTGCTGGTCCACGTTCTGCGGGGGAAGGGCCGTGGTCACAGGCCGGGACCCTGAGCTGCCACCTGGGAGCCCAGGCGTCCTCCACGCACCGCGGGGTGTTGCCCCGACCCAGGGCTCCGGGGGATGGGGACGCGCCGGGGGGCCCTGGCGTGTGGGAGGAAGGCGGAAGGTCAGGCCCGGCGGTCAAGGGTCAGGCGGACGAGGGCAGGGCTGGGCGGCTGCCTGCAGGAAAGGCGCACGACCTGGGGCCGGACTCACCTCAAATGACGGCCTGCTCTGGTCTGGGGGAGCCGTGGAGGGGGCGGACCCATTTTCTGTACTCCTGGGAGGACGGGGGCAAGTCAGCACCAGGGGGGTCCCAGCAGGACTCAGGGCCGCGATGCCCCTCCGAAGCCCTGCCTGGGCCCCAGGTCGGGAAGTGGAGGCCGACTCCCCAACATCCCCCGCCCGCCCGCCACGGCCCGTCCAGAACAGAACCAGCGTTCGGCGCAGCACCCCGTGTCCCAGCCACAGCCCCGCCCGCACCCCGAGGGCGGTCCGGCCAGCGTGCACCCGGCTGTGTCACCTGGTTTCTTCTGGAAGCTCCTCGATAAAGCCAGACTCGCATCTGGGGCAGATGTAATCCTGCAGGGGAGAGGGCAGGTGAGCGCCGTCTTGGGGCCCCTGCCCCGGGCTGAGCGAGCGGGACCCCCCCACCTCTAGCCGTGGCACACAGCAGAAGCTCCAGGCACACCTGGCAAAGTGCCCCAGGCCAGCGCCAGAACTGGCAGAGGCCCTGCTGGGGGGCCCTGGCGAGGGCACGGGCACAGACCCCCATCAGCCACAGCGACGACCTCTGTGTCTCCGTGACTAGTGACCCCTGCACCTGCTGCCCCTGGTGCCGGTGAGGCCCGGGCTCCCAGGTCACCTCCGGCCATCCCACCGTCCATCGGCCCACGCTCCTCAGGATCACAGAAGTCATTTCAAGGTCTCCCCTCACCCACATCAGCTGTTAAAGGCTCTGACAAGGCCTGTAACAGGCCAGCTGCTGTGGGCCCACTGAGCAGTTCCCGACTTAGACAGACCGAAAACATTCTGTGAGCACCTCTCCCCACCACGTGCACATAGCGGCCTCTGTACCAAGCTCTGGAAGGGTCGCAGGAGTGACCGTAGGGCCCCAGGACTATGGAGGCCTCAACAGTCCAAGTTCCAGGATGGGGGCACCTAAGGTGGGAAGTGCCACCCAGGGACAGAGACCAGCCTGTGGGCATCCATAGTGGCATTTCTGGAACATTCCAGTAGCCCCCCCACGGGGCCCGTGACCCCATTCCCACCTCTGGCCCACGGGTGCTGTCCCGACTGGAGAGTGAGGGACTGGCCCCAGGGGAGCCATGGGCACAGGTGGGAGGCCAGGCCCCTCTGTCAGGGCCGCGGGAGCCACCACAGCACAGGCCACGTCCCCTCACCTTCCTGGACGCCACAAGCAAAGGGGGCCCCAAAGGACAGTGTCTGAGCCAGATGGAAAGAAGCTGCACAGGCCACAGGAGCTGGTGTCCAGGACTCACACAACCCCTAACAGCTCAACAACAAAACCACAAACCACCCAGTGCAGAAATGGCCGAAGAACCCAAACAGGCAGTTCTCCAAAGACACTAGGACGGCAGGACGCTCACCCCGTCGGGAGCAGGGAAATGCGAACCAGAGCCGGGGAGACGCCACGTCACGGCCCCCCGGACAGCCCGACCCCGACACGCAGTGACAAGTGCCGGCCAGGACGTGCGGACGCCGCTGGCGGGGACGTGACGCAGGACCGTCTCTTCGGAAACAGTCCCGCAGCGGCTCGGACAGTTGCACACGGACTCACCCGACGACCCCGCGAGTCCACGGCTGCGCACGCGGCCGAGACACACGGAAACACATGTCCCACCAAACCCTAAGTGCGCGTCCACAGCGACACGACTCACGGCAGCCAAAAGGTGGTGACGAGCACAGTGTCCCGGCACAGGTGGATGTGGCCCACCCACGTGCGGGAGTGTCGCCGGCCCCAGCAGGAGCGAGGCCCCCACGCCCCGCCCTGGGGACAGACCCGGAGCCCACAACACGCAGGGAGGGAACCAGACACAGGAGGCCGCACGGGGTGTCCACGCATGTGACACGTCCACACCAGGCTCCTCCACGGGCGGGAAGGGGACTCGTGGGGGCCCAGGGGCTGGGGCAGGGGATGGCAGATGGGAACACGGTTTCCTCGGGGCTGATGGAAAGTTCTGGGACTGGATGCGGTGGTGGGTACAGGAAACACCGGAGAGCACGCCGTGAGCAGGTGGGTCGTACGTCAACGAAGCCGTGAGAAGGAGCGCGGATGGCAGGGACGTGGGGGCACAGGGAGCGAGCAGCCCTCGGGGTTAGTGCGGGCTCTCGCTGCCCGGCAGAGCCTCTCGGGGAGGGCGGGTCAGCACGCAGGCCGGTGTGGCTGCCGGGGTCTGTGGCCGGCCTCGGTTAGGACGCCGGGACCCAAACCGTGGCTTGGCATGGCCACATCACAGTACCGGGCGTCCCCCAGGGCTGCTTCGGCTCAGGGTCGGCAGGAAGGTCCGGGCTCTCTCTGTGCCCTGCCGGAGCCCACCCGGCCCACACCCGCCCTCCGGCTGAGACGGAAACCAGACCTGCGCCTACCGCCACCGGCGGGGACGGCCAGCCAGGGCCTTCGTGAGAAGCTGCCGCCCCTCCCATCGGAGCCCGGCCGCTCCCAGCCTCCGTGGCCGCCCCCCGCCCGGCCCCCTCCCCGGCCGGCCCCGGAGTGTCTGCTGCCTCGGCCCAAACCGCGCAGCCCGGCCCGCGGCAGAACAGGCAGCCTCTCCTCCCTCCACGAGGCTTGGGCCGCTCCTGAGCGTCCCCGGGGGGCACAAGCCCCTCGCCCCACTCTCTGCTCTCCACGCTGCCCGGCGCCAGCTCAGGACAGGCCGGCCGGCCGCTCCGCTGCCCTGCCCCCACCAGTCCCCTCCGCCTGCCCTCTCTTCTCGCGGCCTGCACACCGTCCCCTTCGCCAGAGCGTTCTTCCCGGATAGCTACCTGGCTTGCCCCCGCTCGGAAGTCGGGTCTCTGCTCAAACGTCACCTCCTGGCTGCAAGCCTCGGTCTCCCCACCTGTAAATGGAGGATGGCCTCAACCCTAGGGCTCTGAGATCCGGCAGCCACCGAGGACCAGAGGGCTAGCTGCTGGCCGTGGTCAGGGCCCTGCCTCAGCGCTCTCCAGCCCCGCGCAAGCCCCACGGCTGAATCCAGGTTGGCCTAAGCCGGGGGCCCCCTAAGATGTCAGGCAGGACTCCAGCCTCTGCCTGTAGGCAGCGAGGAAGGGACCAGATCTGGGGGTGTCCCAGTGCCCTCCTCCTCCAAGGGCACACCCCAGAGACCTTTGTTCAACCTGCGCAGCCAACAGTCGACGCCTGCAACCCAGCAAGGACACCCTGGATGGAGCGCCTGCCGCCACGGGGCAGAGCCTGCCCCCCCAGCCTGGGTCCAGGGGGCGGCGGCCCCAGGCTCCCAGCCCTCTCCTGTCTCTGACCCATGGCTCCGCACGGGGAAGCAGTGACCGCTCCCCCTCGGAGGAGGGCCCACCCCAGCACCATCGCCAACAGCGGTGGCCGGAGCACGGACAGGACGGACACTCAATCCACAGAGCGCCCTGCTCCTGTGCTCGGCCCCCACGACGGGCCTCGGAGGTGCGACTCGGCCCCTCCTCAGTGACAAGGAGGACACGTGGGTGCAGACACGGGACTGACCTGCCCAGGGCGCCCAGGTCAGCTGGGACGGCCCTCGGGAGCAGGCACCGGCCTCATGTACGACCTCCTTCACGGCACGGCCAGGCAAGGCCCCACGGGATGGTCTGCTCTAGGGCGACGCTGGGCTCTGTGGGCCGGGCCCCTCGGGCCCCCTGCAGGACCCACAACTCCACGTGCAGTGCAGACGCACCACAGGGACCCAGACTCAGACCCAAACACAGCCCCGCGTCCCAGCCTATGCCCCACCAGCCCACGGACCTCAGGAGCCACCTGCTGCCCCACGCAGCTGTTCTCAGAGGGACCTGCCCAGACCCCATAGGAAAGGAGACCCTGTCCCTCACCACTGCCCAGCCCCCTGCCCTTTCTTCTCCCGCTCTGAGCAGCGGCCACCACGGCCCACGTCCACACCCCATCTGCCTCCGAGCGTCTGTGAGCGCCGTGCACACCGCTGGACGCCTGGGTGCAGAGCCGTACCGCGAGCCGGCCGTGGGGGAGGCCTGCTGTGAGCCGAGGATGTGCATACACAGCCCGGCACTCGCTTCCCCCCAGGGTCCCCATCCCCACCTTCCTCCGTCTTCCCACGGTGCTCCAGACACCACGGCTAGCCGGGAGCCTATACGACAGGACACGTGTGCCCACTGCGCTGGGGGTGTCCCCTCGCTTCAGCTGCCACATGGCTCAGAGGCCTGGGGTGCCCTAGGGCGCGGCTCACCCCGGCACCCAGCCACCTCCTTGGGCTCAGCCTGCTTCTGCCCCTGCTGACCTCAGACCCCGAGCAAACATCAGCCCTCTTCAGGGTGGCAGGGTGGGGTCCACGTTCCCCGGGATGTCAGGGCTCCCTAGACATCTCCGGGGCCCGACGTCCACTCCATGCTCCGCGGGTCCAGCAAGCCACTGGAGTCAGGTCCACCCTTAACCTCCCCAGGGCCCCGGTTTCTGCAGCTGCAAATGGACAGCTCACCATGGGCAGGGCCCCACATGGCTGTCAGGTGGCCAGAGGGCCCAGAATGAAGCCACATGGTGCCCAGGAGGCAGGCCCAGCCCAGGGCTCTGTGGGGAGGACTCCACTCCTTCTGCTGAAACCTGAAGGCCAGGACGTCTCCAGGCCCCTCCAGAAGCAAGGCCAGCGGACGCGTGAAGAGAGCGAGGACAGCCTGGCTCTCCTCGCCCCGGCACCCCTCCAGGCCCGTCTCCGTCCGAGCACGCACTCAGGACATCTCTGAGAAGGGAAGCGGTCCCCGTCAACGTGACAGGTGCAAAGAAGGCCATCTTTAGGTGCCACCCACAACAGGGAGCTCAGGGCGCGAGGACCCCAGGCTGCCGCCTGCTCTGCCCACCCGGTGGGACTTCCCGGAAGCCCTGCAGACGCCGGGCACAGCCACATCCACAGCCCTGCAATCACGTCCACCCAAGCCGGCACCCCCGGCTGCACCCCGAGTGCGGCCTTCTCCTGGGAAGGATCGAGTCCGGGCTTGTGCGCCAGCCTCGGAGACCTGCAAGCCAGCCGGCCCGTCTGGTTCCTGCTCCCACATGCCCTGCCCCAGCGAGGCCGCCGGCCTGTCCCTGTGCGCCCCGCGGGTCAGGGCCGGCACTCCTCCACACACACGCGCTTCCACGGGACCCCACAGAGCGGACACGGGTTAGCTCCTCAAACCCGTCTCGTGGGCCAAGAAACAGAGGTCCAGGGAGTGGAGTGCCTTGCCCGGAGCCACACGGGGGAGACGTAGCACAGCTGGGGGCGACCTCAGCCTGACCCTGCAGAGAAGCCCCTGAGAGCAAGCACTGTCTCAGGGCCTCTGGAGGGACCCCAGCGGTGACAAAAATCCCAGGTAGGAACTGCACAAAAGCCAGGCCCAATGTGTGCAGCATGCGAACCCCGGGGCCACCTTCCCCTGCTACCCCGTCGACGGAGCCTGCGTTTCCGCCCCTGCGTGCCCCCTGCGGATCAACGGCCGGTCTCCTGCGCCGCGTGGAACCCTACCCCAGGCCCACGAGCAGGCATGCTCCTCCCCGTTACTGGCTGTTACAGAACCTACCAGCGTCCTAACCAAACACCTGCCAATCACGCATCCAGCACGGCCTCTCTGCCCAGCCTGTGAACGCTGAGGACGAGGGCCAAGGATATCTCCACACCACTGATTCCGTGCTTAGGAAGGTCCTCACCAGCCCGGTGACAACTACAAAAGGTCAGGGTCCTCCAGGTCCAAGGCCACAGGGCCAGGCAGTGGCCACACCTGGCCAGGACCCAGGCCCTGGGAGGTGCTGGCCCCAGGGAGAGAGGCCCAGAGCGGACAGCCGTGCAGACCGCCCGGCCCCACCACAAAGCAGGCCCCTGTGGGGGAAGCCTGAGACCCAGGGCCCGTGGCGGGGCTCAGACCCGCTGCAAGGGGCTGCAGGCCATTAGGCTAGGCTGGTCGTCAGGGGACCACCGCCCTGGTCGAGAAAGACGCGGAGCCGGGGCTGCAGAGCCGAAGAGGCAGAAGCGGGACTTTGGGAGGGGGCAGGTGCAGGGCCTGTCTCCGCGCCCCCAGCAGGTGCTCCACGTCTGAGGGTTCCTTTTATTCTTCCTTCCCCGGAGGAGGAGACCCTCGCCTCTGGAAGCCACACCTCCCTGCCTTTCCCAGGCTCAGGGCGCAGACACCGCTCTCCGCTCCAAACCCCGACTTTAGCCCACTTTCCTCCTCTGTGGCCCGGATGACACCGACAGACCCCCCCCCCACCGGCCGCTCTCCCAGGGGTGCCCACAGCTGGAAAGGCGGACCCCAGTCTGCCTCTGATCCGGGAACAGCCTCCACCCGCCAGCCATGCCGCTGTGGGGCGCCCTGGCCGGAGACGAAGGGTGAGGAGAGCAGGGAGCCCTGCTCCGTAACCGCAGACACCGACCCACACCTCCCTCTGCCTGCCCCGGGGCATCGGCCAGGGCAAGCGTCAGGGCCGCGGCTGGCCTGAGCTTCCCGGGGTTTCACCTTCCGCACCTGCCAAGGAGGAGAGGGTGGGACCAGGCCGCCGCGTTCCTGCCGGCCTGGGGCAGGGGACTCGGGTCCCACTCTGGACCTCCGGGACGAGGAGTCTGGGAAACTGTACCTTTCACAGGCAGCCCCTGCCGCACCACGCGGTTGGGGCGACGCGGGCCTCCGTGAGCAGAGAGCAACACCTGGCCACAGACCGGCCTCAGCGCCCCCGCCCGAGCTCCAGGGACGCTCGGAAACGCAGGCCCGCGGCACCAAGAGCCGCCCGGGGCAGCTGTCAGGCCCGGCCCAGGTCCACCGCCTTCCCGGCCCTTCGCGGCCACGGGAAGGCGGGCGGGAAGGCTCCAGCGGGCGGCCCGCAGCCAGGCGCCCGCAGCGCCGACCACGCGCTCCGGGAACGGCCCCCGGGGCCCCCCACCTCTCTCCTGCGGGGCGGCGTGCCGAGCGCAGGTCACGCGGCCTCCGCGGGCCTCAGTTTCCCCAGCAGGGACCGAGGGGCCTGCCGGGGCCCGAGGCCGCGCATCTGGGGTCATCGGCTCCGCAGCGCCCCCGGCGGCGGACCCCGCCTCCAGGCCCTCCGCAGAGACCCGGGCCGACGCCTCCCGGGCCTCAGTTTCCCCGTCGGAGCCCGCTCGCCTCAGGCCGAGAGCGAGCGCTCCCGCCCGCCGCCCCGGCCCGGGCCTCACCGGCAGGCGCGGCACGATCTCGACCGAGCAGCAGTGGCAGAAGTACCGTCCGGGGTGCGGCGACGCCTCGGCCATGGCCACTGCCGCCTCCTCCGCGCCGCCCGCCCCCCGCGCGGCGCCCGCCGCCGGCCGTTTGCTGCTCCCTTGCCGGCCGACGCGCCCGCGCACGCACACGCACACGCACACGCAAGGCACGCACGGCACGCACGGCGTGGGGTGGAGAGCGCGCGGGAGCGAGGCGGGCGGCGCGCGCGGCAGGCGCGGGCCCGGGCAACGGGGGCCGCCGAGGGACAAACTCAGCGCGGGCGCCTTTCGCGCGGGGCTCCGGGCGGCGGGGGGTGGGGGCCGGGCCTCGACGACCAGGGGCGGGGGCCCGGGAGGGGCGGGGGCCGAGTCTCCCTGGCAACCCGGATCGGGGAGCGGCTGGGGGCGAGGCCCGGCTGGACGCGGCGAAGAGGCCAAGGGGCGGGCCATGCCTGGGGTGGGGTCGAGCCCCTGCTCTCCGGAACAGGCCGTCGCGTTCACGTCCCTAGTTGTGTCTCCCACCGCCGCGCCCGCCCTTCTGTCCCCTCACCGTGCTCGTTGGTGCGGGGTGCCGGGCGCGCTCTCACCTCCGGCCCTTTGCACTGGCTGTGCCCCTTGGCGGCTGCACCCCAGACACCGGCGTGGCTTTCTTCTCGCTTTTCTCCAGTCTTTGCTCAAATGTGTCACCTGCCGGGATGCCTTTCTCAATAGCACTTCTTTCCACCTGATAAACTGTAGGGCCGGCTCCACAGAAGGGACCCTTGTGTCTCGTTCCCAGATGGCCTCAGGACAGCGCCTGGTACACAGGTATTCCATAAACACTCGTGCCCTGAATGCAGAGGACAGGCCAGTTCCGGGGTCGAAGGAGGACCGCCTCCGTGCCCACGGGATAAGGGAGTCAGGCCTGCCAGGGGTGGCCTTGTTTCTGAAAACGAAGGAAGCCTACCCGCCCCCCCACCCCGCCCCATCCCACAAAATAAGTCAGCCAAAAATTCATTATCACCCAGCACAGGCCGGGGTCGATTCTGAGGTTAAGTCCAGCCCAATCATGCCCTTATTGATTTATCCACTCAACAAAACATTCACCGAGCACCTGCTGCGCCCCGGACCTTGTGATGCCTGCAGGAACACAACGTGCAGAACAGACAGTGAAAATGGCTCCGTGGCTCCAGGAGACACCCCAGTTCCATGAGACTGGGCCAGGGGCTGGGTTCCTGGGGTGGTGCTGGCTCTGCCTTGGAAGACAGACAGGGTTTCCTAGGGGAAACCAATCCTAGGGGATTTGGGCCAGGGCTTTGAGGAACGAATAGGAGTGGGTTGGAGTTGGGCTTCCCACAAAAGCATTGGAACCAAAACGGAGCCTATGTATAAAGGATCTTGAATGGCATGAGGCTAGGGACAAGGACTTGTCTGCCAGCCAGTCTTGTCCCCCTCAAGGTCCAGGTGATTGCAAGGCAGGCATTCCTGCTCTGACCAGTGCAGTGCATGCTGGTCGCATCACTGGGAATCCAGGAAACCCCAGGTCCAGGGAAGGGCAGTTTGCGTCCGGCTTCTCGTGCCCAGGCCTAGCTCATTTCACTCTGCAAACACGTTCATGCTTTCATTCTGCAGAAGTCTATGAGGTATCGCCCAAGGTGCCTCAGAACCAGCAGGCCTGTGTTCTAGCCCCGCCAAGCATTGCTGGCTGTGCGGCTCGAGGTGGGTCACTTCATTCTCGGTACAGATAGCACAATCTGCCTCGGGGTTCTGGGGCTGCATGAGGCTTGGAGGACACAGGGGTACCCATGCTGCCTCCCGGGTCCTCACGGGACCTTGCTGCCTGCCCTGAGTTCATCTGCCCCTAGCCCACCCCTCCCAGCCCAGCCTCACTGGTTCCCTTGGGTGGGCCCAGCTGCAGCCCACCTCAGGACCCTTGTCTGGTCATGCCCTCTGCTAGGATTGCCCTTCCCACTGTCCCTTCTCTTTCCTTGCTTCTCCGGAGGGTGCCCCAACCCCTTCCTGAGGGGGTCCCCTCCCATACTGCATCCCGATGCCATCACCCCCTTTCCTTCTCCTGGAGCCATCCCCTACAGCAATCCAGGAGCAGCAATGACATTGCCCTAAACCTGAGACCACAACTCAGCCTAAGTCAGTGTCCCACAGATTCTTGAATACATGAATAATTAGTGAGTTCCTGCTGGGTGCCGGCCCCTGGAACAGGAAGCAGGATTTTGTATATTCTAAGACCAGGAGCTCAGTAAGCAGGGTGCCCGGTGGGGAGGTGGGGAGGGGGGAGCTGAAGTTCAATCTTCTAGCAAGCACGACAACGTGAGGGCAATTGAGAACCCCCCCCACCTGACATTTGAGACTGAGAGGCCAGCCCCAACCATTGGGCCTCTGTGCCCTTTGCATGGGCCCCTGCCTGCGGGCTGCCCTGGAACTGGGGCATTGGAATGCCGGCTCAAGCAATGTCTGTGTATAACCCCGAGGCTCTGGGGTTCTGGGGCCCTCAGGTACCCATTTGTGGCCGGGTGGCTACCATGCTGCTGATGGGACAGATGGGAGGGTGCTCTGATGGCCTGGCACAATGAAACACAGGGGACTCCTGATGGATTTCCCAGCATTTCCTTGAAAAGTCTTTGACTGTGGGTTATGTAGGTAGGTGGCACCTGGGCCCTACAGAGTCCCCCAGGACAGGGCAAGGACAGACATCCCCTCCAACACGGTCTTCCATCCCTAAAACGGGTCTTCCTCCTGCCTCCCTAGCAGTTGCCTCTGTAAAGGGCATATGTCTCGTCACTAGACCTTTGTGTGTGCCCTCCCCTCGGCCTAGAGCAACCTTTCCTTCCGCTGCCCCATGCTGAGTCAGGAGCCTCATGGCAGAGGGGAAATTACCGGATGGTCAACAACCATCCGAGCTTCCCCCTGGGCAGGTGACTCTGGCTCTTTCTGGGTTTCCTCTTGTCCCCTGGGAATCAATAGCTTTCACCTCTGAGTGGGGACGATTCAGGGGGTAAGGCCTCTCCTAACCCTCTTCCAGGGTCAGCTTTTCTTTCTGCCTTTGGAGTGGGTTTTGATTTTGGGTGAGTGACCATGTTCAGAGCTTTTTTCTAGCTATTTAACTTTCCATGTGAGTGTTAGGACCTCCTCTCTGGTGGCATGATTCTGTGTAAGTTAGGACTGGAGCGGCAATCAACTTGTTGAGCTAGTAGCGTTCCAGGCCCTCTCCTGGCCCCGGGGGGTGGGGGTGGGGAGTGCTCAGGTATTAGCCTACTCAGGTGCAAATCAAGCCTCAGAGGCCCTGGGGGGCTTTGGGGCCAGAGCAAGGGATTGCCCACATTGCAGGCAAGAGACTAAGGCACTGAGCAGGCAGGCCACTGTCCCACTGGGCAACATTCCTCCAGGCCAACAGGCGACTTTTGCAGTTTTGGGGGTTTTCTTTTTAATCTTTTATTTGTATTTTTTCAGTTATGTCTTTTTACCCTTTACATTTATATTTGTTGGTCTGTATTTTTTATTTCTATTTTTTCATTTGATTCATACACACCGAGGGGTACCTCCTCTACCTGAACCAACAGCACTTTACCAAACGGGGTGATCAGCACCAAAGACAGGAAGCCCAGGCCCATCTGCAGCCTCATCCACGCTGGCTGCTCACCTCCACGGTTTGGTCTCGGTTCCGCATCCCGCTGGGACATTCCTTGGCCGTGCCCTTGACACACCGGCACGGGCTCGGATCAGGCCAACGGAGCGCTCAGGCTTCCTCTTTGCGCTCCCCCTGCTGTCGTCGGGGCAAACACAGAGGGTGGGCCGGGAGGACTAACGGATGCATGAATGAGAGGAGGGGACAAGGTCGCCGCCTGCGGGAGGTGGGGCCACGGGAAAAGCACCGACGGGGGGTGGGGGACAGCGCGGCGGAGGGCGGCGCGCTGTCCCGTCCCGCGTGGGACCTCACTGTGCGGAGCCAGCCGCCTGGCCACGGGCTTGCGCTCGTGGCTCACGCCACCCCGTGGACAGTGCCCGGCCGCCGGGGCGGGACTGCGTCCACGGTCCCCCTCTCGCAGGGGGCCCAGGGTGACAGCTTCCGGGCCGGGTCGGGGGTCCCCCGACCCCCGCTCCCCTGGCGGCGGCGGGGCCAGTAGTGCCCTGCTCACTGCGACCCCCGACACACCCGCTGTCGGCCGCAGACTCCGGATCTCCAGCGCCGCGAGCACACGCGGCGACGCGGCTGGACGCGCCCTAATTTGTTAGAGCAGCGAACTGGACACTGATACACCCCGCTTCCGCCGGTCACGTGCGCCCTCGCTCCGCCCGCGGTCCCCCAGGCCCCGCCCCAGCAGGCTCTCTCTCCCACCGTTGGCCAGAGCTGGGTCACATGGCCGCCTCTAAGCCAATGGCTAGCGAGGGGAGTGGCTGACACTACGTCGATTCGTTCGGCCTATCAGCTTTCGCCTTTGGCTGGGGGTGGGCCCTATCTTCAACTGCAAAGAACGCTGCCTGCTTCCTGCGCAGAATCTGTTCCCTTTTCAGGGAGGCGGGTGGGGGCGGCCGTGGGGGTGGCGGGGGGCCTGGGGGTGGCGCTGGCGGGGGCGGGGTCCTGGGGGTGGCGTGGAGGAGTCGCGGCTGGGGGCCTTGGATGAGCGGAAAGGGCCTGGAACCCGGCTGGACAGCCAGGTCTTCGTCTGAGGGCCACGGGGAGCCGCGCGTGGCGTCGGAGAGGGAGGGCAGCCCCGGGAAGGCGCTGACCAGGCCCGGCTCCGACCGGGCTCCCCGGGAGCGGCCGCCACGCGCGAGGCTTCGGTGGCTGCCGTGGCTGTCAGCCTCACACGCCCCGTGAGAGAGCCCGCCAGGCTCTGCTTGCCGGAGCCCTGACCGTGGCCGGTCCTCGTGCACGGCCAGCAGACCTTTCGTTGATGACGGGTCTGTCGCAGGCCTCCTTCCGACTGAGAACGGTGGGACGAGGTGACCCTGAGAGTTCTGGGGTTATATCTTGGAGGCAAAGATGGGCACTTCCGTGTGGGTGACTCCTACAGCCCCTGCGGATCCGCGGCTCTGGGTCCTAAAGGCTCGACTTGAATGAAATGTAAGCGGGCTTAGTGAAAGCTGGTTTTGTTCACTGCAAGTGACGGACACTCAGCTTAAATGGACTTCATCTTCTTGGGGTGGAGGAATTCAGGCACAGCTGGATCCAGGACTTCCAACCACAGTACAGGGCATTTCTGCTGCCCCTCTTGGCTCAGTGTCCCGCTGGCCTGGCTTCTCCCTGGCCCTTGGTAGGAGCCGCCAGCAGCTCCAGGCTCACCCCTCCAGCTCGGGCAGGAAGTGAGTCTCTCTTTCCCAGAAAAAAAAAAAAATCTCAGAGTTGACTCCTCCTGGTTTGCTGAATGCTAGATGACCCTAATTGGTTCAGCCTGGGTTGCTGCCCATTCCAGGGATCCTTCGGGTTGGGAGCACAGGAGGTGGTTACTCCAAGGAAAATCTGGTGCTGGGACCAGAAGAGGGGCAATGCCAGCCACAAGTCTGGGGGCTGGCCATCATTGTCCAGTCGGGAATAGGAGGGCCTTGCCCCACAGCTCAGCACATGGGTCCTAGAAGCTTGCTTATCTGGTACTGATGCCATTCCCCAAAACGGGGGCGCTTTGTGATTGCCAGAAAGTCACTTTCCTTCCTCCACACTCTGTATAATGGAAGCCTGTCTCACGGCATCATGGTGAGTGGCAAAGAAAACTCATCAGGCATCTCCCCTGGACAAACACCTATCTGCTAATCAATAAGTATCTGTACACAAATGTCACGCCCCTGCTGTGCACCATGCACTGTCCCTAGCATCCTGGCTGGAATTGGCAGTAACGGGATTTGTGCCCATTTTACAGATGAGAAAATGGGGCACAGGTCACACATGGTCTGGCCAAGGTGCACATCCTGTACCAGGCTTCCACCAGAAGGGTCCTCCCTGCGGGCCCCAGGGTCACCTCCTTGCAGGCCCCACAGCCTTGCTGCTCCCAGGGTCTCTGCTCTGCCACCTGCCTTCCTGCTTGTGTTCCCTCCCTTGTTTGTCTCCAGCCGACAGGGACCCTATCGCTGTGGCACTAGGCCCAATTCAGACAGCCTGCCTACTGCTTCCGTGACAAATTGCCCCCTACTTGGCAACTTAAAACAACACAACTTTTCCTCTTCTCATTCTGGAGGTCAGGAGTCCAACATGGGTCTCACTCAACTAAAATCAAGGTATTGGTACAGTCTAATTCCTTCTGGAGTCTCAGGGGTGGGGGGATCTGTTCTTGCTTTTCCACCTTCTACTCTTTAAATTCTCTGAAGATTTTCTCTATTTGAGAGCAAGAATGAGGGTGCACAATTGCGGGGAGAAGAGGGGGAGGGAGAGAGAGAAGCCATGCTGACTCCCCACTGAGCGTGGAGCCCAACACACGGCTCGATCCCAGGACCCTGAGATCATGACCTGGGCCAAAGGCAGCTACTTAACCAACTGAGCCCCCCAGACACCCCAGCAAGTGCCCTCCTTCATGCCCATCACCCACCACCTCCCTCCATCAACTCTCACTTTGTGCTCTACAGTTAAGAGTCTCTTAGGGGCACCTGGCTGGCTCAGTCTGTAGAGCATGCAACTCTTGGTCTCAGGGTTCTGAGTTCAAGTCCCATGTTGGGCATGGAGTCTACTGAAAACAGAAAAAAAAAAGTAATGGTTTGCGATTGTATGGTATTTGTCCTTCTCTGACTGACTTACGCTTTTCCAGCTTCTGGAGGCTACTCACATTCCTGGGTTCGAGGCCCCTCCCTCTTTGTCCATGGCCGGCAACGGCAGGTCACATGTATCTCTTTGACCACAGAGTGAAATGGTCTCTGCTTTTGATGACCCTCTGATTCCATGGGCCCACCTGTGCCATCCAGGACCCTCTCCCCAACCAAACGTTTGAGGCGGGCTTTGTCTTACCCATAGCACGAACGTCCGACCCCTTCTGTCCCCGTCCCCCTTTCCTCACCATTGTTCAGTCTAGTGTGATTTAAATGTCCTCCTCCTCTAAGAAGCCAGCCTTGACCTCCCCAGTCCGCACTGGGCCTAGCACCCTCCATCAGAACTCTGATCGCTCTGGATGGTCATGGCCTGTTTTCTGTGGGGTCTGGAGGAGTGAAGCCTGGGGCCGTGGGGAGTCCTGGTGGATGTCTGAGCTGGGGAGGAGCCTTATGGTAGACAGCTGTGGTAGGAAGTGGGCTGCCGAGGATGAGGCTGAGGCCAGTTCAGGGTGGAGAGAAGGGCATGAAAATAGGGCTCCTCAGTGAGGGCCAGTGACCTGCTTGAGGTCACCTAGCACATGGCCTCTGGGTTGGGGAGATATGCCAGGTCGGGTGGGGGCAGGAGCTGCTGGCAACCACTCTCAGTTCAGAGCCCACGCCAGGCTGACAATAACCCTTTGGTACCACCCAGGCTGGGGCAGCTGAGCCATGGCAGGGTCAGGTCTCGGCCAAGGTCGCAGTGTCTGGCTCTGGCACACCCTTGATGAGAACATCAGGTCCCATCCCTGCCCCACTCCCCAGCCAGGGGAGAATCCCCTCACACAGTCAGAGGTCAAGGACAGGCGAGACGGCTGGGGGTCCTCCCTCAGTGCCACCAGGCAGGAGCGTGGCCCCTGGCCACTGGTGGGGGCCCGTGGGGCAAGTTGAGCTGCTGACATGGAGGAAGGGGTCCCGGCGTGGCATACTCGGTGGCAGATCGCAGGCACGTGGGAGGTCTGGAATCTTTGGCTTCCACACCTGGGGCCGGGGCGGGGAGGGGTGAGGCAGCAACAGCAGGTCACTGCCCATGAAAGACCCCATCGCTCTCATCCTTTTTACGTTCCTGAAAGCGCTGCCACTCTTCAAAGTTACCTATTAACTTGTTCGTCTATGTATTTTGTTTTCCGGCCCTTACAAACTGCGGGCTTGGTGATGAGGAGACTGGGTCAGCCTTGGTCACTCTGGTACCCCAGCACCCCCCAACAATCCTTGCCCTAGGAGATTGTCTTGATTTCTTACAAATTTAAACGGAGAGGGGCTGTGCAGGACCCATGAACATTTGGAGAGGGCCCTGACAATTTGGGGGCAGGGAGACCCACAGATAGGAGGGATGAACTCCCAAAGAGGAGGAACATCAGGCTGACCCGACCCGCAGTGGATTCAGTTCTTTCCAGGACCATGCTGATGTCTGGCGTCACTGTCACAAATTGTGGCAAGGCTGGGAGTCCGGAGGCGGAGGGCTCCAGATACAAGGAGCACAGGACCTGAGGAGAGGAAAAAACCCGAAGCCAATAAGGACTTTCCGATGTGGCCTGGGCGAACGACGTGCAAGTGTCTGGGGGTGGGGGTGGGGGTTGGTGCCATCTCCCAAAGACCAGGCTTTGGTGTGGTGGTGGGGGGCACACTCTGCAAGTCCCGCCTACGGCTCCCGTATGTCCCCGACGTCGGGGCCGTTTGTGACTCTGGGTCTCCTGCTGCCGCACCCCGCACCCCTCCGCCTCCGCGGCCAGCCAGCCCCCGCCCACCCGTGCCCCAGCCGAGCCCACGGGCTCCAGCCGCCAGGGGCCCGGGGGCGTGAGTGGGTGGGTGTTGCTGCGGCTCAGGTCTCTGGAGTGTGTGGGCGCCTAGGGCCGGGGAGGAGGTTGGGGCCCCAGATCGCGCCTGGGCCGCAGGAGCGACCACCCGCAAACCACGACGTGATACACGGATCCGCAGACCCGCGCCCCGTGGGTCTCCAGCTCCTCAGCCACAGCCCTCCGGCTGAAGACAGCCCCCCCCCAACGCGGCGTGAGCCCCGGAAATCACGGTCTGGCCCCACTGGCGCTGGCAGCAGGGACACCTTCCCCGAGCCTCGGGCTCCCGGGGCTGACCCCCGCCCCACCCCCGCGGCTGCCCTCGGGGTGGCCAGGCCCAGCCCAAGCACACACCGGGCGCGACACGGCCTCGCGCCCCGCCCCGGCCCGGCCCCGCCCCGCCCGCAGCCCGCGGGACCTTTATAGGGAGCGCCCGGCCGCCGCGCGCTGGGAAGTCGGTGCCGCCGCCCTCCCAGCCGCCCGCCCGCGCGTCCGACGCGGGGGCCGCCGCCGTCTCTGCGTCCGCCATGCGTCCCGGGACGCCGGGGCCGCTGTGGCCACTGCCCTGGGGGGCCCTGGCTTGGGCCGTGGGCTTCGTGGGCTCCGTGGGCTCGGGGGACCCCGCGCCCGGTGAGTGGGGCGGCCGGAAGGGGCGGGCGGGGTGGGCCACCCACGTGGGCCTGCCCCGGAATGCGGGCCTTGGGGGAGATGTGGGGGGGGGGCGCGTTGGTGGCAGCCGGTGATGGGAGGCCTCCTCAGGTTCAGTCCGGGAGGGCTTGGGGCTCCCCTCCCCCAGCCCCAAAGGGCCTGAAGAGGGGTCACCACGAGGTCAGCAGATGTGGCTCTTTCACAATGGTCAAGAGGAGTCGTCACAATGACTGCTGACATTTATTGGGTGCTGTGTCCAAGCCTCCGAGAATGCACACGATAGCCCAACTGTGCGTGTACGCTCATCGTGCCCATTTCCCAGATGGGGAAACTGAGGTGCAGGGTCACCCAGCTTGTAAGTGGCAAACTCAGGACTTGAACCTGAACCGCTTGAGTCCTGAAGACCCGGAGAGGTGGGGCTGGGTGGCTGGACCCAGGACTTCCACCTGAGGTCTCATATCTTCCCCAGGTTTGGCTTAACTAGATGGGCTGTTGGAATCCCATAGCAGCCACTTGTTGGGGGATGCTGGGCAAGGAACAGCCCCAGTCCTGGCCTCAGTTTCTCGTTTTGTAAGATGGGTGCCAAGGTGATGAGCTCCCAGAGCGGGTCCGTGTAGGGCGCTCAGCGCAGCGCCTGGGAACCAGTGAGCTCGCTGGGCTGGGGGCTGTGGTCTCTCCTGCCCCCGTTTAGAGTGCAGAAACTGAGGGCTCTCTGCCTGTCCACCCCAGCCGGCAGCCCCACCCCAGCCCCGCTCGAAGGGGAGAGCTGAGCCCCCTCCCCGAAGGCCGTGTCCCCAGGGAGATGGTGAGCTCATGCAAGGGGAATGTTCCCAAGTTGGAGTGAGTAAGAGGCGGGCCAGGCAAGGGGGGGCTGCCAGGCGAGGGGGGCTCTGCGTGCCCTCGGGTGCTGTCTAGACAGAGGGCAGAGGCGGAGAGGAGGCTGCAGGGCCCACTGACCCTGACACGTCCAGCTCTGGGCGTTTGGCTGGTCGGGCAGGATGCCAGGCCTGGGCCTGGGGGCCTGGAGCGACAAAAGGTGGGAAGAGCTTCCCACCACGAGTTGGGGCTGTGTGGGGGGTGGAGCTCCGAGAAAACAAGGAATCCCAGAAGGATGGCAAAAGGACCCAGAGCTGAGCTGGGATGGGAGCTCCTGTGCAGCTCTCTGGCCCTCCTTCCCAGCTTGGGAGCAGTCATCCCTCTAGTTACTGAGCACCAACTGTATGCAGCCCCCAGGGCCGGGAGCTGGGTGTTGGGGGTGCAGGAGGGCACCCCTGGTGAGGCAGTGACCGCCCTGCGGTGCACAGGTGGCGTGTGCTGGCTGCAGCAGGGTCGAGAGGCCACGTGCAGCCTGGTGCTGAAGACCGACGTCAGCCAAGCGGAGTGCTGTGCCTCCAGCAGCATTGACACCGCTTGGTCCAACTTCACTCACCCGGGGAACAAGATCAGCCTCCTGGGCTTCCTGGGCCTCGTCCACTGCCTCCCCTGCAAAGGTGAGACCATGGGCGTCAGCCACAGGTCAGGGTCACTGGGGGAGAACTGGCAATGAGCTCCCCATCTCAAGGGTATGCAGAAGGAGGCTGAGTGTTTGTGGAGGGAATCCGGGATTCAGAGAGAGGCTGGCGACTTGAGGTTCCCCGGCCTCGGCCTCCATCCTCTGAGGACTCAGGAAGAAACTCTGAGGGCTCCCCAGCATCGTTTCCGGCCTGCCGGGGTGAGCTTTCCCTCCCGCACCCCACCTGGCAGAAATGCACTGGACTCACACCTGATTCCAGGGACAGTGGGCTTTCCCGACTGGCCGCTTGGCTCTGTCGCCTCGCCCCCCAGTCAGTGTTCCCAACACTTCGTCTGCCCATAGCCCCCGAGATTCCAAGGATCTGTGCTGGGACGAGAGATGCGTGTTTAATAAGCATGCGCCTTCGGGCCCGTGTTCTGAGAAGTGTTCTCGGCTGCCTCCTCCATCAGACCAGGAACTCCTTGAGGGCTGAATGCATGAATGAGCCAGGACATGTGCCTGGCCTTGGAGAGGGGCTGGGGACCCTCCCGGGCCTGTGGTCTGGGCCGGACATGCAGGGGCCCAGAGGTGGTGTGGGGGCATGGCTCGAAGGAGGTGGGCATTAGTATCAGGGTGCTGGGGCGTCACGAGGAGTTTGCCAGCTGGAGACAGTATGGGATCGGGCCCTAGTGGGTGGGACCGGTGCAGGGAGGAGGCTGCAGCTGAGGGCCAAGCTGAGAGCCCAGTTGGCCACTGGGATGGGACTAGTCTGATCAGTCTGGCTGGGTGGTCTTGGACTCACTGCCATTTGCCCTGGCTCCCTCCAGAACTGCTGCTGGGCTCTGGGAAGAGGACCCAGCGGGGGTTCTGGAGGGAGCACAGACTTAAAAAATGGCCGGGCCTAGGCATAAGGTCCAGGTCACCCCGCCCCCCCATCTCATCTGGCCTTGGGGAAGGCAACTCAGTTCTCCCACTTCCGTTCCTGCTTGTGGAGCCACCCAGGGGGAGTGTTTCCAGATGTGTGTGTGGGCAAGCCGTGGGGGAGGTGCCCAGGTGCGGCCCACATGCCCTGGCAGGGGTGACATGGGGGCTCATTTTATGCGCGCGCTTCCCCAGTCAGCCTCACTTTACACACGGGGAAACGGGGAAACGGAGGGAGGCTGCCCTCCAGGACCACAAGCAACAGAACTGGGGGGGCGGGGCCCATCTGGGGTCTGGCCTGGAGTTTTCCTTTGGAGGAGCCCTTGGCTCGCGTCCACTCACAGCTGTGACGGGGCCTCAGTTTCTCCCTTTTGTAAAATGCTGACAGCATGGCATCACCTCGTGGGGGGTGGCTGGGAGAGCCTGTAAGAGGAGCCGCCCATCAGTGGGGCTGGGGCCGGGTCTGGTCTGCACTTCCCAAGGTCCGGGGAGAGGGGTGCTGGGTGGACATGGAGACCCCAGAGAGAGAACTGCCCTGCCCAGGCCTGTTTCCCTGACTGAGAAATGGGGGAGGGCAGGGGTCACCCCTGGTTCATCAGGCCCGGGATGTGGGAAGCCCCCTCCCCAGGAAATGAGCCTCAGGGCCCAGTGCCAACGCCCGCCCTCCCCGACGCCTCCTCCGGGTTGGTCCCGGCAGGCCCGGGGAACGGACGCTGCCCGTCCTCCCCAGACCCGCGCATGGACCCGGCGGGGCCCCCCACCTCCGCTGACGCAGCCGGAGCCCCCGCCTGCCGTCCCTTGCCGGCGCGCGGATCAGGGAACAGGCGCCAGCCCGAGCGGGTGGCCCAGCTGCGGAGCGCGAGCGGGACCGGGCCCTGGAAGCTCGTTCCCGAGCCCCCCGATTCCGGGCAGACAGCCCCCCCCCCGCCCCGTTCCCGCCCACTCTGAGCCCCGCCTCCAGAGCCCCAGCCTCGACTCCCGCCCCACCCGGCCCGGGGCTGATCTCGGCACCCACACTCCGAGCCAGCCGCCTCGCCTGTGCTCCCCGGCTCCGGCCCGGACCCCGTTCCGCGCGGCCTCCGCGGACCTCCGGCCTCGGCCACGCGCCCCCCTCCCACGCGCGCGTGCCCTGTGTCCGCAGATTCGTGCGAGGGCGTGGAGTGCGGCCCCGGCAAGGCGTGCCGCATGCAGGGGGGCCGCCCGCGCTGCGAGTGCGCGCCCGACTGCGCGGGGCTCCCGGCGCGCCTGCAGGTCTGCGGCTCGGACGGCGCCACCTACCGCGACGAGTGCGAGCTGCGCGCCGCGCGCTGCCGCGGCCACCCGGACCTGCGCGTCATGTACCCGGGACGCTGCCGCAGTACGTGGGGGCGGGGCCGGCGGGCGGGGCGG
This sequence comes from Neogale vison, assembly GCF_020171115.1. Classification (NCBI taxonomy): domain Eukaryota; kingdom Metazoa; phylum Chordata; class Mammalia; order Carnivora; family Mustelidae; genus Neogale; species Neogale vison. The sequence continues at coordinate 224,241,149 of NC_058096.1, read as the reverse complement.
GGCCTAATAACTGGCCTCCAGGGAGGGCGCCTCTGGATTGGGTCAGCTGTGGGTCGGCTGGAATGAGGAAAACCGGGGTGCGGTTTTGGAAGGGGAGGTCTGGGGCTCACGTGGGGTGGAAGATAGGAGTGCGTGACTCAGGGCGGGGCTCGGGTGTGGCCGGAGTGAGGGCGAGGCGCGCGGAAGGGGTGTGGCTTTCGCTCGGGGGCGGGGCCTGGGTGGAGCCTGCCTGCGGCCCGCCCGCGCCCCTGACCCGCCCCCGCGCCCCGCTCGCAGAGTCGTGCGCGCACGTCCTGTGCCCGCGGCCGCAGTCGTGCGTGGTGGACCAGACGGGCAGTGCTCACTGCGTGGTGTGTCGCGCGGCGCCCTGTCCCGCGCCCTCCAGCCCCGGCCAGGAGCTCTGCGGCAACAACAACGTCACCTACATGTCCTCGTGCCACCTCCGCCAGGCCACCTGCTTCCTGGGCCGCTCTATCGGCGTGCGCCACCCGGGCAGCTGTGCAGGTGCGGCGCGGACCGGGGAGCGGCGGCGGGGTCCAGCGTCCCGCCCCTCTCCGCGCCCCCATTTCTCTTTTCTTACCCCCCGCTCTGCAGGCGCCCCTGGGCCGTCAGACGCAGAGTCGGAGGAGGAGGAGGAAAACTTCGTGTGAGCCTGTGGGGTCGACTTGGGCCTGGCGTTCAAGGCCTCCCCGCTTTATTTATTGCCGCAGCCGAGTCTAATTTATGTCCCATGGACGCTCCCCAGAGCCTGGACCGGGAGCCCCTGACGATACTTTGGAAGGGTTGGGGGAGGAGGCCTGGGGCTGTGGCACGGAGCTGCCCAGGAGGACCCCCCGCTGCTTCTGCTCTAGGGGATAACTTAATTATCGCTGCCACGGAGAGGGCTGGGGACTCACCCCTGCCGACAATTAGTGAAGAAGCACCCCAGCCTTCTAGACTACAGACTGGGACTAAGGCCTGGGCGTGTAAGTGAGCCTCCGAACCTGCCCAGGCCTCAGACAGGCCGAGGAAGCAGCCGTGGTCCCCAGCCAGCTCGAGGACGGCCAGGGCTACCTGCCGTCCTGCCCTTGTTTCCCGAGTATGTCCTGTGGTGGCCCCTTAGGAAAGCCCAGTTTGTCCCCTGGACAGGGTGAGGGGAGGGGCTGCTATCTGTGTCTCCTGACACTGGCCTTGAGCCAGAGCGTTATGTCCAGTGGTGCCCAGTGCACTTAGGGCAGGACCCCGTGGGCACAGGAGCCCCTGCTCACCCACAGGCCCTGGGGTGGGGTGTGTGTGCCAGGACCCACTCCGTGCCCTGCCTCCTGGAGCTGCATGTCTGAGCGGAACACGAGTTTTGGCAGTCCCGTCCGCAGATGAGGTCTGGATCAGAACCCCTGGTCCCATGAGACTGGTCCCGGCGGAGCCTCAGCCCAGTGCCCAGCCGGACCCTCCTCACCCTGCAGTCGGCTGGGGAGTCTTGACACCAGCCGGGTGCTGGCCTTGGGTAGAGTCTCTGCCTTCTGTCTGCGCTGTTGCTGGGCAATCCCACCCCGTGTCTGTATGGGGGCCAGAGGCTCAGGCCACACATCAGGAGCCCCCAACAGGCAAGAGCACAGCTCCAAGTTTGGCGGGGAGACACACAGGGCCAGCTGTGCTCACCCTCCCCCAGCCCCTCAGAAGTGCCTTACCTGTGACCCTGAGAAGTGCCCTTGGGCTCCCCCAGCCTGGGGTCCTGCCTCACCAAAGAAATAAAGACTCCATTCCAGAGTGTCCAAGCCTTGGTTTGCTCTCTCCCTCCCTCCGTCTGTCTCCCCACCCCCAGCCTCTGTGTAGTGGGTTACCACCCAGGCACCTGGGGTGCTGTTAGGGTGGTGAGTGGGGGAGACCCCTCCTGTCTCTGGGCCTCAGTGTGTACGTCTGGGCCATGGACAGCAGTCAGGGAGACAGCTGAGGACAATGATGTGTGGACCTGGGGGGCAGGGGAGGAAGCCTTTCTAGGGCAGGAGATGAAAGAGGGGATCAAGGTGGCTGTAGTTAGCTGGGGGCTGAAGGAGGTCCACGTTGGGGCACTGCGTGGGCAGAGGCCAGGAGGCTGCCCTGGCTGGGGGCTGGGGGAGGGTGGTGACGGGCCTGGGTCCTGAAGCCAGTGCCCCCGGGTCACTCAGGGAGGCAGTGGCAAAGCGAGACCCTCAGCCACCGTGAGGCACAAGAGACGCTCGAAGGAGTGGACGCAGCCTGGAGATGAGTCGTCCCGTCTGGTTATTCGGTTAACGTTTTATTTGGTCATTTGTCCCTTTGCGTTTGGAACAGGTGCCGTCTCCTACCCCGCCCCAACCCCATACCCACCAGGCTTCCCCGGGGCCTGTGGGGGCCTGTGGATGACCTGCCAGGCCATGGGATTTCTGGGGAAGGAGCTGGCTGAGTCATTCGCCATCCCGTCTCTATCCCCAGTGCTGTTGTGGTTCTGGTGGCCGCGCAGGGACCCGGTGGTCCTGGGCAGGGGGCTGGGCCGGGGCCTTCGAACCACATCCCATATCCAGCTCACAAAGGCAGACACCTGTGTGTACACATCGGGGGTCTTGCGGTCGCCACACCAGAGTCCGGAGAAAGAGACAAGGCCATGGGCCCGGTTCCTGCACACCAGGGGCCCCCCAGAGTCGGCCTGAGGGGTTGGAGGAAAGGCAAGGTCAGGTCCATCTCTAGGCCTCTTTCCCTGAAGGGGCTTCTATGCGCAAATCTGACCAGGACCCTCCCTGCCTCGAAATCTTCCGTGGCCTAGTGCTCTTCCAGCAGAAACCACACTTGGGGCCTTCAGGGGCCGGGAGTGTCCCGCTCTCACCCACCTGTCTACTCTCCTGTCCCTGGGTTTTGGCCCCACCGGCCTCGCAGGCTGTTCCTAACGTAAACCAAGCTTGCTCCGGTCTCTGGGCTGTTTCCATACCCTTGAGCCCCGTTACTGTCTCCACCCGACGCTGCTGGTGTAACGATACAAGTCTGTGGAACTCTGTGCAGTAGGTCATCAGCACAGCTGTACATGGCGGCCCTGAGGTGGGTCTCTGTCTGGCATACCTTCCCTCAATCTCCTTAAGACTCCTTCAAATCTCAGCTCAAGGGGTGCTCCCCTCAGAGAAGCCTCCCTGAACACTCACCCTAAAATTCCCGCTTTCTCCCCTCCCTCCCCTCTCCAGTCACCCTGTCATCTAGAACCAGCTCTGATCCTATGAAGGAGGTACTACTAGTGTGGCAGGTTTACAGATGGAGAAAGGTCCAGAGAAGTGAGGTCACTTTTCCAAGGCCACACACCTGGGAAGAGGCACAGTCTGGATTTGGATCCAGGCAGCTGGACTCCAGAGTCTGTGTTTTGAATCATTATACTCTTCGCCTGGAATAAAAAATCCTCCAGGTTGAGTTTCTCCCTCAGCTTCAGGGCCAGGGCTGTCATTAGTCTACACAGGGTCTCAGGAGCAGGGACTGCTTGATTGCAATGTGTACTGCCCTGCTACTGAACACTGCTTATGGATACACAAATCTGTGGCTCTCTGTGCAGTCTACAACCTGCACGGCTGTACATGACAGCCCTGTGACCTTGGAAAATTCTTTGTCCTTCCAGGGTGTCAGGTGAGGTCTCAACTGGTCTCAAAGGTGAGCTGGGACTTAGTTCCCAAGCCTCTGCCCACCTCTAGCCCTCTCTGTAGGCCTCATCCATTTTCCCCATACCCTAGGCAGGCAGGGTGGAGACAGTATCTTACTGAGCAGAAGCCACGCCGCCGGCGGTCCCCACTTTGGGTGCAGAGCATGGCAGGGCTCAGCTGGCCCCTCCAAGAGCTGTTGCAGACGTCCAGGCTCAGCACGCGGACCTCAGCCTCCATCAGCCCGGGCGGCAGGTCCTCAAAGTCTGATACGGAGCCCCAGCCCGCCACCTGGCACCGTGCCCCAGCCTTGAGTGGCCTGGCGTCTCTCCGCGGCAGCTTCAGCAGCCCCACTGCGGGACCCAGGACAGCAGAGCGGTTCAGCTGCAGAGAAACCTCTGAGTTAAGGGTTACCCCCAATCACCCATCAGTGTCCCTGCCTCAGTTTACCCATCATGACACCTGGTCTCTTCTTGGCCTCAAGGACGAAAATGAGTAGCAGCCATCACCAGGCCCTCAGGAGGCCCTTCCCATCAGGCCTCACCCTCTCGGACCAGGACACTGGCCACCCCCACAGCTGGGAAGAAGTGCTCTGCTAACCAGCATCTCCCCAGCTTGGAAGCCCTCCTGTGGCTCCCTGTTGTTCTTGGGACAAAACCTCTTGGCTCACCCTTGGGCCCTCCCCTCCAGGCAGAATGAATTTCCTGCAGGTCCCGCCCCCCCCACCTTCAGGCTGGAACACCTTTCTTCTCCAGCTTTCAGGTCTCAGCTTAGATGTTTACCTCCTCAGGGGAGACTTCCTAGACTCCCAGGATAGGACGGAGCCTCCTCTGGTCTCCCCTGTGCCCCTTCTACTCAGCTGCCACCTGTTGGACCAGAGGCTCTAAGGGGAGCAGCCCTGGGGCTGTTTGTTCACAGCTTTAACCCCGGTGCCCAGCACACATCGGGGTGCTCAACCAGTGTTTATGGAATGAATGACTTGGGCCCCCAGTTTTGGTCCTCACTCCCTAGCCTCAGCCGTGCCGCTGACCGTCCCCCGGCTTCAGTTTCCCCTGCTGCATAGTAGGATGGGTGAGCTGTGGATTCCAGGTTTGGGGTTTCACAGATGAGCAAATCCACATGCGAGGTTTGCCGCTGACACACGCTGCCCCTTCTCGTTTTGCCGAGAGAACCCGGCACCCCAAGCCCTGGTGTTCCCAGGGGCCTGTTTCTGTGGTGCTGAGTGTCCCTCGGTTTTGACTTTTCTCCACATTGGAGAGCAGGTTTGAAGTGTTTTCCCTTTAAGTTTCCTGGGGTGCCTGGAATTGAATTTGGGCACCTGAGTGGGAGATACGGGGGTGGCCCCCAAGCAGGAGGGGGCCATGGGGACGCCAAAGGGATGCAGGCTGTGTTGGCAGGGAGGGAAGCCCACATTTATGGGAGGAGCTTCTTCCTGCCCAGAAAACCCACAAGGGGCCTGGGGGGGAAGGGATCGGAGTATCTGTGGTCTCAGAGTCTCATCTCTTCTGAATGTCCAGGCCTCCTGGGGGCCCTAAATGGCCACGAGGGAGATAAACCCCTGTCCTCCAAGTCTGGAGGTGGAGGCGGTAACCCAAGAACGGTGGGCCAGAGGGAAGGGATGGGGAGACGGTGGGGGCAGGGGCAGCTTGCAGAGGGGCCCTCCTGAGAAGGGGATACCGGAGCAGAATTGAGAGAGTTGAGGGAAGGAGAGAGCCAGGCGGTGTCTGTGGGAGCAGCGTCCTGGAGGGAGCCACAGCCTGTGCAAAGCCCCGGGGGTTTGAGCATGCTGAGATGCTGACTGCTCAGTGCACCCCGGTGGGGCTCTGCGGGGAGGATGCGGGAGGCACGGAGGGCAGAGGAGGGATGTGACCTGACTTGGGTGCTCATGGGATCCTTCCGGCTGGTTTTCGAACGTAGCCATTGGGCCACCATAAGGGAGGCCTGGGACAGGCCAGACCAGAGTCCAGGGCCCCCCCCAGCTCACCAGCAGCAGACAGATGTCGTTGGCGTGGATGTCGGGCTGGTAGTCCGGGTGCCTGATGACGGCGGAGATGCCAAACACTTGCTGTGTAGGCTCCGGGACACGCAGGACGTGAGCCCCCAGCACCACCAGGCCCGTTCGGGGGTCCCTGCGGGGGCAGGAGGCTTGAGAGCGAGACCGGGGCCTCGGTGGCCTCGGTGGCCCCTGGGACTCTGCCCAGAGCCCGCGATCGCAGCCCTGCCCGTCTCCATTCCCCCGCAGCCACGGCGCTCACACCTCGTGGGGCAGTGACAAGCGCTGGCATCAGAACGAGGTGCTGGGGTCGACATCGGGCTGTGGGCCTCACACCCCGAGCCCCCCCGCACCCCCGCCATCAGGCGAGCCGCCCCCCGCGGCCGAGGTGGGGGCGGGGCCCCCCTTGTGGGCTCACCTGTGGCTGAAGCAGTGGGCTGCGGAGACCACCCAGCGGGCTCGCAGCAGGAAGCCCCCACAGTGGTGCTGGCCCTCAAATTTCACAGACACCATGTAAGGCCGGGAGTGGGGCGTCACTTCGTGACCCCCAATGATCCGGGCGCCCCAGGAGCCTGCAGGCGGGGCGGGACTGCGTCAGGATGGGGCAGGGTTGGGGGTGGTGGGAATGGACAGCTGGGCCCCTGCTGGAGTGGGGGGCGGTGGGGGCCAGCGGGTCGAGATGGGCAGGGGGCAGGGAGCCCGGGGAAGGTCCCAAGCATGCTGGGAGGGGTCTGGACCCCAGAAAGCTCGGGCCTGGGCCTCCACCCCCGCCCGCGGCCCCAAAGACAAGCGGGGCCACGACCCAGCCGGTCAGGGGCTCTCACCTGCGGGCCTCGGAGGCAGCGTGAGGACCACAGCCACGGTCAGCAGCAGGCGACCCCGCTCCCCTGCCCTGGGGCCCATGGTAGTCGCCGGCCCGCGGCTCCTTCCAGAGCTCAGCGAGACACGGCCCCCACCCTCGCCAACGGCCCGGGAAGGGGGAACCTGGCTGTGGCCTGTGGTCAGAGGTCGGCCAGGCCCCGCCAGCAACGCCCAGTTCTGCCCTACTGCTTCCGAGAAGCCACAGGAGGTCAGGAAACAGGGCGAGGGGAACAGAGCGAGAGGAAAGGCAGGTGGCTCGAGAGGCCGCCTGCCGGGGACAAACCCGGCTCTGTGGGGTCCTGGGACGGCCGCGGCCGCTCACCCTCTGTGCCTCAGTTCGCCCGGCAGCACCGTGCCCACGGCGGCCTCCCGGGCTGTCAGTGAACGGGGTCTGGCCTCCACGCTGCCTGGCCCCCCGTCGGCAGCCCCACACAGACCTCGGGGCCTGTGACTGTTGCCGCCGGGTTGCATTTCTCAAGTGCTGACGGTATAGCAGCCTGGGCCAGGAGCCTGCGGTCGAACTGCGGCAGGGACACAGCCCCCTGCCCCACGGTGCTGATGTTCTGCAGGGACACGGGGTGTGGGCTGGCGATCTGGGGTCACGGCTAATGCACACTTGAGCCGACTGGAGGACATGGACACGGACAAGGATCCCCCGGCCCACAAGGCAGAGGCTTCTGAGGGCTTGGGAGCCGGGCGCTAGCAGCGGGGCCTGGGGAAGCCTGGGACACACATCCCCTTGTAGAGGCTGTGCTGAGGCCGGAGCACTGACCCCGCAGCCCCCACTGGCCCCGCTCAGCCTGCACGGCGTGGAGGACCCAGCAGAAGAGGGTGGCTGGGGGTCAGGGGTGGGGAAACTGAGGCACGGGGGCTGGTGTTTCCACCTGGAGGGTGTTCCAGGCTCACCCTGTCCACGCCTCCAAGTCCCCAGGGCCAGCAAAGGTGCAGAGCACGTCCCTCAGGACGGCCCCCCACCAGACGCTCCACGGGCGTCCGGGCCCCGACGACCATGGATGTGTGCGCTGGCCTCTACCAGTGCTGGGGGCTTGTCGTGGCCTGAGGCACCCTGGGCGTGGGGGTGGGGGTGGCTAGCCTGGCAAGTGTGTGGGGGCAGATGGAGAGGAGAGCTGGGGGGCAGGGGTGGGGAGAGACCCTTGGAGGGCAGAGACGGAGAGAGAGGGGATGGCAGCAGGAACAGTGGCCTGCGGTGTGGCTGTGCACTCGGCCTTTGTCCTGAGCCCCTCGCCGAGGGAGGCTCACTCACCCTCCCTCCACAGCGCCCTTCCGTCGTTTGCCGGCCTGGCCCCCTTTGGGCGCTGGAGGTGGTGACTGTCCAGCTGGCTGGTGTTGGGAGCCTGGTGAGCGGTCCACCCTCCCAATAGCACAGGGGACACTGACCTTCCGTTCGGGGCGGTAAGGGGACCGGGTGCTCGGCTGGAGCCCGCCCCAGCCCCTCTCTGGCCCAGCAAGCACGTGGCCAGGGCGCCACGGGAAGATGACTTCACCAGCTGCAGGGACGCCACGAAGGGGCTCGGGGGGGGCCACCACCTCGTGGTCCCCCCTGTGACCCCACCTCCCTGGTCCCGTGGGGCAGAGCCACAGGAGTGAGGAGCCGCGGCCCCCAGAGGCTACCCGGCCTCCCACTCACCCAGTGGGTCGCACCGGCACACACCAATTCTCTGATGGTTCTGGGCTCGGAAGTCCTAAAGCCCCAGCACAGGCAGGGCTGGTCCCCCCGGGACCCCAGGCCCTTCCCTGGCCCGCGGCCCCCCATCCTCCCCGTCGGCAGCGCGGGGTCTGCCCGCCTCCGGGACCCCCGCCCTCTGCCTCCCTCTCCTGAGGACCTGGTGAGGACGCCGGGCGCCCCGGGAACCCAGGGTCACCCCCGGCTCGCGGCCCTGACGAGGTCCCCTCCGCTGCAGGAGGGGAGACGTCCTGGGTCCCAGGACCAGGATCGGGACGTCTTTGGGGCCATATCGGACCCGCCCCAGTTCCTGATCTCATGGGTTTTCTGTGTGCCGTCGTTCCCATTTTACAGATGAGGCCCAGAGCCTCGAAGGCAGTGGGGCAGGGGTGGAGCAGAGAGAGTGGCCCAGCCAGCAGCCTGGCCCCCAGAGGTCAGCCGGGTGAGGCCCACTGCTCGGTAATAAGGGAAAATCATTCTAAGCCGCTGTGTCTGTGGGGACAGGTCAGAGCAGTGGGAGGAGCCACCACGAGCCCAAGAACCTACGGGAAGTTCCCTGTGACAGCGGTCTCTGCTCGGGTTGGACCCCGCGTGGCAACCCAGAGCCCAGCTGCCACTGGCAGGGGATGTGTCTTCGGGGGCCATGGGGGACTCTGCTCTGGGCCACTGGGGCTGTCGTCCCAGGCCACACTCCCTTGGGGGCTGGCACACACATCACCCCACGCTGCAGGGGTCCTACAGCCACCTGGGGACGTTGATGCTGTTTCTATTCTCATGATCGGAGAAACCGATGCACAGAGAGGGTAAGTGGCTTGGCCACAGTTGCACAGCAAGGGAACTATGAGGCTGGGCTGCTGCCTCTGACAAAGGCTGATTCTGCCCCCAGCCAGGCCCATTTCCTTCCCATCTGGGGAACGCTTGTGAAACTTAACCGTCCTTCCTGGCTCAAACAACCAAGCTCCCCAAAGCCCCGAGGAGCAGGCAGGCTGGGGCTCAGCATTTCCATTTCCCAAGCGGAGGCCCAGAGAGGAGAGCCTGACTTGTGTGGGCTGCACAGCAGAGGGTCTGAAACCCAGAGCTGTGGACCTGAGTCCTTGAAGGGTCTTCCCACGGAGGATTTGGGTGGCTCTCCCAGTAGGACTGGACTCTGCCGCAGTAACAGTGGTGATGGCAGCAGTGATGCTCATAGCTCCCTTTACTGAACACTTACTTTTGTTATTGATTTGCTGGTGCTCTTTATATGTGGAGGACTTTAACTCAGGGTCAGATTAATTTCTTTTTTTTTTTTAAAGATCTCATTTATTTATTTATTTGACAGACAGAGATCACAAGGAGGCAGAGAGGCAGGCAGAGAGAGAGGAGGAAGCAGGCTCCCCGCTGAGTAGAGAGCCCGATGTGGGGCTCGATCCCAGGACCCTGAGATCATGACCTGAGCCAAAGGCAGAGGCTTAACCCACTGAGCCACCCAGGCGCCCCTCAGATGAATTTCTTTTTCTGAGCACCTGTCAAGTGCAGAGGACACAGCCTCCCCAGGAGCGCATTTCGATTCTGCCCAATGGCAGATGGGACCCAAAGCTGACTCAGCCAGAGCAGCTCGCTTTGTGAGACCGGGAACAGTCCCGCCCCCCTCACCTGTGAAGGCTGGGGCTCCCAGGGCCATGGCACAGGCTGGGAAGACAGTGGCGGCCGTGGCTCCTGATATGCGGCTCTGTGCAGGGCCTGACCCGAGCTGGGCCTCGGGTTCGGGCCATGAAGCTGGGGAGGGGGTGCCCCGGAGCCCCTTCTGTCCGGCTCATCCCTCCCCAGCCCCCTCAGGGGGCGTGTGAGAGTCTAAGTTATGGGACTGAGAGCTTGTGAGCGGCCGGCCCAGGTGGGGGTGCCCTCGAGAGCCTCTTAGCGGTGCTGACCCCTCGGCGGCCCTCGAGAGCCTCTTAGCGGTGCTGACCCCTCGGCGGCCACTTGTTCAACCCACACGCTTTACTTCTCTCCGATATTGTAAGGAGCGCGCCAAGGACATCGCTTCGTTTTTCTTGTGGCAGATGCCGGGCTGCCCCAGTGACGTCCTGTGTCCCACGAGCGCCCCTCTGGACTCTGGGCCCTTGCGAGCAAGGGGCTGCATGCACCCGTCTACCTCTCTTAGACCCAGAGGCCTGGCAGAGAGCTGAAGAAGGGGTGTGCAGGGGTGAGTGCCTTGCACATGGGGAACCAGTGGGTAAACTGAGGCTAGGGGTCAGAGCCCCACCAGCTCTGCCCACCTTGTCTGCCCTCACGGCTCCTGCTTTCCTCCTAGGGAGGGCTTTGAGGGAAGAAGCTTGGCCATTACTCCCTAGAGCCACCCCACCTCTGGGGGCAGGTGACTGGGGCAGCTCCGAGTGTCAGAGGGGGGTTAGCAATGGCCTGGGTGCCTGAGGCCCCCCTTGCAGAGTCCCCATGTGCCCCTCTGCACATGGCACTGGCGCCCTCTGCCCTACGGGGGACTTCAAAGTGGACCGTGGGAGACAGGAAACTGGTCATCCCGTGGGTGTTTGCTGAGCACCTGCTGTGTGCGCTGGGAAGACAGGTCTGTGCCCGGGGGGACCGGGTGGATGACACCGTCTGCCAGAAGTGTTAAGTGGAACAAGGGCGGCCAGAGAAGGACAGGGAAGGGTTAGGGCTCTAAGGCGGGGAACTGGAGAGACCCAGTAACCGTGGGCAAGAGTGGGAGGTGCTCCTGGAGGCGGGTGCAGCGGGTGCTGACGTGGGGTGTCTGGGTGTGGGTCGGGGGCATAAAGAGAGAGCAAGGCTTGTCAGGGCTCTGCTGGACCTGGGAGGTAGGCCACAGGGCCCTGGAGAGCCGTAGCGGGTGTCTAATGGGGACAGGTTAGGACAGAGCTGTCCCGTGCACAGAAGAGGCAGGGAGACTCGGGAAACTGCGGGGCTGGTGACAGGGGGCGGCGTGGACACAAGGCCTGAGCTGGGATCAGAGCCCGGGGAGGTAAGGGCGTCTCTCACTCAGGGACAGGGGAAGAGGGGGCTTTGGGGAGTGAGAACGCCCCCTGAAGTCCCAGGGTCCCAGGGGATGTCTGGCGCAGGCTGGAGCTCAGGGCAGGACAGAGGTGCTGGGCCAAGCCCTGGGGGTGGCCACGCCCAGGATGAGCAGAGGTGGCCAAGGAAGTGGTGTGTGGGTGGGGGGGTGTCGTCATGGAAGCCGTGGGGGCACATGGCCCAGCGAGGGGCCAGCCGAGGGTACAGTGAACCAGACTGGGATGGGGGCTGCCAGTCTCTCCGGGAGAAAGCTCGGCTCTGGCACCCAGGTCGCCCCGCCCTGGCCCACCTCCTGGCCGAGGTCTGCCTCCCCTGCTGCCCAGGCTGCCTGCTCACTGTCTCTGCCCCGCCCGTGTCCCCGTCTCCTGGGGCGTCGCCTCCAGACTGGTCTCCTGGAACATGCCCGAGACCGTGGGTATTGGAGCCCGTGTTCGGGGGACCCTGCGAGGACCTTGCTTTTGATCTGAGGGAGGTGGGCACCCTGGGAAGGTTAGGGCAGGGAAGGGACAGGAATATGGGGATGGGGACCATTGCTCCCATCAGCCTCCCCAGGAGTACACTCTCCTCCTTTCCCTCCTGTTCTTGTGAAAAACACACCCATCAATCTCTCAAACCTCCAGACCCCAAACACCCATGTCCCGGGCCGAGGCTTCTGTGTCCAGGCACCTAACGGGTCAGGGGTACAGCAGGTGCCAGAGAAATCTATGTGGGCTCTCTCCATGGACTTGGAGGCAGAGGGGCAGTGATGAAACCACTCCCGCCACTCTTGCTGAGCACCTGGTGTGGTGTCAAACCTGGCCGGGCACCTGCTCTGTAAATAAAGCTTTACTGGCACACGGCAACACGGATGCATTTGTGTCTTGCTCTGGTGGCCTGGAGGCGGCAAGGGCAGAGCTGACTCTTCACGACAGAGACCATCTGGCCCACAATGCTGAGCACATCGACTATCCGGTCTTCTACAGAAGTGCTGAACCTGAGCTTCTGTGCCCAGCACGTTCGCACCGTCTAGCAGCCCTGGGAGGTGGGGGAAGGAAGCCCAGAGAGGTTAAGAAACAGACCCAGGGGCACACAGGCTCTCTGCCTGGGATCCCTGAGACTTCTCGGGGCTTTTCTGTGTGTTCTTGGTGTGTGATTTCACCTCACTGTGCTCGTGCGGAAGGGGTACACATCCGCAGCAAAGAGGAAGAGGCAAAGACCCTCCCCATTCAAGGCTCGTTTGAGGTTATTTCCCTCTACGCACACCCCTCCTTTTTTTGAAGACTCTACTTTCCCCCACTTCATACCCCATATGTGTTCAGGGCCAGGGACTACTGTTCTCGCGTCCCGGGTTCATACCCGGGACGTTGGGGCCACTGTCTGCATGTTGGTGGGGACAGGTCCTGCCTCACTCCCGGCCTGTGGGGTCTACTTGGTGACAATTGCAACGTGACGAACTCAGGATCGACTATAAGGAACCAGGGTGGCATCACCTTGCCCAGGCCTCCCCAGGCTGGGGAACCGCATTGCTACCCCTGGGCCTCACACTGAACCCCAATGTTGGTGTCCAGATGTCCACCCAATGTCACCCTTGTCATCCCTCCAACCCTGTCCATGTCATTGTGTCCTTCCGGGGGCTCCCCAGGAGACAGGGGGACTCTCATACCTGTTATCCCACATCCCATCTGGCGGCGGTCCTGCCGGATCCCCTTTCAAGACCTGTCCAGAATTCTCCTGCCTCAGCCCTGTCCCTGGGAGTCCCCTTCTCGGTCTCCAAGCCTCGTTGCTGTCTTTAATCCACTCCCCACCTGGCCGCGGGAAGGGCCTTCACAAAAATAAAACAGGCTGACCCCTCTCCTGCTCGGAAGTCTGCTCTGGCTCCCCAGTGCTCTTGGAACAAGGCCTGCGCTCGGTGGGCTCTCTCCACTGCCCCTTCGCTCCCTCTGGCCGCAGGGACCTGCAGTGTGGCCACGGGAGCTGGGGGGCAGATTCAATGGATCAATTTTGATTGCCCAGCGCTCGGCAATGGCGGTGATTTCATTCCTCCCCCGACAGGTGCGGCTCAGCCCCACGAGCGCATCTTGGCTCCGGCCGGCGCCCTCCACCTGGACGCTCTTCTCCCGGACCTTCAGGTTGCAGCAGCGGCCCGGACACCCCCTCCCCGGCCCCGGCCGTCCTTCGCTCGCTGGGGCTGTGTGCCCCCCGCCGCGCCGCCTCCGGGCCACGAGCTGGGCGGGGGCGGGGGGCACCGGGGCTCCGCAGGCCCGGAGCGGCGGCCGCCCTGGGACGAGGGCTGCACCGCGGGGGTGCGCGGCTGGGCCCCGCCCCCCACCACTCCGGGGCGCCGCGCGGGGGGCGCTGCGGGGCGGGCGGCGGCCGGCAGGGGGCGGGCGCGGGGCCGCGGCGCCGGAGCCGGCAGGGAGCGCGCGGGGAGCGAGCGCAGGACGCGCGGCGGCGGCGGCGGAGACGCGCGCGCCCAGCCCACCCCCTGCGCCCGCCGCCGCCCGGACAATAAACAGCCGCGCGCGGGGCGATGCCCGAGCCGGTGCCGCCGCCCCCGCGCCGCGCAGCCCCCGCCGCCAGGCCTTAGTCCGCCAGCCCCCCGCACCCCGCCCCGCGCCCCGCGCCCGCCCCGCGCCCGCCCCCGCCCCGCATCGCCGACCCACCCGGACCTCCGCGAGGAAATGGAGTGAGTAGGCGCGCTCGGGCCGGAGGCGGAGGGCTGGGGGCCGGGGCGGGGGCGAGGGGGCGAGGGAGGGGGGAGGCCCTGCGCCACTCCGGCCCCGCGTAGGGCTCGTCGCGGCCCCCGCGCGGAGAGGGAGGCGGCGAGGGGCCTCCGGGACCCCAGCTCGGCTGGGGAAGCGCTCGGTTGGGCCGCGCCCGTCCTGAGGCCTCCCCCACCCCCGACCCCGGCGGCCCACGGGCTGACGGGGACTCGGGCCGCAGCGGCTGGGAGCTGCCCAGGGGAGAGGGAGAGGGAGGCGGAGGCCGGGTGTCCGCCCGCGCCCCGCCCGCGCCCCCGGGCTAGCCTGGACCCTGGGCCACCTGTGGGCTCCAGAGCGGGAGTCCAGGGGTGATGGACCGACCCCTGCCCACTGCCTCGCGCCGGCCTTGAGCTCACCGCCGCCCACCATCTCCAAGCCTGAGCTCGCGCTCCCGGTACCCTGGACGCGCCAGTCCGGGCCCTGGCTGGCGGCGCTCCCTCAGGGCCACGGCGCTGTCAGGGGCCTCCGCTCCGGCCTGGGTCCAGCCGCTAGACACTGTCCTGAGAACTGCCAGAGGGAGGGGCTGTTCTAGCCTTCCTTGTCCACGATGTGTGTGGGCCTGGAGGTCCAGGTGCTTTCCAGCCCGGGAGCCTGGGTCTGGTCTTTTCCCAAGGAAAGTGTTCCCAAGATGGGGCCCCAAATGCTGTAGCCAAGAGCCTGGCTGGCCTGTGGTGCAGGTAGGGTGGGCCTGGGCCCTTGCGGGGTTCGGGGTAAAGCTGCTGGGGGGCAGAGAGCTCTCACACAGGTTCCATCCATGAGGGTGCCTGGGCATTCCAGGCGGAGTCCACTCTCTTCCTGGCATCAGGGTGACCCCCAGGGCCCACTCCCACAGGTGGGCGCTGGAAGGTTGCCGGGTGTGTTTACGACGCCAGGGAATGGGAAGCGGGATCTGGGATCCTGGAGGCCCCGTACTGTGTGCCGAGGCCTGGCAGGCACCTTGCTGTGGACCAGGTCCCCACCCTGGCCAGAGGCCTGGACATGGAGGTCCAGCTAGCCCACCGGACTGTCTCCTCCTGCCCTTCTCACTGGGTGTGAGCCAACGCCTCCTCTCCAGGGATTCGCCTGTGACCCGCCACCCGCCACACCCTCCCCAGGAAGGCGACACCCGATGTCCTCTGCTTTTGAAAACCCAGACAAAAGCCCAGTTTGCTCCCCCACCCGGCCCTGGGAGCCCAGCCAGGGCTCAGGGGAGCCAGGGCCCGGATGTGTCTGCGCTAGGTTCCCCGACTTGTTTATCTGCTCTGCTCCCCAGGCCCACAAGGGAGCCTCCAGGCCTCCTGACAGCAGACCCTGAGTGGAGTGCGGGGAGTGGGGAGGGGGCTGCTGAGGGGACGAGGGGTGAAGAACCAGGGAAATGTCCACGCAGAGCCGAAGAATGAAGGGATAGTCTTGTCGGACTCTGCTGCTTCGTTTCCTGCCATCGCTTTTGCTCTCCGCGGCGATGCCGAGGCCCAGAGTGGGGCAGACACTGCCCAGAGTCACTCAGCACACGCTGAGTGCCCTGGGTGCTTGCTGCCTTGCCCCTGTGCCCCTTGGCACATAATGCCACAGGCTCTGCGCCGCATGGATCACTGGATTTTCATGGATCACATGGATCACTGGATTTTCTGGGTGCAGACCCGGGCAGGGACTGAGTAGCCATGAGAGAAGGCCTCTGTCTGGGGTGCTTGGGCGGACGATGGGTGGGGACTGGTTCCGGCGGGTGCCGGCCCTCGCTCTCGCCCGCGCTCCTTTTCCAGGGGGCGGATCGGGCTTAGGCCTGGAGGCAGCAGCTGCGGGGACCGAACCCCCCATTCCCTTCCCATGGGTTTTTGCCATCAGAGTTGCCAGAGGTGGTTGTGGTTTATGGTGATGCTGACAAGTTTGTTTTAAAAATAAACTTAAGAATTTCACAAAATTTTGTTAATGTAAGCATTAAAGATTAAATTAGTTTTTGTTAATTTAACAATTTGAGGATTTAACAGTTCTCTTTTTTTTTAAGATTTTATTTATTCGACAGAGATCCCAAGTAGGCAGAGAGGCAGGCGGGGGTGGGGTGAAGCAGGCTCCCCGCTGAGCAGAGAGCCCGATGCAGGCCTGATCCCAGGACCCGGGGTCCACGACCCGAGCCGAAGGAAGAGGCCCCAACCCACTGAGCCCCCCCAGGCGCCCCAACAATTTTTTTTTTTCAAAGATTTTATTTATCTGAGAGAGCGAGCTTGTGAATGCAAGTTGGGAAGGGCGGACAGAGGGAGAAGACAGGCAGACTCCACGCTGAGCCAGGAGCCCGACTCAGGGCTCGATCCCAGGACCCGGCATCACGGCCTGAGCTGAAATCCGGAGTTGGATGCTTTGCCGACAGCCACCCAGGTGCCCCTTAACAGTAATTCTTGAGTGACTCCAGGGAGACAGAGACCAGGCTGCTGAGGTGAGACAGAAGGACAGACGCTCCTGAGAGCATCTCCGCCGGGTGGAAATCCTGCTCTGGGAAGGATTTGCTGTGGGCCCCGGGGCGAGGGGCTGCTACCCCAGGAGCCTCAGGGGCCAGCTGGTAATGAAGGCTGAGTTAGCTCGGGGCCGTGATGCTCAGACTCCCCTCCCACTCCCCGCAAGTCTCAGACCCTGGTACCTGAACCCCATAAGAAGATTCTATTCTCGTTGTATCTGTTTTGTGACGTTTTTACTCCGATGCTGTGGGAGCCCCTTCTGCTTCTCAGTCTTGGCAGCAGTGTCGCATTTCCTTCTGAAACAAGGGGAATGCGCGGGAACAGCGAGTGGATTGGAAGGGAAAGAACATTCCGGGGGCAGTGGAGATGGTGGCAAGAACTCAAGAAGGTGGTTCACATTTAGTAAGCACCTGCTGTGTACTGGGTCCTGTTCTGAGTGCTTTGTCTGTGTGAACTTGCTGGATCTTCACAGCAGCCCTACGAGGTAGGGAAAGTGAGGTACAGAGAGGTGACCGTGACACACCTGGAGCCACACATCCGGGACGTACGTGCTTCTGGGTTCTTCCAGCTGCCAGCGTTGGGGGCGTGGAGGGGTCTTTGCACCTTGCTGTGTCCTGCCGGGCTGTAGTCTGGGCGTTCCTAGGTATCCGGACATTGGCTTTTCACCCTGGTTCGTTTCTTCGGCCACATGGAAGGTGGGTTTCGCCCCTAAATCATCTGCCTTGTACCTGTGGCCCCCCAGGGGCCCCTTCTGTGTCTGCTGAGTGGGAGCGGTGCCTGGCAGGTGGAGTCCGGACCCCTCCATGAGCCTCTGAGCATGTCACTCACTTTCCTAGGTGGAGCTGGTGCGTGGAGACCTGAGTGCGCCGCGTCCCCTCCCGGGCAGGATGTGCGGAGAGGAGCGGGCCGGCGCTGGGCTCTTCCCCGGCCCCGTGCTGAGGTCCGTCTCCAGGACGCTCATGCTGGGGAATGAGTTGATGTTCTTTTAAAAAATTCGTATCTTTTTCCAAGTCCGGGACCCGATTTCTCTCTGGCTTCTGCGTGGAGAGCTGTCGGGTCGTTTCCGCGGCCCCCGCTGAGCCGCCCGCCGTGTGCGGAGCAGGCCCTGCGGGAGCCCGTGGACGGCCCTCTCCGTGGCCTGGGGGGGTTTCCTGGTCCCTCCCTTCACGGACTGCTCTGCGAAAAGTATTAAGGGTGTACCTGGGGGCGCCTGTGGGGCTCAGCCGGTTAGGCTTCGGACTCTTGGTTTCCGTCCTGATCTCAGGGTCGCGGTGCGAGCCCGGGATCCGCCTGGAGCTCAGCGCGATCCGCCTGGAGCTCAGCGCGGGGCTGCCTGAGACTCTCCCGCTCCCTCGGCCCCTCCTGCCGCTTGCACGCACGGACTCCCTCTCTAGTGAGTAAATCTCGAAAAAGAAAGAAGGAAGGTGTACGTCGGTGGGCAGAAGGGCGTGCCTGGCGGAGGGACTGGCCTGTGCAAAGGCCCGGAGGGCCCAGTAGGGGAGCCATGGGCAGCCATGGATGGTGCCCTCGGGAGGGGAGGGGTGAGGTTCTGACCTCACCTCTGACCTCTGGGGTCTGAGGAGCAAGTCGGGCTCAGTGTGGACACTTCCCATGGGGGCAGCTTGGAGAAAAGTGCTGGGGCTGTGGGGGTAGACCCCGTGTCTGGGCAGCAGAGACCTGAAGTCAGAGCTGCCCCCAGGTCAGGGAGAGATGCCGCAGTCCCTGGACACACAGGGACAGGGACCCTTTGGCCGGGCTACAGAGGGACCCCACATGGCATGGGATGGTGGGGTGCAGGTCTCGGTGTCCGGGGAGTGGGACGTCAGGCTGAGGTGTTTGTCTTCTGCCCAGGGGCTCAGGGCAGGAACTCAGGGGCCATCTGAGCCCATCACGGGACAGTCTGGATCAGGCTGGGAATCCGGAGGGGAGCCCAGGCCGGGCCCGGTGGTGGGAAAGAGAGGTGGGAATCAGAGTGGGTGGCAGTTGCTGCGTGGACGGCAGGGCAGTGGTGGGTGGAGCCCGGCCTGGGAGAGCAGAGGGTACATGGGAGAGCAGAGGGTACATGGAGGGGACAGCCCTGTGGGGCTGTGAAGGCCAGGTGAGGGGCAGGAGCTTGGCGGGGGGACTTCTGGTGACGTCTGTCGCAGAGTAAGGAGGCCCTGCCCGGCTGGTTTGCGCTCAAACCAGGCGGAGTTCAGGGCAGGGCTGGCGTGATCTCCCAACGCCCCGCGGGGTGGGCTGGACCCCAGCTTTGGCCGCAGCCCAGCCCCGCGTGAGAGGGTCCGCGTTCCTGCTGTACGGATGCACGTGTGTGTTCTCACTTGAACTGAGATGCACACAGCACACGGTCCCCCGCCGGCAGCGTATGATCCAGGGTGTGTACTCGGTCGTGCAACCCTCGGTTCTGTCCAGGTCCAGAACATTCTGTCACACCCAGCCGTCACCCCCCATCAGCCGTGCCGTCAGCCGTCACCCCCTCCCCAGCCCCCGCCCCCACGAGTCCCCGTCCCGTCCGTGGAGGAGGCAGGTCTGGGCGCGTCACACGCGTGCACTCACACCCCGTGTGCCCTTCTGTGTCTGGTTCCCTCCCTGAGCGCCGTGGGCTCGGGGTCTGTCCCTGGGGCCGCGCGCGCGTGGGGGCCTCGCTCCTGCTGGTGGCCGGGGACACTCCCCCGCGTGGGGACCTGTGTTTATCTGTTTATCTGTCGATGGATATCGGGGCTGTTTTATACGTTAATTGTGTAGTCCTTTCTGAAGCGGTCGGGACTTGTCCCTTGTCCTCTGCTGGATGTGGGGGCCACGTCCTGTTGTAGATGAATGTAAGAGGTCACAGTAGGTTTCTTCAAAAAAAAGGAAGTGATCGTAGGACAGGAGGTCCACAGGCATGGGGACGGGAACGGGACGGGGGAGGGAGTTCTTGGGTCGGGATCCTAACTGACTCCCCGGTCCAGTGAACATTTATTGAATGTGTATCGTTCACACATTCACAGCATCCTGCTGTGCCCTGGGTGCTGGGGACCTGGTGGGGACAGAAGGAGACACTGTCCTTGTAGCGAAATAAGAGACAAAATAAGTGAAGTGGCTGTAGGGTGTCGGTTGGTGGTGAGCCCAGGAGGGGACTGGGGGCACAGAGGAGGCCTCCGTGAGGAGGACACTCTGAGGGAAGTCCCGAGGGAGTTAGTGAGGCCCGGGAGAGAGCACACCAGGCAGAGGACACAGCCAGTGCAAAGGTCCTGCGGTGGGAGCATGCCTGGAATGTTGGAGGGGAGAGGGGCCGGTGGGGACCTTGGCGCTCTGGGGCTGGTCTCTGCAGCTGACTGAGGCCCAGCTTACTTGAAGCTGGAGAAAGCCGCTGGAGCCCTCGTTCCCATTCATGCCCCACTGCCCTTCCCTCGTGAGGGCCCAGGGCAGGGTCCACCCGCCCTCCTGGTTAATAGGCAACAGGTTTGCTCTTCTGGGTCTGTGGCCTGCTCTGATCTCAGTCTCCACCATGGAGAGGATGGTGGAGAGTGGTGGAGAGCATTGAGGGTTCTGGAAAGCCTGTGCATGCCTCCTGAGCCGGCGACGGCGGCGGTCACCTGTGCTGAGTGCTCAGGGTCTCGGAGGAAGAGAATTCCTCCCCAGTGAGGGGACGAAGGGAGGAGATCATCGGGAAGGCTTCCTGGAGGAGGCAGCGGCCCTTGACCTGAGCTTGGAGGTGGAGGAAAGGCAGCGGAAGGCAGGGGGCCGGTAGAGGAAGAGGGGCAAACGGACGAGAGGTTGAGGTTTGTGCAGGATGGTTTGGAGGAAGGAAGGTTCTGGGGCTAAGGGCAGACGAAGGCCCCCACAGGGAGCTGGGAGCCAGCTGTGACCTTCAGCTCCCCCCATTCCAGCCACCCCAGTGGAGCAAGGGCCACGGGGCTCCCTCCCTTCCCCCCCACCTTGGTGAGGCTCTGCTCCCCTTCCCTGCCCCATGGCCAAGGGCACAGTCAGCTGTTTCCTTTGAGTTAGCCCAGGCATGTTGCTGGTGTTGGGCTCAGC
Organism: Neogale vison; assembly: GCF_020171115.1. Classification (NCBI taxonomy): domain Eukaryota; kingdom Metazoa; phylum Chordata; class Mammalia; order Carnivora; family Mustelidae; genus Neogale; species Neogale vison. Next base: position 224,220,792 of record NC_058096.1, on the reverse strand, counting down.
GCCAGTGCGGCCCGGGCCCCTCATGCTGCTGGGGCTGCCTGGCGTGGGCTCTGGAAGAAGGGCTCGACCCCACCAGCACCCGCTTGCTGCCTCAGACCCACCTCATCCTGCCTCCTGGGTGACCTTGGGCGGGTTGGCTGACCTCTCTGGTGCCTTTAAAAACTAAATGGGTCCCAAGGCTGAGGCCTCTGCAGGGCCGTTGGGTCTGGGCCTCCTCAGCTCCTCTCCGGAAGCCCGGACTGTCTCAGACGCGCCCGCAGCCTCCCAGTCCTGAGCCGCCCACACTGGGGCTCGAGCCGGAATTTGCTCCAAGCTCTGTAAAAATAATCCGGCAACGACAGGAGTGTGTGTGCGGAGGGTGGGCCTCCCGGAGGGCGTGTTCCCCCTTCGGCAGCCGCGAGGCGGCCTCTTGCCCGCGGAGCCTGTGGAGGCTCAGAGACAGGCTGGTTTGCCCTGGGTCACACAGCCGGTGAGGACAGCTGCCACACCTCAGTGTCTCTGCCCAGCGTGTCTTGGGATCTGGGCTCTGATGCTCTTCCCGAGCCCCGGCGAGCGTCAGCATCTCAGCCTCCCACTGACAATGGGGGCGTCCCCCCACCCTTGGGCGCCTGGCAGGGCCTCCGGGGGACCTCAGGGGCTCTGAGGGCCGCGTGTACACTGCGCACACACGGGAGCCCGCCTGGCTGGACCCGGGACCCCGCTCCCCATGGAGCAGCTCCAGGTCCTGCATGGACAGGACGGGGACGATGGTCCCACCTGCCCCGCACACCCCTCCTGATGGGCTCAGCAAGGGTCCTGGACACACGCACCCCCTTCTGCCGTCCAGCTCCCATCCTGGAAACTGGGCTGGGACTGTCCGTGGAAGGCGGCGAGTGCGGGGCTGCGTGCTCTGACTTTACTGATGTTTAATTAGGGTTCTGTGGCTGTACTGGGTTTTATTTTTTGGACTTACGACGCTGAGCATTATCTTGGCTTGACCTGAGCTACTTGGCCCTGGGGGCAGGTCCAGAACTGCCCTGGGGAGAGTCCTGTCCCCCGACACTAGGGCGGGAAGCGCCCCTAGGCATGGGGGGCGGGTAGGCCCCAATTCCTCTCTGCATCCCACCACCCCCCCCCCACCCCCGGCAGCCCCTGAGGCCCAGGGCAGGAAACCCTTAGCCCCCAGCGCCTGGCTGGGGGCGGGAGATGCTTGCTCTGCGCCGGCCCAACCCCCCTGCATGCCGGCCTCCTCGTTGCCATGGGGACGGCGCAGTTGCCAGGGCGACCGCCTCCCGTGGGCCCCACGGGGGGGGGGGGGTGGCGCCTGGGGCGGGGCCACTTTGGCGCCCTCAGGCCTGGGGAGTGGGGCACACTGCCTGTGCCCTTCGGGCTGGGACAGGGACGTTGACGGGAGGGATGGAATTCTCTTCCTGGGCCCCGTGTACTGCTTCTCACTGCCCGCCTGACCTTCCCCTGACCTGGTTCAGCCGGCAGGGACACACCACCCAGGCGAGGACACTGCCGGCCTTGTTGTCTGCAGCCCGGCAGGCTGGCCAGAGCTGTCCCTGTGTCCCTGTGTCCTGCCTCAGTGACCACCTGCCTGCTGGGCCGCTGGGCCTCTGCCCTTCAGGGCCCTGTGTGCACTGGGGTCTCAGCTGCTCCGTGCCCCTCCCCCAGCTCTGCCTCTGTCCCCGCTGGGTCCCCAGAGGCCCCGTGACAGCTGGGAAAGGGCCAGCTGGGAAAGGGTCCACATGTGGTGTGTCCCAGAGCTGGGCTGTTGTGGTTCTAGTTCCAGCTCTGCCCCTTCCCAGCTGTGTGACTGTGGGCAAGTGACTTGCCCTCTCTGGGCTTCACTTCGCAGCCAAGGAAAGGGCGTATCAGGCAGGAGGAACAGTAATGCAATGATTCTAAGTAAGGAACGAGCTTGGTGCCGTTCAGGTGTGGCCAGAAGGTCCTGGTGGCTGGAACAGAGTAAGCAAGCAGGAGAACAGAGGAGGTGAGGACAGAGAAGTGGGTAGGGCTGGGCTGCGTTAGCGTTTCTTTCAAGGGGTGATGGGAGCCAGGGAGACTTAAGAGCAGGAGAATGAGTCGTTCTGATCTTGTTTTGAGAATCTGGTTCTGGTTGGGATGTGGGTAAGGGCTGTCAGGGGCCAGGGAGGTAGCAGGCTACGGTAGAGGCATGGGATGAAAAATGTGAGGTTTGCAAAAAGTGGAGGGTGGGTCTCTATAGGGAACATTGGGGGTGTCACCTTGCCTGGATTACACAGGACAGTGTGGCCGACTCAGAAATGTAGCTGACCTGGCCCTTTAGGAAGGGTCTCCAAGCTGGATTGCTGGATCAAGCCTTTCCTGAGCTCCACCCAACTGAACCAGCCTCCCTGAGGAAGGAGAGACGGAAGCCACAGAGGGTGTGACCAGTGCTGGGGTCCCTGGGAAGCACAAAGGGGGCAGATGCCACCCGCCAGGAAGGGAAGAGCTGGGTGGGGTCACCTGTCTGGGGCGTGAGAGCCAGATGATTTTGTGTGTCTCAGCTAGGCCAGGAAACCGAACCCGAGTGGAGTGGGTGGAAGGTCACCGCAGTTCATGATGGATGTCCACCGGGAGCAGCCACCTGGGCTGGGGGGAGGGCTGAGGCTCAAGAGTGGGCCCAGCACAACGTGTGACTTTGGGCCTCCGTTTCCTTTCTGAACCACAGTGGGAGGGGGCATAGAACAGGAGCTGGGGCGTCTGTTCCTGCTGTTTGTGCAGAAGGAGAACCAAGGCCTAAAAGGGGTGGGGGGTCTTTGGAGGCCACAGAATGACTCCCAAGCCTGATCCGGGGCCAAGGGCTGGGGGAGGGTTGTGTGCAGCAGAACCAAGGGGGGGGGGTCTGTAATTTCAGTCCCTGGGGGGCTTGGAGTGGGTAGGGGGACGTGAAGGGTCTGGTTCCCACTGCTCAGAGCCCCTCCTTGTGGGCACCAGGCCCTGCCCCCGGGAGATCGTTGAGGCCTGCGTGAGTGGCCCTGGGGTCATTCAGGATTTGGGCTGGGAACAGACTTCCGGACCCCGCCTCCTCTTCAGGCCGCATCTGGTCCCCCAGCCCTGGAGGCCGAGGTTACTATCAGGTGCCTTGTATGTAGTCGCTCAGGGCTGCACAGGTTTCACTGAGCACCTACTGTGTGCCATTCCCAGGGACCCCGTGAGAGACCATGGAAGGGAGCAGCCAGGTTTGCAGTCTCCTCCCTGGCCTGCCACGTGGGTAGTGGGGTTCAGGGGAGCCAAGGGGAAGGGAAGGGCAGGAAGGATTCACCCTCCCTCCTGGCCCTGGGCTTGCTGCCTGCCCCCACAGGGCCTGTCCCTTCCTTGCCTCTGACATTATCAAGCTCCTGGTCCACGCGGCTTTAAGGCAAAAACCACACCGCGTGCCTTTCAGAAAGCATCCAGTGGACAGAAGAGGGGGTCTGGGGCCGAATTCGGGTTTGTCTCTTCTTCCTGCGTGTTCTCCGAATGCTCGGAGCCCTTTCTGTGTCTTGGGGCTCCGGGCAGACTCCAGGGAAGCAGCTTCTCGAGAGAGGACGTCCCAGGGGCAGGGCGGTGGGTCTGGTGGGGCCGGTGTCCTGCGCGTGTCCCTCCCAGGGCTGGAGGTGCTTGGTGGGCGGGAGCGTGAAGCGGGGGCTGTCCTGGTCCTGGTCCCTCTTCCTGATCAACCCCTGACTGCTGGGAGTCCCTCCGCCTCTTTCTTAGCCCAGCTCAGCCTCTTGCCTCCCCAAACCCTTCCCAAGTCTCTGGGTAGAGCCTCACCCTCCTGTCCTTGGGCCCTATTCCCAGGGAGCCCCAGGGGGCTGTGGGGGGGGGCTGGGGGGGTCTTCGTGAGGTCGTAAGGCCAGGTGGAGAGAACTGCGCTGCCTCTGAGGCAGGGGAGGGACCCCACTTTGCAGACGGAGCCTGGGAGGCCGCCCAGCTGGAAGGCGGGCTGGGATTGGGATCCGAACCAGATCTGTGGAGGGCAGGAAGGGGTGGACCCCACCGTGACCTTGCATCCCCGCCCTCCAGGGTCCTGGCGGCAGAGACCACATCTCAGCAGGAGCGGCTCCAAGCCATTGCAGTGAGTTTCCTGCCCCCTAGCAATGTGGACAGGGGTCCGCTGCCCTCACCCAGTCCAGGGCCTTGGGGACTCAGAGCCAGGGTGTGGCAAGGTCCCCGGGAAACCAGTGCCTTCCCCATGAAAGGAAGAGGGAGGGAGCCCTGCAGGCCTCCGAGTGCGGCCCTTACACCACTAGCTCATGAAGACCCTCTGTGCGTTGCAGGTTATAGGCTGGGGTATATATCTAGAGCCTTGCCCTTATGCTGGAGCTGGGGGGTGGGGGGAACTGGGGTTCGCGGGGGGGCAGGGGGCTGGGGGGCAGCGGGGTTTGGGGGACGGGGTCAAGAGGGGCTGGGGGGGCAGGGGGTGGGGAGGGTCCAACGGGCCACTCCACAGAAAAGCAGGGTGCACGTGGGCAGAGCCTCCGGTACTTTGGGGGTTCGGCGTGCCCCTGGCCTCGTCCTGACCTCCGTGCCCATCCCTGTTGCCAGGAGAAGCGGAAGCGGCAGGCCGAGGCGGAGGCAAAGCGCCGGCAGCTGGAGGATGACCGTCGGCAGCTGCAGCACCTGAAGGTCCCCCCCCACCCCGTGGACCCGGCCTGGTGGGGGTTGTGGGGGCGGGGGGCGGGGGGCGTCAGTTCCCTGGGGACCAGGCACCGGGCCTCGGGCGAGGGCGGGCAGGGCCGCGCCTGAGCCCGATTCTGACCTCCAGCCCTGTGCCCCCAGTCCAAGGCGCTGCGGGAGCGCTGGCTGCTGGAGGGAACACCATCCGCGGCCTCGGAGGGCGACGAGGGCCTGAGGAGGCAGATGCAGGAGGACGAGCAGAGGGCGCGGCTCCTGGAGGAGTCCATCGGCAGGTGCGGCGCGGGCCGCGCGGGGCCCTGCGGTGGCTACGGAGCGCGCGGGCTGGGGGGCCCACCCTCGTGCCGGGATGGGGTTGGGCCCGGGGGGGCGGGGGGGGCTCCTGTGCCGCTGGGAGCAGGGAAGGGCCCTGTTCGCTTCGACAGGGCTGCGAGCGTCCACGCTGGGCTTGACGGGGCTGGGGGCTGCCTGGTGGGACCCCTTCTTCTAACCACCCAGCAGAGCGGGTGCCGGAGCCGGGGAGGATGGGAGTGGCCGGCCGCCTTCTCCCTGGGGCCTTCCTGGCGCCAGCCCATCGGGTGAGTCTTCCCCCGCTTGGTCCTGATGCCCCACAGCCGGGCAGCTGGGCCTGCAGCAGGCCCGGGGAGGGTGACCGGCCCCCACCCCCCAATGCCCGCCGGCCCCAGAGCTGGACAAAAGGACTGGAGTTTCCGGGCAGGCAGAGGCCCAGGCTCAGCCCAAGGGCAGCAGGGTCAGGGTGGAGGGAAGTGGCGGCCAAAATTCCAGATGTCCACTTGGCCAAGGAAGGCGCGAGAGGCCCGGGCCCCGCGGCACGCTGGCTCACCGCCTGGCTGGGTACGAGGCACACCCACCGGGAAGACCTGGGGATCCTGGGGGGTCGGGTTTGGAAGAAGGGGGGACAGGTGTCAGCTGGGACTTTCCTCCCCAGGCCTGTTTCCCTGCGTCCGCCTGGGCCAGAGCAGGGGTGAGGGGGTCCGACGGGCCTGCACGCACATAGCCAGGACTGACCGGGCAGAGGGCTGTGGGCCAGCGGGACACAGAGCTGGGGGAGATCACTGCCCATGGGGGCTGGACAGGGCGGCTGCTTCTCGTTCCGCCCTGCTGGGTATAGCCCTGGGTGGGGGCACCCACCTAAACTCGGGTGCCTTGATGCCAGAGGGCCCTGCTGTGAGCCCTACCCTGTGTCTGGCGAACACGGGGGGCTTTGGGGCTTGGCTTTCTTCCTCCCAGGGAAGCAGACTCCTCGGGTGCCCCGCCACCGGCATTTTGCCCGGTTGGTGCCCTGCCTGGACACCTCCTCCAGGAAGCCCTGCAGGCCGACCCTAATGGTGGCCGCTGTCGCTCCCTTCTGTAGGGGCCTCAGACTCACCCCCAGGGCCCCACAGGCCCGTGGCCCCAAGCCTCCTGTGGGCACTGGCTGCAAGGGGACCGGAGGTCTTTGTTCTGTTCCCGCCGGGTCACATGCGCCGTTATCGTCTCGTACTTGGAAGGTGACATGGTTTTTCCAGTTTCCCCGGAGAAATAAAGCTTCCCGTAAAAATACACGCCTCTGAGCGGAAAGCAGGAGCGCGGGTTGGAAACCAACAGAGAAGCGAACTGTGGCAGTGAGGGGCCCGTGGACGGGCCGGCCTGGGGTCACACTAGCCCTGCTGCTGGCCGGCCCGTGCGGCGGCCGCACTGCGTCTCAGTTTCCCCGGTTGCAAGGGGGAGGGTGAGACCAACTCACGGTTTGTGGGGAGACCTCGCGGCCAGGAACCCGGAGCAGTGCGGGTGCCCACAAGTGCCCAGTGAGGACCGTGGCTCCCGTGCCCCACCCCCAGGCTGCAGAAGGAGATTGAGGTGCTGGAGGGCGCAGGCCTGCCCGCTGCCGCCGCCGGGGAGAGGCCCGCCGCCCCGAGCCCAGCCAAGGACCAGAAGGCAGACGTGGTGTTGGAGTCTGAGCAGGTGAGGGGGCGGTGATGTCCCCGGGGCCCCAGCCCTCCCCGGCCCTCCCCGGCCCCAGAGCTGGGGCAGGGGCCCCTGGGGCTTCGTGACGACCGACATCACGGTCTGAGCCCTGTCCAGCTGTTCCCCTGGCAGCACTGGTCCCGCTCTCGCTGTCTGCCAAGGCCTGGTGTGGGGCACACTGGGGTGATGTGGGCTGGGCCCAGCCTCCCTGACTCACCTCAGTTGAGCAGAGGGACGTGGTATCAGGCGACCAGAAATGCAGGGAGGATGGTGGGCCCGGGATGGGTAAGCCCAGGGGCACCGTGGAGTTCCTGGGGAGGAAGCTGACGCATGGGAGCTCTAGGCAGACTTCCTGGAGGAGGTGGGTTTTGAAAACTGAATAGGAGTTCTCCAGGCATGGACTCAAGATGAGAGGGGGCTTTCCCTGAGGTTGACGGAGCACAGACTGTGGGGTCCCTGTCCTTGAGATGCCCACGTCCCGAAGGAGCCAGAGACAGTACCTTAAGGGACAGAGACATGACTTGGGGGACTTTGATTGTGGTCGGGGGGCTGAGTGGAGAGCTGGCCAGGCAGAAGCCACGGTGCAGGGGATGCCGCACACAAAGGCCCCAGGGTGGGAATGTGTCCCAGGAACAGGGAGGTTGGCCAGCGATGTGGGAGGGGGGAGAGCTTATAGGCCGGGGTCTGTGGACACAGGGCCCTGGGGGTCATCTAGAAGGGTTTCAGCTTTGTTCGGGGAGCATTTGGGAGCCACGGGAGGCTTCTGAGCAGGGCAGGGATGTGAGGTGGCCGTCACAGGCTAGGGCAGGGCTGGGGATCCCTTCAGGAGACGGCCCCCGCGATGGGGCCTCCAGGGGCAGAGTCGAGCCCTCTGCGCACGGGTGGGGACCTCCATCAGCGGGAAGGGAGCACCGGTACCCCTGACCTCTCTCCCTTCTTTCTTGCAGGCCCCGGTGGGCACGCCCAAAGGTAGGCTTCGGGGGGGGCCTCCGTCCTGTGGCCCGAGTGGGGTGGTGGGCATGAGGCCAGCACCTGCAGCCTGACGGGTCCTGTCCCTGATAAAACCAGCAGCGACAGGGACCGGGTGCGGGCGCTTCCCCCGAGCCCCGGCCCCAAGCCCGTCCCACGCCATCACCTCCCTTAGGGCAACGACCCTGGGTGGAGCTGGTACAGGTGAGGGACCTGAGGGCTCAGCCCGAGAGGCCCGAGGCCCGGGATGTCCCCCCCACCTGCAGCGGGTGCCCTCGCCCAGCCCCGCCTCTACCTCACGTCCCGCTGCTCTGGGCAGCGGCACAGGTGGGCAGGCCTCGGATTTCACGTCTGCAAAATGGGCTCTGCAGGGTCAGGAAATCAAGGTCTCAGCCGTTCTGGGAAGGGGCACTGTTAAAACAGAAGGGTCCCTTTAAAAAAAAAAAAAAACAGAAGGGTCCCCCCCGCACAGATGTGGAAGGTGGTTATGCAGGAAACAGACCAAAAAAAGAGGCAAAGTTTGGAGTCTGGGATCCGTTTTTCCCTTCCTCAGCAATTATTACAGGTCGATAATATGCATTTGCAGGTATCTCACAAATTTGTAGGACACTTAAATATATTTAATTTAAATGTAATAGCTTATGGAACATATGAAAGTATTAAGTTATATTTTTAAAATGTATTTCAAACTCATCTATTTTCACATCTAAGGCACGGAGGGAAAGCCGCCAGCCAGGGTTGGGTGTGGTGGTCAGAGTGTCTTCGGCCTGATTTGTTGTGTGTTAATTATTCAGGGGAGTGTCTCACTGTGGAATTAAACTTTAATCATTAAAAAAAATTCACACAGGCCTCTCAGGGATTTTATGAAAATCATCTGGGCTGAGAGATGGAAATGGACCGGGGGCTGGTTGTGTTTGGGGTTCTGGGTACGCACGCGGTGGGGGGTCTGGGTGCATGTGTGCATCAGGGTAGGCCCAGGCGTCTGGGACAGTGTCTGGGGGTCTGGGGGGTCGTGGGGGGTGTCTGCAGGTGTGTAGATGTCTGGGGGCCTGGGGGGTGTCTGCAGGTGGTGGATGTCTGGGGGCCTGGGGGGTGTCTGCAGGTGGTGGATGTCTGGGGGTCTGGGCAATCTTCTCCCTTCTGACCCCCATCTCTCTCCACCCTTTGCTTACTGAGCAGAGAAGCGAGTCTCCAACACGCCCGTGAGGCCGGTCGAAGGCTCCACCCTGATGAAGGCAGGTGGGTCATCTCCGGACCCGCTGCTGTCCTGGGCTAAGCCCTGGTCCCGGGGAGCCCGGAGAGGCGGGCGCGAGGTCAGACGCAGACATGCCCTCAGCAGGAGCTGTGGTCCTTCGGGTGGCGGCTGGCCCCAGGCCCCCTCTGCTTTGGCTCCATGGTCACGTGCTGGCCCAGCTTCCCTGAGAAGATGGGCCCCCTCGCATGGCAGTGCTCTAACCCAGCACCCCTCGTGGCATCCCCCAACCTTGCTGCTCACTCCCGGGGCCTGGCAGGGGCCGCACACCTGCCCACACACGCTTGCACACGCCCGCACACGCTCACACACGCCCGCACACGCCCACGGCAGATCTTCCCTCCTCCGCTGTCCCCAGGCTGCCTCAGGATAGGGAGGGAGCACCCTGTTCCTGGAGGGGACCAGGCGGGGACTCAGACTTCTCTGTGCTTCTGGGAAGCCAAGGGAGACGGGTTAATGCTAAGCTTTTCAGAGCTGCAGTAGGGATCCCAGCTCTGCCACAAGACAAGCGCCCCTCCAGTCCCTGCCTGCTGGCACTAGCCCAGAGAAGGGACCAGTGAGCACAGCGGGCAGAACCCGATTGCTGTACCGGGGTACTGGTGTGAGCTGTGCAGGCCTGAAACTGAGGGAGGTGAAGACCATCTTGGGGACGCGGTGGCCGGGACACCAGGACACCCAGGAAGAAGAGGGCGGCAGGGGTGGCCCAGGGTCTCATGCAGGGTCAGGCCACTTTGCCCCAGGAGGCAGGAGGAGAGGGTAGCATCTGCCAGAGAAGGGGGTGTCTTCGGGGCCTCTCTGCCATTTAGACCAACCCTGCGCTGACCCCCTTAGCCAACGACCTTGTGTGGTGCACAACCCACCCAACTGTATGGAGGTGAGGGTATTAGGCTGTGTAGGGATGTGGAATTAAATAACGTTCATTGGACCAGTCATTCAATAAGCACTTACTGAGCACCTGCTGTATGCAAGGTGTGAGGGCCCCAGCCCGAGGGAGCTAACATCCTGATAAAGACCCTGCCCTGTACCATGAGCTGCTGGAGCAAAGACAGCAACGTCCAGAGCTGGAGGGGGTGCGGGTCAGTCAGAGGGCTTGGGGGGTCAGACTTAGCAGGTGACCTTTGAGCGAGGCTCCAAGAGAAGTGAGGGAGCGAGACGTCGGGGTGGGGGGTGAGGGGAATAGGTGTGTCGGGGGAGGGCACAGCACATGCAAAGGCCCTGGGCTGAACCCTACCTGCCTTGTTGGGGAGGAACCCGGAGGCCGGGGAAGGAGTTAGGGGGAGAGAGGGAGGAGGTGACGGAGGACTGGGGCCTCTACCCCGGGGCACCAGGGAGCCCCGGAGGGTTTCAGGCAGAGCAGGGACCTGCCCCACTCGGTGCGCGCCGGCGCCCTCTGGCGGCAGCGGGGGGAACAGGCCGTGGGTGTAGCGGGAAGCGAGTTGGGGCGGACTGCACGGATTCCGGAGGGGTGGGGCGGGGTGAGGAGGCCTGGACAGGGGACCCCCGGGGTGGGGGGGCAAGATGTGGGCGGGTTCCAGGTGTTCCCAAGGCAGAACCCACAGGATTTGCAGAGGACACGGGGGGTGAGAGAGAGGAGGAGGAGAGAATTGCCTTGACCCGGCTGGGAAGACCCAGCAGGGGCAGCTTACAGGGGCCGACTGGGAGCGAGCGAGGCTGGGACGCGTGACTCAGAGGCTCCCGGGGCAGGCGTGGAGGAGAGGGAGGATCCCGGGGCTCAGGGCGAGGTCCTGGAGGCTGCGGTCAGCGCCCGGGGGCGGGTTTGCTGTCGGACCGTCTCTTCATGTAAGCTTAGCGGTGATGGCCTCTACGGAGCGCAGTGGCTCCTGAGCCACGGTCCCGACGGTCCTGATGCTCCGCAGGGTCTCGGGCGCCCTTCGCAGCGCAAGAGCTGGGGACCGGGTCATGCGCTGACGGAAGGAAGGTGCGAAGCAGACAGGCTGAGCCGGGGGTCCGGGCCGAGACCCCGCTGGGAGCGCGGGCTCACCCCAGCTCACCCTGGGCTGTGCCTGGGGTCAAGGCCTGCCCCCCTCCGACTTACTCGGCGGCTCCGAGAGTCTGAGGCTTTCCAGACGGGAGGGGACGGCGAGCTCGGGCCTCGAATGCCAAGCAGAGGAGCTCAGGCAGATGCCCGTGGCGCAGGAAAGCTGGGGGGTGTGGAGGTGGGGGTGCCGTGGAGAGGGCGTCCCCACTGCTTGGCTCCGCGCTGCCGGCTCCCCTTCCCTGGCTTGCCTGCCGCCGGCGGGGGGGCACGTGGGCGGGTGGCCTCGGGTAACCCGTGCCTCTCATGGCAGCCATGTACTCGGTTGAGATCACGGTGGAGAAGGACAAGGTGACTGGGGAGACCCGGGTGCTGTCCAGCACCACCTTGCTCCCTCGGGAGCCGCTCCCTCAGGGCATCAAGGTCTACGAAGACGAGACCAAAGGTATGCAGCCCCCACCCCCCAACCTACCCCGCCCCCTTCCCACAGCCTGAGCCAGAGCGTGACCTCCACCCTGGTTTGGCACAGACACTGTTCAGGGCAGGGTCCCATGGCTGTAGCCCGCTGTTGGCGTAGAGGCTGTTCCCGGCTGGACCTGCAGCCCCCTCTTTCGTTCACTCCAGGAACCTGTCCTCAAGCTTGGCTGAGCGCCAGGTCCTGGGCTGGGCTCTGGGACTCAAATCAGAGTGGAAATTAGCTCTGTCCTGGGAGAGCCTTGCAGCCTGAGGTTCACAAATAATTTGAATAAGTATTGTTTTGACGAAGGTGACAAAACCCCCAGAGATGCACAGGGGGCCTTGGGAGGTTCTAGCAGGACAGGGAGAGGGCCGGGGGGTGGCTCCTCAGAGGAAGTGCGCAGAAGCTCCCTCAATGCGCAGCAGTGTGCAAAGAAACGGTGTGTCTCACAGAGGCCACAGCATGTGCAAAGGCCCTGTGGTGGGATGAGTTTGCTGGACTAGAGGAACTGGAGGGAGCCTGTGGGGCTGATGTGGGGTGGAGGGAGGGGTCCGGTGAAGCCCTGGAGGGAGGGGTGAGCAGGGGGCTTGGTGCTGAGATCTGGTTTGGTTTTTGGGGTTCCCTCTGGCAGCTGGGAGGGGGACACCCACAAGGAAACCTGACGGGGAGGAGCAGGGCGACCTTCGTCCAAAGCCCCAGCGTGTCTGTCTGTCTCTATGTCTCCGCCTATGTATAATTCACATATATAAAATTCACTCTTCTTTGTTTTTAGGTAAGTAAGGCTTTCATTTAAACTGTGTTAGCCATCAGTATTCGGACGGCGATTTTATAAGTAGTTCGGCATTTAAACTTTGGTCATTTTTGGCCTGGCCTGTAAGGGTGGTTTACAAGGAAACCTAGGAGGGCAATACTGACTCTGATGGCAGAAGGAGACAAGCCCACTTTAGTTAAAATGTGTCACATAAAAGGAATACAGTAGGAAGGTACATTGAAGATGAAGGCAAACATCTGCTTTCCTCCCGCAGTGGCGCCCGTGGAGGTGATCGCCTAAGCCGAGTGTGAAATCCCAGCACCCGGCTGCGGAGTCCGTTAGCAAGTCCGCAAACGCCGTCTTCACACGAAAACGGCGTCCGGGGTGGGAGGGCCCGGGACGCGCAGATCCGTGTCCGGTTCAGTGGGCTTTCTCTTATTCACAAGGTCGCGCAGTCTCGCTAATTCCGGAACATTTTTCCTCCCCGAACCGAAACGCCATCACCTCCTATCCCCACCACAGCGTCCACGGGCCCCGTCCTGCCTGGGGATTCACCCGGTCTGCGCGTGTCACGCGCGTGGACTCACTCCCCCTGTGGCCTCCTGTGTCTGGGTCCCTCCCAGAGCCTCGTGGGTCCGCGTCCCTCCACGTTCATATTTTAGGACCAAATAATGTTCCGTTGTTTGGCTGGGTCACATTTTATCCAGTCATCAGCTGATGGATGTCTGAGGTGTTTCCACCTTTTGGTTTTAGAACGCTGTACGGGTTTTTATGGGGGCGTATGTTTTCATTTCTCTTGGGTGATATCTAGGCATGGGATTTCTGGGTCGTGTGGGATTCTGTGTTTAACCTTTTGAGGAACTGCCAGGGTAGGGTTGTCTTCTGCAGCGGTGGCCCCTCCCCTTCCCACCAGCTGTGTGTGACAGTCCCCTGTCCCTACATCCTCAGTAACACTTGTTACTGTGTTTAAGTTACCATTATCTCTGTGGGCACCGTGGTGGCTGTGGCATGATAGCTCACCGTGGTTTGGGTTCCCAAGGCCTCATGTTCTTAGAGGCTGGTGGGTCTCTGCAGCATCCAGGATGTTTTGAAGGGGGCCTAGTGTCAGCCATAGGTTTGGGGACATAGACCTGAGTGGTACCCCGGTTCCAGCTCTCACTAGCTGTGTGACCCTGGTCAAGTCTCAGCTGCCTCATCTCGTGTGCAAGAATGAGCTCATGGGGCTAGAGGCAGAGGACTCGGCCACTCCGTGCAGCCTGGCCCCAGCCCTGGGGGACTCTGGACATCCGCCAGACTGGAGTCTGGTTGCTTAGCAATGGGAAGGTGAGCCATTTCCATGGCAGCTGAGGGCTCGGGTTCCTATTTGGGGGCAGTGGCCGCGGGAAGTACTCAGCCTGATTCTGTGTAATCTGGAGACACCCCACCCTCTGGGCCTCCAGCCCAGAGTTGCTGCAAAGCCTTGAGGTATGGACACCCCTCCCCAGGGGTTTGGAAAGTGAAAGCAGAAAGCACTTTTCTTGTGGCCAGCAGCCAGGAACTGGAGCCCTGACCCTTGGCCCAGGAGGAGGCAAGTCCCGAGGGCCGGTGTGTCCCTCCCTCCCACAGGCGGGCAGCTGTGTTTCCAGGAGTTTGTTGGGCTGGTGTCAGAGTGTGGTGGGTACTACTGCCGGCGTTCTGGTCATGGCAGATCAGACCCCGTGGGGCAGTCGGAGAGGTTTGGAAAAGATATTGAGCAAGATTCCCTGCACACAGGGAACTGCCTAGGGGAGACTGTGCCTTCCTTTCAGACACAGGGAGAGCCGTTCCAGAAAGTGATTGTGCCCGAGGTCGCAGAGGTGGCCGTAAGGAACGTTATGAAGTTCCTATCTCACGCCCTGTGTTCCTGGACCGGAGTCCCCTTCCTCCCCAAGTTTAAAAGTACCCTTCTCCATGAACCTTAGTTTTCCTCCCCAAGTTTAAAAGTACCCTTCCCCATGAACCTTAGTTTCAAGAGACAGGCAGGCCATCAACGTGGGAATTACAAAGTGCTTACATGTGAAAGAGAAGGCCAGGGCGCCTGGGTGGCTCAGTGGGTTAGGCCTCTGCCTTGGGCTAAGGTCACGATTCCAGAGTCCTGGGATCGAGCCCCGCATCGGGCTCTCTGCTTGGCGGGGAGCCTGCTTCCCCCTTCTCTCTCTCTGCCTGCCTCTCTGCCTGCTTGTGATCTCTCTCTCTCTGTGTCAGATAAATAAATAAAATCTTTTACAAAAGTAAAACAGAAAGAGAAGGCCATCACTGGTTTCAGGGACAGAGTGCAGCAGACCTGGCCTGCAGCGCGTTTCCTAGGGAACAGGACACTGAGTGACCGAGCTAAACCAGGGACCCAGAAGGAAGCTGTCACAGCCCCTGAGATTCCTCATGGCGGCAGACGCACTTAGCTCCGGAGACAGAGCAGTGGCTCGGCCTGGCCAGCTGAGGGACCGTAGGCTGGAGGCAGCCTTTTCCCGAGCCCGACCATTTTCGCAGTGGCAGAAGCAGACTGGGTTTGTTGGGGGGCCGTGCGGGACCCAGTTGCGGGCAATGTGGAAAGGCCGCAAAATGCGGGCGCACAGTCCCCAGTCCAGATCCCAGTCCCCCGGTCTCTGACCGGCGCCCCGGCCTGGACGCTCTCTGGAGCTTGGGGAGGCAGCTGGTTTTAAAGGTGTGACTCAGTTTCTCATTTCTCCCAGCCTGGAGGGCGGCCCGCAGCCTTGCCAGGCCTCCGCCTCCGAGCGCCCGCTCACTCTCTCTCTCTCTCTCCCCGCCCCCGCCAGTGGTCCACGCCGTGGACGGGACTGCGGAGAACGGGGTCTGCCCGTTGAGCTCCTCCGAGGTAGACGACCTCCTTCACAAGGCAGACGAGGTCGCGCTGAGCGAGGCCGGGTCCACGGCTGGGACGGCGGAGACCCGGGGGGCGTCCAAGGAGCCGGTGCAGAGCACACCGTCCCGGCGGGAGATCCCCGGAGTGCAGGCGCAGCCGGGAGAGGCCACGTCCGGCCCGCCAGGCGTCCGGCCCGGCCAGGAGCCTCCGGTCACCTTGATCTTCATGGGTTACCAGAACGTGGAGGACGAGGCCGAGAGCCAGAAGGTGCTGGGTCTTCAGGACACCATCACGGCCGAGCTGGTGGTCATTGAGGACGCGGCGGAGCCCCCCACCGCCGCGGGCTCCAGGGAAGAGAACCAGGTGGGGCCCGAGGCCCCCGCCAGCGACCCCCAGGACCTCGACGCGAAGAAGCAGCGCTGTAAATGCTGCTCCGTCATGTGAGCGCCCCGGCCCCCCAGCCCCCAGCCCCGCCCTCCACACCACAGCCCCCCACCAGCCCGGCCCCGGCGTCTGCCCCCGCCACCCGCAGTCACGGGCCCCAGGACGTGCGGTTGTCCCTTGTTCCTTCCGAGGTTTCTTCTGTTGGAGAGAGAGGGACAGGGGTCCCCCACCCCATCACCCCCGACACCCCCAAACCACTGAGCCGTGCACCTACGTCTGGTAGGAGAGAGACATGGACAGACCCGCTTTCCCCGAAATGAAGGCCCCCCCCACGCCACGGCAGCTCCACAAAACGGCCCCCAGCCCCAGCGGTCCTGGCCGGGATGACCGGGGGCCTCGACGCGCCCCGGGCCAGCCCGCCGCCCTCTGGGCCTCCTGCCTGTGCCTTCCTGCCACCTCCAATGAGGTCCCTGAGGGGACGTCCCGCTGGAGAGGGACCCGGAGAGCCGAGGGCTCCTGGGAGCACGCTCTGTCCCCGCTTAGCCCCTGGGAGTGGGGCTTCCCGGCCAAAGCTCTGGTGTCCATAGCTTGGACAGTTGGGGTAAGGCCATGCCTCTCTGGGGAGTCTTGGTCAGAGGTCAGGTTCAAGGCCCCTCTAGGCATCCCCAGCCTGATGCGCTCCTCCCCCCATGCCCTCTCGGGGCGTGGCCAGTGGGTGATGGAGCCTGGGAAGGGAGAGCCCCCCCAATATCCCCCCCAGGCAGGAGGGGTCCGTGACCCCTGCACTGTGTCCTGCAGGCCGGGCCCTTCGAGCCGCCCCTTGCATAAGGCAGGCCCCTATGAGCCACTTCCTGTCCTAGCTCCGACTCCCATTGGGCCCTCCTTCCTCCTGGTGCTAATTTGGGGACCCTGGGGGGCGGCCCAGGACCTGCTTGGACCAGGGCGCTGGGTCCCTCCAGCCGTACCGCAGAGATCAGGCCACTGCCGGCTCCACTGGGCTTGGCACATTTCGGGCAGCGGCGGGCGCACGCAGCCCGGGGCAGGGGGCTTCCTCAGCAGAGTCCCCTGCGCTGCCCACCCGACGTGAGCCTGTCCCCCTCTGGCCAGGAGGGGTGAGGGGTTCCCCCCGGATGCAGCCACACATGCCCCCAGAGGCACATCTATGCGCACGCTCACAGACCCACACCTGTGGGCTGTGGCCCGTGAGGCCCCATCTCGGCCCGCCCCGGGGGCCTCCGGCCTGGTGCCAAGGGCAGGTGCAGGGCCCACCTCCGGCCGCAGCCTAGACCCCGACTCAGCTCTGCCCCGCGGTGGCGGGGGGGGGGGGGCGTCTCTGAGGTGACCCTGGGCAGTGGCCGTGGGACCCCTCCTCCTTGAGTCCTTGAGCTGTGAGCGTCCGCGGAAGTGCCCCTCTGCTTTGATGTGTGACAAGGCCCTGATGTTCTTGACTTTCCCAGAGAAGCAAATAAACCGTGTGAACAGCCCCCGGCCCCGCAGTCCTTGGCTTTCACCTGGGTGGGAGGGTGTGGCCAGGCCAGGGTGCGGCCCCACGAGGGCGGCTCTGCCGGGGAAGGGCCCCCCCCCCTCGGGAGCTGACTTTTCCCTCCATCCGCAGTCCCCGGGCCCCCTCGGGCTCAGCCTAGTGCCGGGGGCGGGGGTGGGGGATGTCAGTGGGTGCCCACCTGTCCCGGTGCCCATCTGAGCAGCACCTGGGCAGGGAGGCCTGGAGGTAAGGGGGACCCGGCGGGGACTGCACTGGTTCTCTGCAACTCCCCTAACCCGCCCGCCCACGGCAGCCCCTTGCTGGATGCCCAGCTTTCCCCCGGCTCTGCAGAGGGACCAGTCCCTGGGAAACGGGGTGGGGGGCACGGTGGGGCGACAGTCTACAGTGGCTGCCGTCCCCCGCTTCTGTCTCCCCAGCTGAGCTCGGACGTTCTCCACCCTCTCTGTGCCTCAGTTTGCCTCTCCGGGGGCAGGATGGTGTCCTTGTCTCCGCCACTGTCCCAGTGAGCGGGGTGACCCAGTCTCCGCCCTTTGGGGCCGCACTTTCCCTGTATAAGCAACAGGGGGAGTGGATAGGATGAGGGGCTGCAGTTCAAATCCCAGTCCTCCCATTTGATGAAAGAGGAGACGGAGGGTCCAAGGGTCCCCAGAGCCAGCCATGGGGCAGTCAGGACAGAGCCCCAGAGCAGGGGATGAAGATCCCGTTCACAGTGTGTGTGTCCCTCTCCTGTCCCCACTGTGGACTGACCGCCGGGCCGCTGGGTCTGCTCCCCAGAGAGGCTGGGCTTCTGCAGTCCTTGACGGAGAATCAGGCAGGACCCCTGCCCACGCCGAGCCTCGGTGCCCCGTCCATCAGTGGTCCTGGGCTTTGCACACCCTGCACGTGTTCTCTGGCACTTTTGATGTCCTCATTTGGTCTTTTATGTCGAGGTGGCCAGGGGGACCTTCCCAGCCCTGTAATGTCCCCATCTCAGAGGAGGGGACAGGCTCCGGGAGGCTTAGTGGGGTTTGAATCCAGGCTTGGCAGAACCCTTCATGCCCCCGCCCCCGACCAGCGCCCGAAAGGGATCTCCGGGGTAGTAGCCCCACAGGATGGGCTGAGCCAGCTGGCAGGGGGGCAGGGGGCTGGGCGGGACTCTGGGCAGGGACTCTGGGCAGGGACACCCCCACTCTGGGGTCCTGGAGAGCCTGGCAGCGGCAAGAAAGAGGCCTCTGTGAGCCCTGGCTCCGTGGGGCTGGAGGCCCTGGAGGCTGAGGGACGGCGGGCCATGGGCATGCTGCCTGCCCTCCGCCCTGCCTGGGTATCGTCTTTCTCCTTCCTCCTCTGGACTTTGTTTCCCAAGCCCCGGTGGAGCTCGGGAGGAGGGGGTGCACCTGCTTTCCCCTGGCAGGGCCCTGTCCCCTGGCAACCTGTGGGCGGGGCGGCACCCGGCGTCTCTGCGCCTGTCGCCTGTCGGCAGGGTCGGAGCCAAGCTCAGGGGCTGCTGGGGGCCAGGAGCCCGCAGGTGAGGCCCGGGATGTGGCAGACCGGGGCGGGGGTCCTGCGTGGGGCGGGGGTGGGGCAGGGATCCCACCGCGCAGGGACGGGGGGGGGGGTCCCGTGGGGGGCGGGGTTTTGTTTCCGGCATGGGGGGCATTGCCAGCTGTACCCTGTAGGGTCCTCAGGGACCCATCCCCCATTCCCCACCCCACCCCCTCCAGTTATGCTCTCAGGGGCTGGGGGCCTCCCTTGTTCTGCACCCCTGGTGCCTCTGAAGTCGTAAGGGGGTCTCTATCCTTCCTGTCTCACCGCCCCCCCGGGGGAGCAGAGGCTCAGTCCCAGAACCTTGCTGGGGCCTCAGTGTCTGCCCTGGGCTTCCGGCCCCCAAACCCAAGAACCTTGAGCCCCGAGCCTCCAATGAAGGGATCTGATTGCACCCTCCCTGGTCCCGAGAATCCTGTGGGAACAGCCATCAGCACCAGCCAGAACCTTGCAGGGAGACCTTGCCTGAGGGGCGACACCCCCATGAGGTCCAGGTCAGGACACAGGGGTGGTGGGTGAGGCAGACACTCTGTTCAGAGTCCTGGGGTCTCCAGGTGTTGGAGGCTCTGCCCAGGCCCCAGTGCCTGCCCACCACTTTGCCGTGAGACCTTGCCTTGTGGGAGCCTCCGCGCCTCCAAAGGGAGTTTGCTCCAGAGCGGGAGGCAGGTGCGTGGCTCTAGGGGCCATAAACCCCACTTGGGTCTGGTATCGGAGTGCGGCGGGGTGGGGCTGGGGAGCTTCCTGGAAGCGGAGGTGACCGACTGGAACAGAGCCTCGGGCTTCAGGACCTGCCCTTCTGTCCCCACGTGACCTCGGGTGAGCACCTTCCCTCTCTGGGCCTCAGTTCCCTCCGCTCCGGTCCCAGGGCCCTAAGAGGAGCTGCCTGGAGGCGTGTGGTGCCCTGCGCAGGGGCGGCTCCGGGAAGGCCGCGCGGGGGGCTCTGGGACTGTTGTGACCACTCGCCTGTGAGGAGCCTCTGGGGGCCTCCCTGGGGCCCATCCCCCCAGGCCTCCTTGCTCCTCTGGCCCCGTGTGGGTGCAGCGTCCGCCCAACGCACACACAGGGAGACCGAGGTGTTGTAGGAGGGGGAGCCGGCCTGAGACCCGTGGTGGGTTAGGGTTTGAATAATAATGCTACTAACAACCACCATGAAAGCATTTAGGCGGCACCTACTGTATACTGGGTTCAGGGTACTGACCGTGCATGGCAGGTCTCAGCACGGAGCCAAGTGCCGTGGGCTCTACCTAGAGTCCAGGTGTGGACACTGAGGCCCACGGGGAGCAGAGGGCTTCCCAAGGACGCAAGCCCGTGGGGCCCTGGGGCCTTGAGCCCGAGCCCCCGCCCGAGCCCCACCCCAGTGGCCTGGGTGAATCACCGGGCAGGAACGGACCAGGAACAAGCAGCGTCCCCACCCGTGCCCCACCCGACTCCACCAGGAGCCGGACGCCCTCCCGACAGGTGGTTCTTCTTCCCGGAGCCGAGGTCCTGTGTGGCGTGTAGGTCCTGCCGGGTGAACGTCCACTGGCTAGCTCAGCAAACACTCCTGCGTCACCCACCCCACACCTGCCCGCCCTGAGGATATCCAGGGCCTGGGCACACTCCTGCCCAGCCCTCAGGGTCAGCGTGGGGCTCGGGACTGGAGGGGAGGCCCTGGGGGGCAGCCAGGTCTGTGGCAGAAACGAGCCCGACCCCCACGTCCTGGGCACCCGGGAGGAGCGGTGTGTGCAGAGACCACACCTTACGCAGCCGTCGGGATGAAATCCATGCTGTGTGCCAGACTCCGGGCTGCCGGGGAAAGGCTCGTCTGGGCCGCTAGCGGGAGGGGCCTGGGCCGATGGCCTCCAGCGGGAGAAGACGAAACTCGAAGAAGCTTACCCCGTTTCAGAGGCGTACCCACGCCTGTGAGTCTCAGGGAGGACACTTCCACGGGGGCTGTGTGCTTGTGGGGGCGGGGCTCCGTCCCGGGCTGGGGCTTATGACCCAGGCCTGCTTGTCCCTAACTACTGGTTTTCCAGTATTTGATACACACAACAGCCGATGTGATGCGTGCCAGTTCCAGTATCGTTCCCAGGATGGATTTCCTGGTGCTTAATGCCACTTCTCCAGCTCAGCGAGGGGCTGCGTTTTCCGTTTGAGAACCACAGCCTTTACAAGCAAGTTGGCCAAGAGACAGCCGATGACAGGGCAGCTCTGACGGAACCGAGGGGGGACGCAAGGACCGGGCTGCTTGGAGAGCTGGGAAAGGCCAGTCTTCTCTCCTCGGCTGCGGAAGGGGACGCCCAACTCGCTGCTGAGCCGGGCTGCAGATGCTGCTCAGACAACAGGCTGCAAGGGCACACGCTCTGCCTCTGCCCCTCTGCTGGGGCAACTGGGGGGGGGGGGCTCCCTGGAGGAGGTGTCCTGCAGGCTGCCGGTAAGAAGGCTGTAGAGGAGTAGAATTGAAGCCTTCCAGGCAGAGGGAGTTGTGGGAGGAGGCGCATCGGATGTGGGGTAGGGATGCCTGTGAAGTTTGGGGGTTCGTGTGGGGGCCAGACAAAGGCCTCGAGAACTGCAGGAGAGGCCGGGAGCCCCGGAGCTTTGAGAGCAGGTGCGTGACCTTGGCAGACAGGGCTCCTGGAGCTGTGCTCAGCAGAGCTCCAATGCTGGAAGGGGTGCAGTCCCCCTGGGGCACTGGATTGGGGTGTGGCCCAGAGGCTCCAGGCCTTCCCGGTCCAGCAGGACAAGGTCCAAGGTGTTCCCTAGCCTGTCCCAGCTTTATGGCACGGAGGTGGGGGACTGAGTGGGACTGGACAAAGTGTCCCTCTAAGCAGGGTAGGGGGAGGAACCAGGAGCGGGAGTCCCCGCTACCCACCACACCTCTCTGAGTCTCAGTTTCCCCTGACATCTCTTAGTGAGGGGCAAGCCCGCTGATGAAATCATCACATCAAGAGGAAGCCTCACGGTGTGCGTCTGGAAGAGAGGCAGAGCGTGTGCCCGCAGGGGCCCGGGGGACAGGCTTTGGGTCTGGCCATGGCGAGCTGGGTGGGGAGGGCAGTAGCAGGAGTGGAGCACCCACAAATATCAGACACTCGGGGGCAGACCGGCGAGTCAGTACAGGAGTGGGATCCAGGTGTGGCTGGATCCAGGAGCTCAAACATTCCCAGTGCCCCAAGCCAGGGTGGGTCAGGGTCCTATTTTCCAAGCTAATTGCCAAGGCTCAGATCAGGATTTCAGGTCCAGGACAGTTTGGGTCATATGTCCATCCCTGAGCCAATCACAGAGGCCAGAGGGTAGAGCGCTCTGATTGGCGAGGCCTGGCCCATTCACCCATCCCGGAACCAATCACAGAGGCCCCTTGGCCAGGACTTTGCCCTTGAAGAGACTGGAAATCGAGCCTCTCCCCAAGAGAAGTTCTGTCGCCTGACCTGTTGGCCCTTGTTCCTTTCTCCTTCCTCAGCGAGCCCGGAGCACCTCCGCCCCTGGGAGCCTCAGGGAGCTGAGATCCCCAGGACATGGACCGAGTGACCAGATACCCCATCTTCAGCATCGCTCGCTCACCTCGCCTGGCTGGCTTGGACCCCGGTGGGGACACCAGCTATACGTCTGAGGTGGTGGATGTGGGGCCAGAGGCCAGCGGCTGGAGCCAGGACAAGCCACAGGCGTGGCCCGCCCACCAAGAGGCTCGACCGAATGCAGCCAGGACGGGGGCGTCCTCTAGCGCCTTCGCTGGCGGGTCGTCCCCGCGGACGCCCTGGCGGGAGGGTGACAAGGATGAGGCGAAGGCCTGCCACCTGGACGCCAGGGACGCCCAGCCTCGGCGGCCAGGGGACCTGGAGCAGGAACGCTGGGTGGTCATCCAGGGCCAGGCCCTCAGGAAGAGCAGCACGGTGGCCACGCTCCATGGCACCCCTGGCCCCCCGGACCCCAGCAGCCTCCAGGCACAGCCTGGGCCCCTGGAGGAGAGCGCCGTGGACAGGGAGCAGATTGACTTCCTGGCCGCGAGGCAGCAGTTTCTGAGCCTAGAGCAGGCCTGCGCCGGGGGCCCCCTGCACCCTGCGGCTCCCGTGGCCCCGGCTCGTGCTCCACCTGGCGGCGGTCAGGCCCCCAGGGCCTCAACTGGGCCGCTCGGGGGCAGCTTGTGTGCTGTCCCGCCGCACCCCCGGGAGAGGGAGGTGCTCCCGCCAGAGAAGAGGGTCGGGGGCCTTCCGGCTGCATCTGGCGTCCAGCCTGCGCATGACGCAGCCTCCCTGGCCCAGGCGGGGTCCCCGCAGCTCCCCAAGGAGACCCCCATCGAGCGGGAGATCCGGCTAGCCCAGGAGCGGGAAGCGGACCTTCGAGAGCAGAGGGGGCTGCGGCGGGCGAGCAGCCAGCAGGAGCTGGTGGAGATCCCCACGCGGCCGCTGCTGCTGACCGCAGGGAGCCGGACCGCGGCGCCACGGCGGGAGCGAGGGCGCCCGTCCCTCTACGTGCGGCGGGACTTGGCGCAGGGGACGCGGCGGGAGGAGGACCACCGGCGGCGGGAGGTGTCGGCGCCCACGCAGTCTGGGCTCCGGAGAGCCTTCAGCTCCGACTCCATCCTGGACCTGGCCTCGGCCGGCGGCGCGGCTGACCCCGGCCCCCAGGTGAGGAAGGTGAACCGCATCCCGGCGGACGCCTACCGGCCGTTCCTGCGCGCCGGCAGCCGGGGCGTCCCCGCCGTCCAGGCGCGCGCCCAGCCCCGCGGTCTCTCTGCGGACGAGGCCGGGGCTGCGGGCTCCGTCGGGGCCGCGGGGTCTCCAAGGCGGCCCTTGGAGGCCCCTGGAACCGCCCCCGGCACGCAGCGCGAGTGCCCACGGCCCCCCCAGGGGCGCTGGCTAGCGCACGGGGGTGTCGTCCGCTGGGAGTATTTCCACCTGAGCCCGCTGCGGTTCCGGGTCCCTGAGGTGCCCCCGCGGGCCGAGGGCCCCGGTGGCCGAGGCTGGGAGGCGGGGGCCACCCCAGCGCCGGGGCGGCCAAGGCCCCCGTCGTCGGAGCTGCTGGAGCGGGAGGTGGAGAGCGTCCTGCAGCGCGAGCGGGAGGTGGCAGAGGAGCGGCGCACTGTCCTGTTCCCCGAGGTGTTCTCCCCGCCCCCCATCCACGACGACGACGGCCAGGACTCCGGGAGCTCCTCCGCGGCCTCGGGTGAGGACGGCGGCGCGGGCCGCGGCGGCTCTGCTGGGGCCTGGGAGGCTGGAGGGCGCGGGTGGGCGCGTCAGGAGGGGCGCGGCGTGGGGAGTCCCGGGGGCGGGGTCCCGTCCACTCCCCCAGCCCACTCTGCGTGCTGCTGGGTGCCGACGCCCTGGACTCCGCACGGAGACCCCAGCTTTGCCCGGGGTCTGGGCTTGTCAGCGTGGATGCGGGTCTCTCCGTGCGGACGGTCT
Source organism: Neogale vison (assembly GCF_020171115.1). Classification (NCBI taxonomy): domain Eukaryota; kingdom Metazoa; phylum Chordata; class Mammalia; order Carnivora; family Mustelidae; genus Neogale; species Neogale vison. The sequence continues at coordinate 224,197,150 of NC_058096.1, read as the reverse complement.
CCGGACGCCGTGCCCTGTGGGTCGCGGTCTGTGTTCGCGGGGCAGGGGGCCTGTCTGTCCACCCAGTGTCTCCTGACCGCTTATTCTGGTCAGTCTGTTCCTTTCCTCAGCCCGCTGTCGCTTTGTCTGTCTGTCGGTCGCCTGTCTCCTCACCGGGGTCCTTGGCCAGAGACTCAGTCTCCCAGGCCTTGGGCCTTCATGGCCCAGGGACCCTCCCTGATGGCTCTTCTTTCCCCGCAGGCATCACGGGCAGCTACACAGTGTCGGATACCCACTTCTTCAGCCCCGTCCACCTGCACTCGGGCCTGGTGTGGGCGGCGGAGGCCCCCGCCGACAGGGCTCCGGAGCGGAGAAGGAAGGAGCAGCGGGTGAGTCTCGAGCCCTGGCCGGCCCCCCAGGCCTGGCGGAAGTCTGGCACCCCGTTAGGACCAGAGGTCGCTTGAGGGAGCCTCTGGTGTGACCTGGGTTGAAGCCGGCCTCCCTCATGGCCCTGTGGGAGGCTGTGCCTCAGTCTCCCCCGCCTGGAAGTGCAGCAGACTGGGTACAATGGGTGTCCACACCCAGGCTTCCGCCGCCAGGGGCCGCCTACGCGCGGGCCCCCAGGTCCGTCTGCAGGAGGGGGGATGCGATGCAGCAGCGCCGTCCTTCCTAAGGCCCTGTGTCCGCCGCACTGGTCTCAAGGCATCGCCCTCCGAGGGCTGAGGCCATGGCCTCCCTGGGCGGGATCTCTGGCCTGCGGAGAGCACCACCAGCTCTAGCCCCACCGAGGCTCACAGCCTGGTCCCACAGTCCGGGCTCCAGTCCCGGTCCTGCCCCTTGCTGGCGCCAGACCCTGGGCCAAGCCTCGCCCCTCTCTGAACCGCGGGCTCCCTGCCGTAAAGTGCACAGGACGGTAAGAAGCCCCCCTGTGAGGCTGGGCACGGGGCCTGGGCACGACAGCTCAGCTGACCGTGACCGTCTTTATCACGATGGCGACGTTTGCAGAGAGAAAAGGGTTGGGAATGGGGCTCCAGGCCATCCCTGAGGGGAGTGCATGGCGCACCGCATTGAGTTTGGGGTGGTGGCGGGCACTCGCGGGACCGGGCCACCCAGCGGGCTCTGGGGCGGGGCGTGGGGCCAAGGCTGATGCGTGTCCCCTTCCTGCAGTATGCCGGCATCAGCGCCTCAGACCGCATCGACTTGGAGGTGAGTGTGCCTCTGGGGACAGGGCCCCTGCCCGGGGCGTGCAACCCCCCAGCCTTTCTTCTGCACGCGGGTCCTCCGTGGCCGCCTGGGGTGGGCTTTGCTGGGACCTGCTTTGGGGGCCGAGGGCACGGAGCGTGAGCGAGCTCTGCGTGCCACCCCTTTACCCTGCCGGGAAGGCTTGGGGTGGGTCGGGCTGGACAAAGGCATGTTCTCTGAGAGAGGGACTCCCTGGAGACGGCCCGTCTGTGGATTTGTGGAATCTGTGTTTGCACCGGGTCCAGAATGCCAGACCCCAGCAGCTGAGCTGCTGTGGGTCTCAGCGTGGGTCAGCACATTCCTTGGCTCTGTTCCCAGAGGTAGAGGGTCTGACACGGAGGAGGGGAGTGGGCCTGCGTTGCTCTGCTCTAGATCCCTCCTCCGAGCTGGCAGTGGGGGAAGACTGCTGGGGGCTCGGGATCCCGATGGAGACTCCCTGTCTCCTCGTACAGGTCCTAGAAGCCACGCGGGTGACCCACCACAAGAGTACCATGGCGAGGCGCTGGGAAGCGGGCATCTATGCCAGCGAGAGCCAGGACTGAGCAGGGGACGGGACGCCCTTGCCTGCACCCTGCCCGTGGGCACTGCTGGGACCGTCCCCGGAGCCCCTGCCCCTCAGGACATAGGTCCCTGTGGGAACCCACCACTGATCGACCAGGGGTCCCGAGCTGCCATTCCCAAGGGTGGCTGTGTTTTCAGATGGAGGGTTTTCCTTCCTGTTCTTATCGTCCTGGAGCAGCTGCTTTCTGTATCTAAAGCTGGGGATGAAGTAGGACCTGTGTCCACGGTGCTTCTCAGACCGAACCCCCTGGTGCCGATGTGAGTGTCCCTGCTCGTCCGCGGCGGTGGGGCTGATGAGGAAGGAGACCTGGGTCCCGGCCCCTCGGGAGCTGCGGGTCTGAGCGGGGAGCACCCAGTCTGAGGGTCTTTGTGCCACCAGCCCTGAGCCCCAGCCCCGCCGCTTGCCCAGCAAGATGCGGACGTCATGGGGCCCCGTGGGGATGGCCCCGCACCTGGTGGAGAGAAGGGCCGTCTGCTCCATACCCCAAATGCCGGAGCCGGCCCACTGTGGACGGATGCCCGGGTGGGCCAGCCGGCCTGTCCCGACCCCCCCAGCCTCAGTGCGAGCCGGTCCCTTGCCTGGCTGGCCCCCCCAGCATCAGCCGCGATGCCAGCCGCATGCGCGGCAGGTGTGAGCCGCCCAGCGCCAGGGCACGGTGCAGGGGTGCGGCTCCGGCTCTGTGGTGCGGGGCTCACTCCTGGGACGTGGTCATTCGGGGCGAGGCTGCGGATGCCGGGCCCCAGTCCCAGCTCTGCTGCGGCCTCTGTGTGGCCTCGGGGCTCCCCGGCTGCCCCTCCACACCCAGGGAGAGTGAGGGGACCCGGCTCCCAGCCCGCTCCCCGCCTCAGCCTCCTGGCCTCTCCCACTGCCGGGAAACCGAGGCTGTTTGACGAGATCCAGCCTCAGACGGCTCACGCAGGAGGCTGAGGGCCTGGGGTAGCCGGGCAGGAGCCGGACTGTGGTGGCTCCCCCGGGGCAGGGCTGTCTGAGGGGGCAGGCAGGGTCTGTGTCCGCAGGAATTGCCTGAGCCTTGCAGGGTGCGCCTCGCTGGCCAGAGCTTCCTCTGGGGCTCCTGCGGCTCTGACCTGGTTCCAGAACCAGATGTGGGCCCCGCCCACGCTCAGGAAGCCGTGTCAGGGCCTCCGGCGCAGCCTCGAGGAGTCTCATGGGCTCCCCCCATTTCCTGTCCTGTCAGCGCACCAGTGCCAGTAAGGCCTGTCCCTCCTTCCCCACCTCTCACACCGATTCTCTCACAGTTCTGGGCTTGGGGGTCCTAAAACCCGGTGCGGGCAGGGCTAGTGCCCCCTGGGGTCCCAGGGAGACTCGGCTCACGCCCTTTCCTGGCCCACACCCCCCCATCCTCCCCACAAGCAGCACGGGGTCTGCCCGTCTCCGGGACCCCCATATTCTGCCTCCCTCTCGTGAGAATCTGGTGAGGATGCCGGGGGCCCCGGGAACCCAAGGTCACCCCCCACCTCAGGGCACCCTCTGCCGCAGGAGGTGGCATATCCCAGGACCGGGATGGGGACGTCTGTGGGACTGTTACTCTGCACACTACACAGTCTCCTGGTCCCCCTCTTCAGCTAACCTTCCTTTGCCTCTGCTCAGGGCTGTTTGGGACTGTTGCACAGGTCGTGTACAAGGCACCCAGCTGAGGTGCAGAAGGTCTGGGCTCCCCTGTGACCCATTGTGTCACCCCTCCCAATCCTGCCACACTTCTTTGCATATGGGTCGTGTCCTGAGGGGCATATTCATGAGTCATCTGGGTTGGAAGACACCCTCCCCTGCCATTGTCCCAGGATTGAGACCGTCCCATGATGGGATCAGCTCTTGTGGTCTCAGTAGACTGTCCTCGGGGCCCAGAATGTCTCCAGTCCTGTGGCCTGTGAAGGTTCCCCCAAAACACAGAGCGGCTGCAGCACAGTGACGACCTCCCGCAACTCCGTCTTCCTCTGCCTCCCCCACACACACTGTCCTTGATCCCCGCTTTGTCCGGTGGTGCTGCAGCAACCCTCAGAAACAGGAAGCAGCTTCCCCAGCCTGAGTCTGAAAGGGGCCCTCGTGGTCTGGCCCTACTGTCGTGGGGAGAAGGGACCGGCAGGTCACATCCACAGGGTCACCCACCTGTCACCCAGACCGGGCTCTGAGGCACAGGTTCTTGGGGCCATGGGACATCCACCCCCAGGCCCCCCAGTTCTGGGCTCTGCAACCCACGCCGCTCTGTCGTGGGCCAGTCTGTCCCCAGAGGGGCTCAGTCGGGGGCACGGGATCCGGAGCCCCTGGGCCGGTGCCGTTTGAGGTGCTGGATCTGTTTTGGCCGCTGGGGCGCCTGCCGACGGCCCGACCCCAAGGTGGGGGTCGCTGAGCAGGCCAGACACAGCCTGTTCCCCCAGCCAAGAACAAGGGACAGTGTTTCCTGCACCACCCCCACCCCCCGCCCGGCCGCCAGGTGGAGGGGAGACTTGCGTGTCCCGTGGGCACATGAGGGCCCCGTCCCCTCCCACCTGTAAGGTCCCTGGGTGTGGACAGGGGAGCACACAGACCAGTCACAGGAGCACAAGGCATTCCTTTTTGTGTTCAGTCTGACGAGTCCCCTTTACACAACCAACAAGTTCCTCAAAAAATGAAACCTAGAACAACCGTGTGACCCAGAGATTCCAGTACTGGGTGTGTCCCCAGGAGAGCAGGAGTCAGGGACCGGGAGAGAAACGTGCCCGCCTGTGCTCACGCTAGCACGGGTCAGAGCAGCCTAAAGGGAGAAGACCCAGCGACCGCCCACAGATGGACGCACATGGCGGGGTCCGTCCCCAGGCAGGAACACAGTCCAGCCTCGGTGGGGGGCCCCTGACCCCTGCCACAACGCGGAGGGACCCGAGGACACGGGGCTCAGCGAGAGCAGCCAGACCCAGAAGGACCCGTCCCGCAGGACCCCACTCCCAGGAGGCCCCCAGAGGAGCAGGGACAGGACAGGGTGGGAGCTGGGGCTGCGGCAGGGGTGGGGAGTCCGTGCTTCGTGGGGACAGAGTCTCCGCGTGGGGACACGGAAAGTTCTGGAAATGGAGGGTGGGGGAGCGTGTGCCTCACACCACTGAGCTGTGCGCTCAGAAATGGTTAAACTAGTAAATTTTGTATTACGGGTATTTTACCAAGATTTTTAAAAAGTGAAAGAAAAAGTACTCCCTTAAAAGTCCGAAGAGGCCCTTGGGGACCACCCACAGGAGCCTACAATTTGCTTAACAAATGAGAAGTACCTAAAACAGGCAAGATTCTTAATGGCGCAGGCTGTGGGGAGGCCAACCGCCTGATGGGGGGGATGTCCTTAAGCTCCGCTGTGCCCTTTTGGGGACCGGAGGCCTGGCGGAGGGAACCCTGCCCTCCCGCCAGGCCTGCGGTCCCCAAAAGGTCTGCGCTGAGGGGGCTGCCGTCTTAGGAGGATCCCGGAGGAGGGAGCGACCTCAGAGCAGGCCCTGGGGCGAGGGAGGCGGTAGTGGGGCTGACCCCGGCGCGCACCCCTCAGAGACCCCGTGTCTGCGTGACCCTGGCGCCCCACATTCTTCTGTGCAAGGGACAGACGTGCTTTCCCGAGGCTCACGATTCAGGGGAGGAGCGTTCTCTCCCGGGCCCTTGGAGAGGCTGAGATGCGCGCCAGGCTCCGTGCCGGGCTCCTTGACCCCGTCCACTGCCAGGCGGCTGTGCTCTCCTGGGACGCGACTCTTGTAGGCCTGCGTGGGGGAGGAAGGCCCAGGAGCCAGGCTGCGCTCCCCACTCCCCTGCTCACTCTCCGAGCAGACCGGCACACGCGGTGGCCGCCACCCCGGCCCGCTTGGGAGCCCCCGCAGCCAGCCGAGGCCATGCGTCCGGCCCTGGGTCCCCGCAGCCAGCCGAGGCCAGGCCCAGGGGTGCGCGCCCCCTCACACGTGTGGAGGCGGGGCTGCTGTTGGCAGAGGTAAGCTAAAATTCAGGCTCCTCAGCCAAATTTGATTTCAGGCCAACAACGAATGACTTTTCTACGTGCCACGCAATATTTGGGACCTACTATCGCTGTAAAAAAATCCACTCATCGTTTACCCAAAGTTCAAATTTACTGTGTGCCGTGTACTTTTATTTGCTAAATCTGGCCACATCCTCCTTCCCCTGGGTCGTCCTGGGAGCAGCAGGGAGCAGGGGTGGGGGGGTGCGTGAGGCCGTTTGGAAGGCAGAAAGAGGCTCTTCTGGAAATGTAGTTAGGAAGTGTTAGGCCGAATTTAAAAACCAGACGCGAACTGTTACAGAGAAGGGCCTTTTGGCAAACGGCTGGCGTCAGCTACGTTTGCACTTAGTGGCTTGCCACGACACCCGTGTGTTTTCTCAGGGCGTCTGGGGATCGGCGGTGGTCTGGCCCAGCAGGTCAGTGCTCCGCTCCAGGTCCCATGAGGCTGTGGACAGGTGTCCCCTGGCTCAGCCGGGGAAGGACGGGCTTCCAAGCCCTTTCAGGCGTTGGTAGACTTTTGTTCTTCCTCTGGGGGGCACAGGGTCTCCATTTTCTGGCCGGTCGCCCCGAGTGCTGGCCACGCGCGGTGAACTGTCGGGGGCCTGGCTGTTCCCTCCTCTCTGGCCTGTTTAAAGGTCCTCTGGATTAGGGCCGGCCCACCAGCGTGATCTCCTTCCCCAGGGACTCCAAGCTGACTGATTTGGAGACCCCGGTCACATCAGAAAAGCCTCCACCTTGACCAAATCCACCCACGCTCAAGGAGCTACACTGGGAGGGGGGAAGGGGGACAGGAATCTGGGGCCACCTCGGAATCCTGGGCATCTTGGGACAACCCGAGGTGGGCCCTGCTGGCAAAAACTGGGCTCAGACCTCAGCCCCCGGTCCTACTCACCAGGTTAGCGTAAGTCGCCCACCCGCTTCCCCTCTCCAGGACTCAGTCTCCCTGTGAGAAATGGGGCAGCCAAGGCTCGTGGTCAGATGCAGTGCAGTGGGCAAGACTTCCTCGTCCTCGGGTTCTCGGCGCGGCGGCTGGAGGGCTGCGGTCGAAACTCAGACTCCTCTTACCCCCCATCAGCAGCTTGCATTAGAAGGTGCTTTCAAAGGATTTGCCAAATTTAAAAATCAGGACATTTTTTTCTTAAAGCCCGGAGTTCTCCCTTGTTTTCAGAATTCCCTGTTCTTGGGCCACGGCGGACTGGGTTTTAGGGAGCCACGCTGGACCCGGGCCCATGTCTCGTGGCGAGGAGCTTGCTAAAGGCCCCAGGGGCGCCCGGCACCCGGAGCCAGAAAAGAGGGACGTGGGGGACCCGGCGTCTGTCCAGCAGGACCCAAGTCACAGGAACACCCGGCCTTTCACCTGAAGCCGCTGGCAGGGTGCCTGCTCCCCGCTCTGCAAAGGTGGCTGCTGCCGTGGCTTACGTAGGGCCCCCCAAATTCACATGCACCCTGAACCTGACTTTCCACGGAAGCTTTTCGGAGTATGACTCGTGGCGTTCTGACTGGGCGGCCACGGCAGGGGTCTCTGCTCCTCGGTGTGCTCATCTGTGACATGGGCCGGTCCCCAGAGTTGGCAGTGCCCGCAGGATGTCCCAGCACGGAAGAAGCGTGGCCCGTGGCCCGGGTGGCTGGTGGCCAAGGCGCGGCCGGATGCTGAACGTGCGTATGGCGCGGGCTGCTCTGTGCGCCACTCGGCTGTTGGGGGCGCTGCTGTGTTTCCCGGGCCGGCTCACAGCACCAGATAGCTGTCCGCCGGTGGCTCCGGAGGCCCCAGGGCTGTGCCCCCAGTCCCCCCTTCCTGCCAGTCAGGATTCATGGGGGCGCACAGGGCCCTCCAGGACAACCCGGAAAAGCCGCTCTGCCTCGAGGCCCTTAGGCACATCCACAAAGACACCTGCTAAATCAAGTAACGTTTGCCATTTTCTGCGACTGGGGTCTGACATCTCTGGGGGCTGGTCGTCAGCCCATGATTGCATGCAAATGGCTTCCCGACCAAGCTGTGTGAGAACACGCGGCGTCCGGATCAGCTCGGGAAGCTGCTTCCACACCCACAGGATGAGCGTCCCCAGCGGTAAGAAAGCCTGCATCTCTAGAGCCTGAAATAGGGGTGAGTCTTTTCATCAGGGACCTCTGAGCTTTGGTGAAGGTCAGTATGTAATTTAATGCCATCGAGGCTGCCCGAAGCATTAGATGACTCACAGAGGGTCACAGATATGGTCGGCGGGACTTGGGGTTAATACCGATGCTGGATTCAGTCACAGCCAAAGGGTCTTCGATCCAAAGCAAACTCAACTCACAGGCTTTGACACAAGTATTTACAGTCAGAGTCAAAGTAGGACTTCAGGCTCAGCTGGTAGGACCCAGACCTGCTATTTGGGTTTCCCTTTACCGTTGAGAGCACGAGGTTCAAGGCCCAGGTGTGCCTGGAACCCCTGAATGATCTTGGGCAAGGCGCATCTCTTCTCTCGGCCCGAGGTGGCACATTTTGAGGGTTACCAGGCATTGGGTCATACAGTCAGTGCTGATCACTGGTGGCTCTCGGCTCTTACACTGACCAAGTGAATAAAGGAATCCTCACCAGACAACCAGACTTCCCCACAAACTTCCTGGTCGGAGGCCGAGAGAGCCAAGGCACGCCGCCACCAGAGGGCGGCAAGACCTAATCGGTGCCGCCCGCGCTCGACCCCTCGCTCGCCCCCTCGCCCTCTCCCTCCAGGAGCCAGAGGAGCCGGTCGGTGGCTGCTGGGCTGCTTTGGAGCTCAATGAGGGGCAGACACTTCCCCAGAGCCCCCTGACCGTGCAGATAGGGGTAAAGGCGTGCCAGTCCCACAAAGTGCCCAGGCTGGTAGGGACATCAAAGAGAGGATGACGGAGCCTGACCGAGCTGTTGTAGAGGAAAACATGCCCTTGGTACACACTGCTCTGTATCGAAAAACCCTTCGATGGATTTTTTTTAGAACACTGAAGTAGTTTTAAAAAAAATGGAGGGGCGCCTGCATGGCTCAGGGGGTTAAAGCCTCTGCCTTCGGCCCAGGTCATGATCCCAGCGTCCTGGGATCGAGTCCCGCATCGGGCTCTCTGCTCAGCGGGGAGCCTGCTTCCTCCTCTCTCTCTCTGCCTGCTTGTGATGTCTGTTTGTCAAATAAATAAATAAAATCTTTTTGTAAAAAAAGGACAGTAGGTGTGTTAAAACAGCATTATTTTAGGTATATATCTGTAATTTCCTTGTAATTTAAACTCCAAACAGAACGTATCATTTTGTTCCCAGTCCTGCCCCTGTGAACCGACTTCCTGCGCGGGCTTCCTGCTTGGGGTCTGGGGAGCAGCTCTGCCGTGTGCATGTGCCAAAGAGCCTTTGGCAAGGGCGGGGAGTTCCAGGGGCTCATTGGACAGATCCTGTGCGGTTCGGAGGGAGGCAAAGCGGGGCAGGGGAGGGGACTGGTGGGGGCTTCACCGGCCGCCCCGACCAGCCCTCCTGCCCCTCACTTTCCGCACCAGCCCTCCCACCATCCCTGCCCCCCACCCTCTTACCTCCACGCCCCATCTCCGAGCCTGCCTTGCGGTACCTGCCGCCCTCCAGTCCCCCGTGTCCCCCACTAGCCCTCCCACCTCCCCATCCCCCTTTCTTCCCCCCACCAGCCCCCTCCATCCCACTCCCCGCTGTTCCCTCCACCGTACCCCCTTCTGTGCCCCACCTGCCCCCACCTGCCCCCTGCACCCCTTCTCTGCCCCACCACCATCCTCCATGTCCTCCCCTTGCTTACCCCCATCTCCTTACCCCCTCCTCCTCTCCCTCCTGCTGGACCAGGGCAGTAACCCCTCCTCGTCTCCCACCACCACCCACGGCCTGTTCCCCCCGCTGCCGCCAGAGGGCGCCGGCGCACACCGAGTGGGGCTGGTCCCTGCTCTGCCTGAAACCCTCCGGGGCTCCCTGGTGCCTCGGGGTAGAGGCCCCAGCCCTCTGGTCATGTCCCTGAGCTCACCTCCTCCCTCTCTCCCCCTCACTCGCTCTGCTGCAATCAACAGCCTTCGGGTTCCTCCTCCAACAAGGCAGCTACAGTCCAGCCCAGGGCCTTTGCATGTGCTGTGCCCTCCGCCTGGTACACTCTTCCCCAAATGCCCCTTCAGCGCGTTCTCTCAACCTGTCCAAGCGTCTGCTCCACTCCCCCTTATCACACAGTAGCTGCTCAGTAAATTCTGGTTGAATAAATGGGTGCCTGTGAGGCAGGCTCTAATCCCACAAAGACCCCCGGACCCAGAAAGCCTGCCTGTGGGGCTCAGGTGGGGTCGGCCTGTGGAGGGGCTGCGGGCTTTGCTCTCAGGCTGCTAACAGTGGTCAGGCTGCTCTCGTGCTCAGGGCTCCCTTTGCCCTGACCTCAGGAGGTAAAATGAAGCCACCGAACGGGGCCCCAGCCCGGGCCCACCACACAGTGGGTGCTAATACATTTTTGCCGGGTGAAGCAATGGAAAGGAGGGTCCCTCCAGCAGCCCCGTCGTTGGGCTCGGCACACAAGACGGGATGAGATCCTGGTGCTGTTTCCAGGGCTGGGGGGCAGCTCCCTGACCCCCCAACCCTGCAGGCATCCAGGGCCACCTGGCCAGAGGCTGGAATTACCCTCACGTGGGAGAAGCTGCTGAACCTCGCTGTGTCCCTCATCTGGGCCGCGGGGCCAGTCATGTGGCAGTAGAGCTTTCCAGGCGATCCCAGCAGTGACAACAGCAGACACCGGCCAGCCCCCAGAGTGGCCGTGGCCGGCGCCCAGCCCCACGGTCTGACGCAGTGGCAGCCACCTCCGTTGACCCTGTTTTTACAAGTTGTGGGAAGATTGGCATGACATAAAACTACCCAGTAACCACTGTAAAGTGCACAGTCTGGGGGCTGATCAGACATTCACAAGGCTATGCAGACATCACCTCCATCAACTTCCAGAACATTCTGGAAAATAACACTGTCTCCATTAGCAGTCACCCCCTCCGCCCTCCTCCTCAGCCCCAGGTAACACGTATTTGCTCTCTGTCTCTATGAATTTTCCTGTTTTAGGGATCTCAGATAAATGGGGTCACACACAACATGGCCCTTTGAGTTTTTGGCCCATTTTCTTAAATTAGCTTGTTTGAGTTTTGTCATTGATTTTTGGGTGTTCTTTACATATTCTAGACCCTAGTCCTTTGTTGGATTATGCACTGCAAGTATTTTCTCCTAGTCTGTGCTTTGCCTTCTGACTTTCCTAATGGTTTATTTGGACAGACCAAGTTGTTTAAAGTAAAATATTGCATGTTTTAATTAGAAATAAATTTTACAGGCGAGGAAGCTCACGTATGAGTCACTGGGAAGCTAGTCTGCCAACCGCGGCTTCAGGTTTTCCACACAGAGGGCCGAGGGAAAGGGCTCTGCTCCGTCCGCAGACGGTGACGAGGGCTGTCCGAAGCCCGGTTCCCGACCCGCCCGGGCCGCGGGGGACAGAGCGACACCTCAGCGCTCCTGCCCTGCGGCGGGCCGCCGTCTGCCAGCCCAGCCCTTGCTCCTCGGTGTTTCGCGGCGGGGTCCGCAGGTTCGGCACGAGACTCCCCACTTGAAATTACAAAACTTCATTTCCTGCCAAGGCGAGTGGAAAAGGCCAGGGACGCGGAGGCCACTGTTTACGTCTCGTCCGCTCTGGCTGGTCAGGCACTGGTGTAATCACGTCGTGTGGAATGCGAGTGTGGCCGCCCCCGGGGCCCCAGAGGGTGGGTGTGTGACACGGCGCCTGAGCTGGGTCCTCTCCGCTCGCCCCGGGGACATCACGGCCCAGCCTGTCTGGGCGTCAACCCGTGGGTCTGGTGACCCTGCCTCCAGGTGTGCTCCCCGAAGGACTCGAAGCAGTTGCTCAGGAAAAGCCTCGCTGACTGTTCACAGCGGCGGAAGAGGCAGGCAGACCCAATGTCTGTCTGTCTGTCTGTCGACGGCCGACTGCCTCCACTGCGCGGAGCGTCCCCGGCCCCAGCAGGAGCGAGGCCCCCACGCACCGCCCCGGGGCCGACCCCGAGCCCACGACGCGCAGGGAGGGAACCAGACACAGGAGGCCGCACGGGTGTGCGTCCGCGCGTGCGACACCCCAGTCCAGGCCCGTCCACGGACGGGAAGGGGCTCGCGGGGGCCAGGAGAGGGGGAGCTGGGGCAGGGGAGGCGTGGCGGCCGGCGGACACGGCCGGGGCTGCTGCTAGGAAGACAGCGTGTCCGGAACTAGACAGGGCAAGGCCGCGCCGTTTAGCCAATGCACCCAGTGCCACGGGGATTGTTCACTTAAGACGGTTAGTTCTACATTGTGCGAATCTCCCCTCAAGCTGGGGAAGCGCAGGAACGGTGCCCGGGCCACGCGGACGGCCACTCCCCGGGACCGGCCCACGTGCGGCTCCGGGCCGGGCTGACCGAAGGCCGCGGGAACCGACGCAGGCCCCGCGCGGGAGCGAGGCCCCTACTGCGCCAGAACCGGCCCGGTTCTCCCACTTCCCAAGAACAGTCCCACCTCGAGCAGCGCCCCTGAGGTCGGCGGGCTTGCGCGGAGGCCTGGCGGGTGTTACCTGCCCGGAGGAGGTCAGAGGCTCGCGGAAGAGGCTTCCGCACCGCGCTGCCCACCGGCAGACCTCGAGGTCAAGGGCTCCCTGTGGACCTGAGCTCTGTAAGGGGCCGCCCATGCCCGCATTTTAGAGAAACCGTCAGTGTCTGGGCAGCAAAACAGCTCCCACCACTGCTGGCCTCCCCGGACCCCTCCGCGGGCAGTCCGTGTCTCCCAGAGTGGCCGCCTCAGCCCCTGGTGGGCTCTGGGACACTCAGCAGCAGGGCTGCGGAGCCTGGTGGCATCCCACCGGGGACCTTGGGACTCAGGACCGCGTGTAGAGGGCACAACAGGGTCATGCATGCCCGGTGGGGGTGCCAGCAGCCAAGAGAACACACAGACCCGCTAACCTGATAAGCAGCGACCCACGCAGGCGGTTAAAGGGCCGGGACAGATCCAGTCCCTTCAGAAGCGGAGGACACGGGGTGGGGGTGGGGGGACCATCAGACAACAGCCGCCGCCCGAGCCGTCGGGGAAGACTTTGCCCTCTGACCCCGGAGCAGAAGGGACACCGCGAGCCGCCCCAGCCGCCGCCCGACCCCACCACCCTCGCTGGCGCCCGTGGGGAGAGCTTGGGTCTGGCTGGCCACCCTCCTGCCCTGGTGCTGTCTGGTTTGTTGTGCAACTTCAGCTCGCGCTGGGTGTTGTGCGAAAGGCCGGGAGTCTGGAACGGGGCCCGCTTCACCGGGAGGCTGACCTGGGGCCGCCGGGTGGCTCGGCCGGAGGCGTCTGCCTGCCCACAGGTCATGATCGTGGGTCCTGGAATCAAGTCCCGCCTGGGGGCTCCCTGCTTGGCTTCTCCCTCTCCCCTGCTCACAGCCATTCTCTCTCTCAAATAAATAAAATCTTTAAAGAACGACGGGAACCTTGCTTTATGACTGGGTAGAGCAGGGGCGCCTGGGGGGCTCAGTGCGTTAAACCTCTGCCTTCGGCTCAGGTCATGGTCTCAGGGTCCTGGGATCGAGTCCCGCATCGGGCTCTCCGCTCAGCAGGGAGCCTGCTTCCCTCTCTCTCTCTCTCTCTCTGCCTGCTTCAGATCTCTGTCTGTCGAATAAATAAAGTCTTTTAAAAAAAGAAAGGGTAGAGCGGACGTGTGGGAAGACATGACTGGGGTGTGCACCAGACGTGCGGGGCCTGAGCTTACTACCTGCCTCAGTTTCCTCACTGGGGAGGCTGGATGCGGACGTGGGATGCGGAGTGATGTCCCCGCCCCTGGACCCACGCTCTGGGGTCCACCACAGCCCAGCCCCGCCTGTGAGCAGCCTCTGCTACAGCCAGAGCTGTGGGGGACATGGAGGGGTGTCTGGGTCTGACGGGGGAGGCTGATAGGGGAGGCTCAGGGACCTCGGGGCAGTGTGGGGGGGTTGCCCTTGCTGGCCTGGGGGCTTGTGGCCAGCTGCACACAGTTCAAGGAACATAAGCCTCCCTGGGGGGCGTCTGGGGGCGGAGGATGTAGCCTGGAGGGTACTGGAATGTTCTGTGCCCGGGCCAGGAGTTGGTTCTTCGAGGGTTACAAAGTCCCAGCAGAATCTGAAAGGAAATGGAATTCCTGGCGGCCCTAATTTAAAACAAACAAACAAACAATGTGGGAAGGAGAGGAGGAATGCCAGGCATGTAGGCCCTTCCCCTCCCACGGGGCCTCCAGGGCCCACCCAGGCTCCCTCCAGGCTCTCTGCGCTCCCTGCGGAGAAGCAAAGAGAATTATTAACAAAAAAGCAATCAGAAGGGCCCCAAACCCTCCTTCTGGCCCCCTTGTAACCCCAGTGTGAGTCCTTGATAAGAAATTTTCACCGGCAGAGCTGAGCATGGTAAGCGAGTGTGTGTCCTTGTCAGGGCAGTTGGGGGTCCGGGTGGGAGGTCCCCGTATTTCAACTCGGCTCAGTCTGGAGTGTAAATGAACCCCCACGAAAGGTTCCAGAGATGTGTCACAAGAAGAAATAACCACGAGGTTTCCGGATTGTTGGAGAAACACGGGCTTTTTAAGACATCGTGTCTCTGGCCCCGTGGCCCCGTGGCGCGGGCGCGTCCCAGCTCTGTCCGTGCATTCTGCCGGAACCCCACACAATATCTGGAAATGACACAAGAACATTCCGGAGGCCAGAGGCCTTTGGAGATAAACACGCCATCTCAGTAGGTTCATTTTTATTGTCGGGACCTATTTTATCTTCAGCAAAAAGGAAGTTGCCAAGAAAACAAGGCAGGGCACAGAAGCTGACTTAGGGGGCCTGCACCTACCCTCCTGATTCTAGACTTTTCCATCAGAAGAACGTCTGGGAATTTAAACCCTGTTGGCTGGACAGAGAAGCTTGGGGTGGGAGGCAAAACGCCGCTTCTTTAAAAATAAAATAAAATAAGGACGTTGGGTTTTGGAAAAGAAAGATTGTCACCTCGGCCCTCCTGGGTTTTTCTTCTTGTTGTTTGGGGCCTTCGCTGTTCAGATAGGAAGGCTCTTGGCTAACAGGCTGGTTGAAGGGAGGGGCCGAGGGCCAGAGGATCAGACCGGCGGCAGGGCCTAGCCCGTCTATGCTGGGGAGGCCGGGGAACATGGGGCCGGGAGAGCCAGAAGCAGGCGTGTGCCGACCAGCGCCTGGGCTTAGGGCTGGCCGCGGCCTGCGGTCCCCGCGAGTCGTGTCGAGCGTGCGCGGCCCCGGGGCAGGAGGGGCACCGCCAGCGAGATGAGGGCCCACGGCCGCCACGGCCCGGGGCTCCCTCGTGGCGGGTGGACAGGGAGGCAATGCCGCTGTCGGAAACCACGCTGAAGACGATGTTTTCCAGAGCCTCGGTTTGGGGAGGTGGAAGGTTCTGGAGACGGACGGGAGGGGCGCTGCCCCAAAGTGAGTGTGCTCGGCTCCTGCAGGCCGGGCCCTTAGGGAGCGGTTAAAGGGATACATTCTATGTTTCGTGTGTTTTGCCACATTTTCCTTTAAAAAATGATGTTTCGGGAAGAATTTCAGGATCCTCCACGAAGTTTCGGGTTACCAGCGGGCACGAGGGAGGACAGGGGAACTTCTTCTCGAGAAAACAGACAAAAGCTACAAAATGCAAAGTTTAAAACCCGCTCCGGGCAACAGCCTTCAAGGCCTTCAAAACAGCAGCTGTGGTCCCCTCGGGCTGACCCCTCAGGCTGACCTCCGGGATGTCCGTCGCCAGCCTCCACGCAGCCCCGGCTTTGGCTGTCAGCCAGCCGACCGCAGGCTCGGTTCAGGCGTGTCGAGGGGAAGGGGACACGAAAGGCTCTGGGGCCGGGTTTGGAGCCGGGGGAAGGGGTTGTGCGGCCGGAAGGCACAAGGTGACGGGTCTTCGGGACACCGGGTCATCCTCAGCCACGGCTCGGGAGGTACCCGTGGCCCCGGGCCGGGCGTGCGGTCTGCCACGGTCCACGGCGAGCTGCCGCCCTCGCCCTCCAGGAGGCACCAGCGACTACAGGCCCGTCCTGCCAGGACGTCCCCTGGTGCCCGAGGCGGGTCTCGCGGACTCGGGGCGGTGCAGGGGCCTCTGCGCCGCGGCCTGACGCACGCGGTTCCACACACGGATTTTAAGTTCCCGGAGGACATATGTGGACAAACAGCCAGAGGAGTGACTAGAAGTGCCGACCCCGTCGGCGGCCACCCCCAGCTCCCGGCGCCCGCAACCCTTCCCGTCCTGGAGGAGCCTGCTCTGGGGGAGTCACGCGCACGGAACCACAGACCTTCTGTGTCAGGGTCCAACGGTGGCCGTGTTTACCCTCCGGAGGAACGGACATCCCGCCGGGCAGGGACGGGGGTTTTAGCCCTGACATCTGGGCCCACGTGTGTGACCTGCCCTCGCCCCTTCGCGTGGTGCAGCTGGTGGTCCGGCCAGCCTCTGGGCAGAGACGTCCATCCCAGGTCCACCCTGGAATCTGGAGCCCATGGCTCAGCCCTTCCTGTCCCTCCGATTCCCCTGGCCTCCCAGGCAGCTGGGAGCAGACGCCCCGGCGAGTGCAGGACGGGCCTCACCAGCCCCTTCGGGTTCACCCCCCAGCCCGGCGCCCGTCCCTCGGGGCCCCGGACAACGGCAGATGGGGACACAGTGACTCTGCTGTGGAAAGGAGCGGTCTCGGCTCGGTCACCTGCTGGCGCCTTCGGACCAAGGAGGGGGGCTGGCCCTGCCCTGGGCTCAGGCGGGTGTCCCTACAGCTCCAGGAGCAGCCGCCCGCGATGCGGGCTCAGGTATCTGTCCTGCTATGAAATATTGATGTGGCCCCAGGGAGGGGCTTGGTGTCGCAGGTCTCACGTGTCACCTGCCGTGAACCCCGTGGCTGCTCGGCTTTGCCCCAGAGTCCAGGCCTGGTGTGGCGGACAGTCCTTCCTCTGAGCTGGACCCTTCGAGAAGTAGCTTCTGACCAGAACTCCCCGTCCGCTGACACGGGGCCCAACTGTGGGGGTGCCTGAGCCCTGAGGACACGTGGGGCAGGTTGCTCTGGGGGGCCTCCCCGCCCCGCCCCCAGGCCTGGAGCCCCCCAGCACGGCAGCACAGGTGTCCCCGCCCCAGCCGGTGGGCATGGAGCCGGCCTGCACCCGTCAGACCCTTTGAGAACAGGCCTCAGGCCCTGAGCGACAGGAGCCACGGCACCCCCACGGGGGGGTCGCAGTGCACCAGGCCGGGGCTGGGGCGGTGGGGGTGGCCGGCCCCTCTGTGCCTGTGACCCCAAGGACAGGCAGGGGCAGCTGAGCAGGTGGCCATGGGATCGCTTACTCGGCTCACGTTCCAGCCCCACAATCGAGACATCTTCCTTGTCATGAATTTTGCAGAGCTGAGGAGGCCAGCGGCTCTGCTCGCCCTTCACAGCCTCCGTCCCGTCCGCCCAGCCCCCATCCAGGTTTGCGGGAGAGCCAGGCCTCCTGGGGCCCATCACCGTCACCCAGGGCCGCGAGCAGGCAGTCGGGGTTTCCGTAGGACGTCGCAAATGTCCTCCAGTGCAGAGGCTGGCAGCCGGGACCCAGCTGTGGGTGGCCAGCTCTGTGTGGAAGGGTGGCCTGGCATCACCGGCAACCTTGGTGCCCCCAGGGTCAGGGCCACCTCCCCCAATCCCTGCCTCTGTCCTCATACAGCTTCTCCCTGTGTCTGTGTCCGGATTTCCCTCTTGCGAGGACACTGGGCGGTGCCTCAGGGCTGCCACCCGATTCCCAGGCCACCTCATCGTAACCTAATTCCATCTCCAAAGACCCTATTTCCCAACAAGGTCGCGTTCACGGAGCTGGAGGTCAGGATGTGGACACATTTGTAACCCACCACAGGCCTTTGTGCTTCCCTCCTGTGCTCTCGCCCCTGACTCCCCAGGGATGGGCTTGCACCCCGGGTTCAGAGCAGCTGTCCCCTTCCTGCCTCACTCTCTTGCAGCGGCCACTTCCTGTGGGGCGGGCACAGCTGTCCATGTTGCTACCTGTGGTCCTGTGCGTGTCCACCTCCCCGCGGCTCACTGCCCAACAGACATCCGGACATGACCACAGGCCTCTGGGCCTGCGTCCCTGCCATCAGCACCTCGATGGAGAGACCCTGGCCCCCCTGCGTGGGCGGCGCAGAGCGACCCCTTCCCACGAGGATGGTGTGGGCCCCACCAGCACAGCCGGCCAGGAGACGGGGCCAGCGTCCGCAGGCAGGAGCCGTGTGAGCAGCCGGGACCCGATGGGACGAACGCAGCCTGGGGACGTCCTGCAGGACCCCCGGCCAGCCCTCCTGCGACCTCCCAGGGCACCACACGAGGAACAGTGGACTCAGGGTCCCGGCCCGGAGGGTCCGAAGCAGAGGGACAACGGGAATCCCGTGGGGTCGGGACGGGGTCCTGGGAAACCAGGGGGACCACAGCAGGGACGTCCAGCGTAGCTGGAGGGACACGAGCCCTCGACACGGCTGGTGGGTGGCAGATCGGGGCAGCCACGGGGGGGGGCACTGTCCGCAGGTCCCTCAGATGTTTGGACATGGAGCTGTCGTGTGATGAAGTCGGTCCACTCCTGGGGGTTTGTCCTGGGCCGGTCATGTCACCTCAGAACACAGGTGTGCCAGAGTCCCAACCCCGGTGAGGGCCACGTGGGACGCAGGGTCTTCACAGAGGGGACCGAGTCAGGATGAGGTCATGAGGGAGGCCCTGGTCCGCGTGACCAGTGTCCGTACAGAAAGAGGACAAGATGACACACAGGACGCCCGCGAGGACATGGGCAGAAGACAGGGTCTGCGTGCCACGGAGAGCGGCCTCAGCAGGCCTCCGGTACCCCCCACCTCCACCACTGGCCTCTGGAACCCCTAGTCTCCCCGGAGCGGCTGGGCCTGCGGGTCCCTGCTGCAGCTGCCACAGGAAACACAAACCAAATCCACCCAGAAGTGCGAGGACACAGGCGTCCACACGGACGCCCGCACACGTGCCTGGCTCGTGGCGTGGGACAGCCCGGATGCCGCCAAGGGACAAACGGACAAGCACCACCCGTGGGAGCATCCCTGGGCCACAAGCAGGAGCTGCCCGGGACGGACCCGAGCCGCGACGCGCAGGGAGGGAGCCAGACACAGAAGGGCACGGGGGGGGGGTGAGTCCCCGTGTGTGACACGTCCACGGGATGGGAAGGGGGCTCCCAGGGACCAGGGACGGGGGGCGGGGCTGGGAGCTGATGGCTGATGGGGACGGGGCTTCCTTTGGGGAGATGGAAGGTTCTGGGTTAGCTGGTGGGGTCACGGGACCGTGCGAGTGTGCAGGGACCGTGCACGGCACAACGCACACGGGGGTCGCGGTGTGGGAACTGCGTCTCACCCAGGCCACTGCCGGAAAGAGCGTGTAGTGCTGGTCGCTGTAAGTCTTCCGGATACCCGCCCGCAAGCGCAGGCCCGCACGGGCCGCCCAGAGCCGGGAACCGCCTGCCCGCGACTCTGCCGTCCCCAAGAGTCCGCTTCCTGAGTGCAGGTTGGCCGCCCTGGCCTGTCTCTGGACTTTCCCCGAAAACACGCGCAGCCCGTCGGTTCCCAGCCTGTGGTGCGTCTCCCCGGGCCCGCCCTGTCCGCACGTGCCGTCCCGCGGCCGCTCCCGAGCCCCTCCGGCTGCCCGTCCCGTCCTGGGACGCTCGGGTGTCTGTGGTGGACGTCTCCCAGCCGGGGCCCTGCGGCTGAGACCTGGGGCTCCCCAGTATCTTACCGGACGCTCCCACCTTGCTGGTCAGGGTCTGTGCGCTTCCCTCTCTGCTTCTGGGCCGCCCAGCCCAGCCCAGCCCCCCAAGACCCTCCACTGCCCAAGGTTACTGTTCCCTCTGCCTTCCATGCTGTTCCCTCCACTCGGCTCTTTGGGACGACATAGAGCCTGCGCCTCGGCCCCACCACCTGCCCACGCGTGGGGGCCTGAGAGACTGGAAGGGGCGTCGGATGGGGGAGACGGACCTCTGGTCCCGCAAAGCAGCGAAGCGTGAGGAAAGGCACGAAGCCGCCTTGTCTGGCTGTGGCTGGGACTCCTGCCTGTGCCAGTGTAGACCCCCGAGTTTACGGCGGGTGTGGCGGGGACCCACACGGCTGATCGCACTTGGGTTGTGATTACTGTGGTTTAAACAGCCACGTGGGGCCACGGACCACTTTACTGGGTGCTGCAGACTCAAATGACGGTAGGTTCTCATTCTGCGAGGACCGATCTGCAAACTCACTGACCCCGGGGCTTTGTTTGTATTTGCAAAGGTGTATATCCTCTTGCAGGTTTGTCAAGTCTACTGTGGCCTGATGCTCCGGGTGAGTTTGCGGTCATTCCCGAGTCCGCCGGGGGTAACTGGTGGGCACGGTCTTGCTGGGGGGAACCAGGCCTTGCGGGGTCAGCTCAGGCTGGAAGGAAGGGCCCTTTCTTTCTTCTTTAGATTTTATTTATTTGAGAGAGAGGGAGAGCATGAGCAGGGCGGGGGGCAGAGGGAGAAGCAGCCTTCCCGCTGAGCAGGGAGCCCGATGCGGGGGCTGGATCCCAGGACCCCCGGATCACAACCCGACCCACAGGCAGATGCTTCACCGAGCGGTCTAGTTTGCACACGTGTTTTGCACGTTTGTGCTTTTGGCAAGTGCTTTAGGTCGGCCCCACGTGTCCCCGGCCTCGAGAAGGCCGCCACGTGCCCTCTGGAGGAAATGCGTATGTTGGACGTGCTGTGTTTGTGGCGCTTGTCACCTGTGACCTGGACATTAATGAGTCACTACTGCGCACCCCGTCAGGGGTCTTTCGATAGACCTGCGTGCGAGGACAGGCAGGGGCGATGCCGTGGCCGGAGGCTCCCCCCACTTCCCGCGGGACACCCTTCTCCAGGCTCTGCCGTCTCGTGCCGACCTCGTGGAAGAAGGCCATCAGCAGTATTTCCTGGGCCGAAGTTTTACTAAGCTTTAACTTACATCCGGCCTGTTGTCCCCACCACGGAGCCTCGTCCCCAGATGCCCCCTCTACCCCCCCGGCCGGTACCATCTCCCATCCCGGCTCCTGTGACCCGTTCCTGCACATTTCTCTCGGGTAAACACCCGGGAGACGGACGGCCTGGGCTTCGGGGGAAGCATACCAGAGGCAGCCGTGCCCTTGCCCCCTGCCGGCAGCTCTGCCCACCGGCCCTCCCCAGCGGAGGGCGTTCCGGGCGTCACAGGAAGTTCTCAAAAGCACCTTTATTAGACGTAATTCATGCCCTTTCCCTTTCCAAGCCTACAGTCCAGAGGCTTTTAAGGCACACAGAGCTGGGCAACGCTCACTGCGGCCAGCCCGAGAACATGCAGGAAAGAAATCCTGGCCGTCAGCCGTCACCCCCGGCCCCTCCCCAGCCCCCGCCGGCGCGAGCACCTTCCCTGCGTGGAGGGGCCTGGACTGGGGTGTCACACGCGTGGACTCACACCCCGTGCGGCCTCCTGTGTCTGGTTGCCTCCCTGAGCGACATGGGCTCAGGGTCCGTCCCTGGGGCAGCGCGCGGGGGCCTGGCTCCTGCTCGTGGCCGAGGGACGCTCCCGCGTGTGGGGGGCACCTTGGGGGTCCACCACTTACCTACTGGTGGACGCTGGGTTCCTCCGCTTTTTGGCCGAGTCCTGCAGCGGAGGGCGAGGGTTGGGTGCATGCCTGGAAGCAGAGTTGCTGGGTCTCCTGGTGACTCTAGGCTGAGCCCCCAGAGCCCTGGCCAGACCATCCGCCCCACCCCTGCAGCCCCCCAGCCAAGGTGGAGTGGCCTGGGTCCAGCCGGGTGGGGCCTCGCACGGGCTGGGAGGCTCAGGCAGCTCACCCAACCTCTCTGTATTTGGGAAAAGGAAATGAAAGTATTTCCTAGCTGAGGATTAAACAGTTACAACAGGAAAGCACACAGGGAGGTACGAGTCAGGCTGTCCGGGGCGAAGAGACAGCTCGGGGGCAGGCCCTGGAGAGAGGAAGGGTTCTTGGGTTTGCAGAGGGGGGTGGCTGCATCTGAAATGGGGTCAGCGATGAGAAGGCCCTTGAGAGGTGACATGACCATTCAGGGGCAGGGCCAGGGTTCCCCCAGGGGCTGGGGGCTGGGCAGGACCTGGCGGGGGCGGGGGAAGGGAAGGAGAAGCCAGAGGTTCCCACCTCCACCTAACGGAAGAGGAGGATGGGCTCGAAGCCTTGGGACTGGGGAGTCTGGCCCCCGTCACAGAGCAGGAGGCAGGCTCTGGTGTGTCATCAGGCCAGAGTAAGCCATTTTGGTTTTGCCTCCCAGGCCAGGATCCCGGCCACCCAGCTGGGGCAGGGGTGGGGCTCCAGCTTGCAGGGGCTGGGGGCAGCCTGCTTGGTTCCCCCCAGCCCCTGCTCAAACACAGTCTGGATGGAGAATGGCTCCGAGAAGCTGGGAGGCAGATGTGGTGACGTCCCCGAGCCCACTCCCTGGACCCCTGCACTGCCCCCCCGCCCCCCGTCGCTTTTGTAATCCAGGCACGAATAAACAGACACATGAATAAATATTCTGAAACCATTAACCATTTCCATTTGAAACACAGGGAAAAGCCTACAGGGAGGCCTGGCTTGGTCCTGCCTCTTTGTTTTGACAAAGGAGTAAACTGAGGCACCAAGGCACACCCCCCCCCTTCTGATCTGAAGAGAGGAATGGGACCCCAGCAGGTCTCCCTGCCAGGGCCCGGGATGCTGGCCGTCTCCAGCCCCGTCTGGCCCCTCCGTCCCTTGCTTCTGCCATGGAGAGGACCCTTTTCCAAACCCTCTAACGAACATGGGGCTATCGCCGGGCCACAGTCATCTCTGAATCATTCATGAGGGAAGCAGCTGGCGGGCTGGGGCGGGAGAGAGAGGCCGGGCGGCTCCTACTGAAGTCAGGGGCGTCCATCTGATCCACACACACTGGGGTGCCTAGTCAAGAGGGTACGTCTGTGTCACAGGCCTCCAGCCTGCGGATCTCCTGACCCTGGAGATCAGTATGGATTCTCACCAGAGGCCCCGGCCCCTTCACCTCGGGGTCCAGCAACCAACAAGATTCAGGGGCGACCTGAGACACAGAGGACCTCATCTCAGCCGCAGACCGCTCCCAGTGTGGCCTCCTGGCCTCCCTGCCAGATTCTCTACCTAACCCTGGCCTGGATTTGAATGGGTGCCAGTGCACTGTGGAAATGGGAGGGGACGGCCTCCGCCACCTCGTGGGGCACTTCAGAGAAAGGCCGTGGGCAAGGGCCCGAAAGAGGAGCATTTTAGGGAAGAGTCTCCCCAAAAGGGTCAGCCTCACACAGAAGGCCTGTGTAAATGAGGTCAGAACCAGGCAGGCGGCCAGCGGTGCGGGGGTGTGAGCCTGCTGGCCGCCTGCGCTGCACCAGGACCCCTGGCCGGGGCTGTGAAGGGAAGTGGCTTTCAACACCATTCTGACGGTCTACACTCTCCAGTGTCTGCTGCGTGCTCCCCCCCCTCCCCGGGCTGTGACACTGCCATGTCCCCTCGCTCCCCGCTGCTGTCCAGTGCCCAGGGAAGGAAGACCAGCAGCCGGCTCCTGGTGGCGCCCACCGCGCGGCTCAAGGGGGAGACCTGGAGGGAGCAAATCCGCAGGAGCGTGTCAGAGACCCCCCTAAAGCCATGGAGACAGTCCTGATTAGCGGTTCTGGGGCTGGATGGCCTGTCCAGGAGCCACAGGCCGGGAGGCCTCCGTGCAGGTGTGTCGAGGCTCGGTGGTGCGGGGTCTGGTGCTCCTGCGAAGCCGGCCCGACGCAGGGCGCCCACCCAGGGCAGCAAAGGTCACTCCTCCCCGCTCTCTGGTCAGGCCCAGACTGGAAACCCCCTCCTCCGCACGGATGCACAGCGAAGGGCATCGGGGCGGTGGCCTCCGCGCCCGACGTCCACTCGGGGCGGTCTCCCGGGTCCGCGCGCGGCGCGCCCCGCGGACCGTCCTAGGGCCCTGCGCGACCCTCGCTGCCGTCAGCGCTCTCGGGAACACGCTCAGGACGTTCCCTGGCCGCCCAGCGGAGACGCAGCCCGTCCTGCAGAGCCCAGGACGGCGGGACGGGGCTCTGCGCGCCCGGGGCGCAGCCCCCCAACGTGGGCAGGGCGGGAGGACCGTCGGGGGCCATCCAGCACCACATCACGGTCTCGATATCGGAGACCAGCCGCGCAGACGGAGCCCTGGCTACTCTGAGACGGGCTAAGCGGCCTCCGCTTCCCCGCGTGCCAGCCTAGGAGGAAGGGCTCGGTGCGAACCAGCCTTTTCAGCCACGTGCCCTAAAGCAAGATGGAGCCTCACAGGTTCCCTGCCCGACTCCAAGATGGCGACCACCACCCTCCCCGTGGACGGCCCCTGCCCATTTGCACGATGGCGGCAGCCTGGTGGAAAGCGCGCTGCGCGCCACCTGACTCGCCACGTACCCACTCTCAAGATGGCTTCTCTCGCAAAGCCCCACGCAGGAGAGCAGCTCGCTCACTGGCTCAGCCTCCGTGATATGATCCCGCCTTCTCTCCCCTCCCCCGTCTCCACGGGTCGTTTCCGCTTCGAGCCCTGACGGACGGCCGCCTTCCCCAATGGCCGCCTGCTATTCCTCTTGGCTCCACCCCCCCCGACAGCCTCCGAGCCATTGGGAGGCGCTGGCAGGGACCCGCGGTGCCCGCCCCGCCCCCTCCCCGTGGCGGGAGCCAATGGGCAAAGCGCGCGGGGGACGTGTTCGGGCGTCTCCGCCATTTTGTGAGTCTATAACTCGGAGCCGTTGGGTCGGTTCCTGCTATTCCGGCGCCTCCACTCCGTCCCCTGCGGGTCTCCTCCGTGTGCAATGGACGGGTAAGTATTGTCTCTCCGCGCTCCCCGACGGCCGCCTCGCGCTCCATCCCTCCCCTCGCCGCCGTCCGGGCATCTTCGGGGCCGCGGGCCGCGCGTCGCTCCGCCTCCGCCCGGGTTCTCGGGCGCCCCCGGGGTTCCTCCTTTCCCTGGGCCTGGGGCGCGGCCGCAGGGGAGGTTGCAGGGGGCCGCCGGGCGGGCAGCGCCCCCTGGACTGGGAGGGGGTTGGCCGGGCCCGAGTCCTGCCCGTTTCCGGCCCCCGCGTACCTCGGCCCGAACGCACGCGGCGGCCGCGCGGCCCTTCCCGCTTCCCGTCCGTGCCCCGCGCGCACGCGCCAGCCTACGCGCGCCCCGTGAGGGCCTTCCCGCTCCCCGTACCCCCTTCGCGCGCCCGGTATGGCCCTTTCCGCTCCCCGTCGAGCCTCCGCGCTTGCGCGCGCAGCTCTCCGCGTCCCCTCCCTCCCCCCCCCCCCCGTTGGGCTTTGCGCGTGCGCGGTCTTTCCCGCCGCGCGGACTCTGTCCTGGGCCTCCCCCGCCCGCCGGGGGCTCGGGCGCGGCCGGGAGACGCCGCCCTCCTGCCCGGAAGGGTGCGGGCCCTCCTCCGCCTTCTCCGGCCGCCGGGCCCCTCCCCGTCTACCCACAAAGGATGGCCGCGCGCCCGGCCCCCCCACCCCCCCTTTGTTCCTGCCCGCGGGGGGCGCTCCGGGCCGGCTGTTCCCCGCGGGCAGAGCCCCCGGCGGCGGGGCAGCCGCTCGGGCCGGGGCCGTGGTGGCGCTGGCTCGTCGCAGGTCCTGGGACGCGGGGCCGACGTGCCTGTGTCGGAGGGCCCTTGGTGTTGGGGCTCTGCTGGTCCGGGGGGAAGGGGTGGGCGCTCGCGTGGAGCGGGCGCCTCGTCGTTTCCCCGTGGGGCGGGGCGGGGGCCGCGGCTTCCGGAGCCGGAGGGTCCCGCGGGCGGCGCGGCCTCGCCTCTCCGGATCCCGAGCGTCGAGCGCGCCCTCCTTCCGCCCCTGGGCTGACCCTCGGGCGGGGCGCGCGACGCCTGCCGGGTCACGTGTGCCGGGGCCCGGGGTTTGAAATCACCGGTTTCGGGCTGACTCGCATCCGGGCCTCGAGCGGGAGGAGCGCGG
The DNA here is from genome assembly GCF_020171115.1 of Neogale vison. Classification (NCBI taxonomy): domain Eukaryota; kingdom Metazoa; phylum Chordata; class Mammalia; order Carnivora; family Mustelidae; genus Neogale; species Neogale vison. The sequence continues at coordinate 224,171,471 of NC_058096.1, read as the reverse complement.
TCTGCTCGCGGGGCGCCGGCCGCACGGTCTCGGCCGTGCCGCGGCCTTGCCCAGGGAGGGCTCCCCGACCCCCGCAGAGAGGCCGTGTCTTGGGAGACCTCCTGCGCGCGAGGCCCTGCCAGGGAGTGGGAAGCCGGAGCCGCTCCGGATCAGCGCGCGAAGCTGCGTGCTTTTCATTCTTTGGGGTTTTCTGGGAAGCTGGTTTTTGGCTCAGGAAGGCTTTTTTAAAAGTCAGTTGATAACCGGTGCGTGGGAGGTTTTCTGTGTCGCGTTTTGGTAGCGGGAGGTAAAGGCCCTGCTGTGAAGGACCCCAAACGGGTTTGAGAAAGGGCAGGTGAGGGGTGTGGACCCCATGACCACAGCGGTGTTTTGAGTCCTGCAAGCTTGGTTCCCCGAGGGCAGGAGGGCAGGAAGGAACCAGGAGGTCTCCGAACCAAAGAGGGAAACAGTGGAGGAAGCTGGCTTTTGTCCAGGCCGGGGGGGCGCAGGGGCCCCTGCCAGGTCTGAGTCTGCGACAGCCTTTCCCTGGCCTGGCTGGGGGCCGCCGTGACCACACGGGTGGGTTTGTCCAGGGGCCTCCAGGCCTCGGCACACGGGTGGGTAAACCCCTTCCTGGAACGGATGCCTGTGGGTCGGCGAGGACCGGGTCCGTTTGTAGGTGCCACAGCAGTGCCCTTGGATGGTGCTGAGAGCGGAGGCGGGCAGGGCCGTGGGAGCCCTCCCTCCCGGAGCCGTGTTTTCTTCCCGCCTTCCGCGCAGCCCGCCTGAGGCGGGGAGAAAGTCCAGGCACGCGGAACCAGGTTGATGAGTAACCGTGTTAATTTTATGTGACCGCTTCTGCGGAGCTGCCCCCCGGGTCTCTCAGAGGCCTGACCCCAGGGCCTGAGGGCCTCTTTCACCTGGTCTGTTGCCCCGTTTGAAAACGTTCCCGAAGTGCTTCCGTTCCCGTGAACCAGGCCGCAGCGCTTGAACCTCCGCGTCCAGGGTCCGTCCTGGGGTTCTTGCAGGGGGCGGGGCCTGGTCCTGCTGGGAGGGAGGGAGCGGGAAGACAATGGTGGCTCCTCTTCAAGTGGGGGTCACGCAGGACGCCGCTCGCTTCCTGCCTTCCGCGGAGGGGGATGTTGTGCAGCCAGAGGCCACACTGCTGGCGGTGGGGGGGGGCTCCCAACGTCCCGGTGGCGGCCGCCGGGAGGGGGACGGCCTCTCCGGCCTGCTGAGATGGCGGCACAGCCGGCTAACTGTTGTCCTCTCTTTCTCTCTACAGCATTGTCCCAGACATAGCAGTTGGTACGAAGGTAGGCGCGCTGGCTCCGGTTCCTCCTCACGCTCGCGCACCCTGAGTTTGCGCTGACCCGCGTGGGCCCCTCTGCTCGCCTCCAGGCCCCCGTGAGGCCCCGCCCGGCGGCGTCACACCCGCCCCGGCCTGGGCCTTCCGGGCCTCGTGGGCTCGAGGGCCTCTCTGCCGGCAAGAGGCCGGCTTGTGGCCGCCCAGGCCGAAGCGGCTGCACACCGAGGGGACATGTGGTTTCCGTGGGCCGCGTCCACGTCTGGTTGTGCCCCAGGCGGCTGGTGGGGTGGGTAGTGGGGCTGGGACCGTCGGGGCTGCTGCTGCTGCTGCTGCTGGTCCACACCACAGAGCTTTTGCTGCGGAGGATTCCGCAGCCTCTTTGGAGGGAGGGAAGGAGCTTGTGTTACCTGTGAGTGGGAGGAGTGACAAAGGCAGGCTGGGCGGGGGAAGTCGGGCCGCGGTGATCCTGCCCCCAGTGGGGACCAGGCCTGGGTGCGCCCACGTGGGTGACCTGCGGGAATCCTGGGGCTGACGGAGCCCTGGAGCCCTGCCGCTTCGCCGGTTCCCAGCTCTGTCCTGGCGGTGGCTGGGAGCCGGGGGAGGTCCCCCCCCCCCCCTGCGGTCGAGGTTCCTGAGCTCCCTGCTCGGGCTCGGGTGACCTGAGCCGGCAGCCAGATGGTTTCTGGTCAGTCGGCCGTGATGCCTGGGCTGGGTTTCACTTTCCCAAGTGGGTTTTTGTCTTCACCCGCTGCCTGTCTTGATCTTCCTGCAGATAAAACCTGTTTGTTTGGCGGCAGGAGGGGGAGAGGGACTTTGATCTGGAGCATTTGTCACAACCGCAGAAAACGTCTGGGTTGCGTGCCGTCCTCCCCCTTCCGTGGGAGCCGCGCTCCAGCTGGGACAGCTCTTCAGCGGCTGTCCTTGGAGTGGTCCCCCTTTGGCCATCCTGTTTCCAGGGGACCTTTGCTTCCAGATTCAGAGCTGAACAGACAGAAGCCCTGGGGGTGTTCTGCTTGGGGCGGGGGCTGAGGCGCACTGCCCGGCGCTACTCCTCAAACCTGTGTCCAGCCTGCAGGGGAGGATGTGGCCAGCTGTGCGGGAAGGGGGTGCTGTCGGGGTTTTTAGCTCTCGATGGGAGAGGTGGTTACGCGCTGCTGTCCCGGCAGAGCAGCCCCGAGCTCAGGAGCGAGTACACACTTGAGGGTCTCATTCTGTTGATCCTAGATGGGTTCCGGGGTACGTGCCAGTGGGGCCTCCCAGCGCCGGCTTAGGAAGAGGGCCTGGCCTAGTGCAGCTGCGCGTGGGGTCTGTCCCTGCGGGCAGTCGCCCCTTGAGCCTCGTGCTGTCCCAGTGCCATAAGGTGCTGCTGAGCACCCTGGCCCTGTGTCCTGGGGGTGGGGGGTGGGAGCGGGAGCTGACAAGTGGTCCTCAGGACATGGTTGCAGGGGGACAGGGTGGCCAGGAATGCTTCTGCTCCAGGAATGCTGCTCCCGGCCCTACCCACTCCGGTCAGAGGCAGGTGCCCAGAAGCCCTTTCTAAGGCTGCATGGCTAACAGACGGGGGCTCCTTTGTGAGCCTGTGGGGGCAGGTCAGGGTCTCAGGCCAGAGACGGAAGGGGCTTTGCTGTGGCTCAGGTTAGTGGGATCTGGACGTGCCTCCCCTTGGTGAGGGTCCTAAATGCTCTAGGTCCTGGGCATGGGTGTCGCCGGACTCGGCAGTCCTGAAGGCCAGCGGCAGCTGGGGGGTGGTTTTTGATGTGCTCTGTGGTGTCAGACTTCCGCGCGGGACCAAGTCTTAACGGTTCATTCCTCTTTCTGAGCTGTGATGCCGATCTGTGGGCCTGTGGCCTCCAGAGCTGTGGGCTGGGAGGCCCTCTGCGGGTGCCGGCCTATCCTGGGGCCTGGGTCTGGGTTGTGACAAGCCTGCTGGAGCTCCCTGAGCCACGTGGGTCCACCGTTCCTGGTCCTCCTCCCCGAGGGCAGTCTGGAAGCATCTTGGCATTCCTGTGCTGCTCTCGCAGGCTGCTGGGCGTGGAGGTTCTGAGGGGTTGTCGGGCGCCGGCACCAGCAGCGGGGAAGCCCGAGCATCCCTAGGTGGCTGTGCCAGGCTGAGCGGGTGGTTCGGAGCAGGGGTGGAGACGCGGTGTCCTACAGACATCAGCAGCTGGAAAAGCGGTCTGGGGGAGAAGGCGTGAGGCTGCTGGCGGCCCGGCCGGGCTGGTCCTCCCCATCCCTGCCGCGGTGCTGGGCCTCGAGACTCTCTTGGCTCCCGGTTTTGCTTCCAGACATTCCTTGAGGAGTTACTCCTGGTTCCTGGTCATGGAGCCCAGGACACAGTTCTCGATCCTGGGGTCCGGTCTGCAGAGGGCAGAAGTGTTAGGTGGCAGCCAAGTCCACGTCCCGTGGGGCTCTTGTCGAGAGGGGCTCCGTCCTCGGGCCTCCGTGGAGGGACGGCTGCCTGCTTGCCAGGCCCCGGGTCTGTCTGACGTGCGCCACGCTGAGACCAGCAGGTGCACACGTTTGTGGAGAGACCGCGGCAGCCACACATCCCAGATGTCGTACACAAATGGGCCTTTGGGGTTCCTCAGGCCCTCGTGGGCTCCCCCAGGTGCCCCCACCCCTCACTGGACGGCACCTCCTGCTGCATCGAGGGGTAGTATTTCTGTCCAAAAGCCGTGAGGGCAAGGCTCAGGTTCCCTCAGACGCCTGGAAAATAGGGCAGTCTCCTGTGGCTAAGCCGAGTGGCTGCCACGGGACAAGGGGGCTTTGTTCCCCGGGCCTGCCAGCGGCCCTGTGGTTGTCGAAGATGGTCCCCCGGTCTTGACACGGGCAGGGCTACAGCTGAGCTCTCTAGGACAGTGGGTTTGGGCTCGTCCCTGTGCAGCCCTGTCCGCGCACACGGAGGGTCTGCAGAACGTGGAATGGCAGTGACGTACGGGCAAAGCCTCTGTAGGTGGTGGTCCCCTCCCCTGCTCTTGGAAGAGGAGCGGTGTTTGGGGTTAGGACCATGTGGCCCTGGTGAGGGAGGCATGGTCGCGGTTCCGGGTATCGCCATAAAGCCAGTTGGAGCAGAGAGGTGGGCACGGGGTCTTGGGGAGGTCCTCTGGTACTTGGCTGTGCCCCACACGCCCTCTCTCTTTCCAGCGGGGATCCGACGAGCTTTTCTCTGCCTGCGTCAGTAACGGACCCTTTATCATGAGCAGTAACTCGGCTTCTGCAGGTAACCCCGAGTGCAGTCCCCAGTTCCTGGCTTGGGGGGGGGTTCCTCCCGTCCATCCGCGCGTGCTCTGCTGCTTTGGAGGACACTTGGGTGAATTGGTCCTGGCTCTTCGCCCTGGAGCCCGGTTTGTTCTCACCTGACTTCCTGTGGACCGTCAGGCAGGCAGGGTGGATACCAGGCGTGGGGGCTGCCCTGTCCTTGCTATGGCTCGGCAGTCAGGAAGCTGGCTTCATCGGACCCGCATGGCGCTCTGTGCCCTACAATCGGCTCCTCTTTGCAGCAAATGGGAACGATAGCAAGAAGTTTAAGGGGGACAACAGAAGCGCGGGCGTGCCCTCCAGAGTGATCCACATCCGCAAGCTCCCGGGCGACGTGACAGAGGGCGAGGTCATCTCCCTGGGGCTCCCCTTTGGGAAGGTCACCAATCTCCTGATGCTGAAAGGGAAAAATCAGGTACCCGCCTCCGCCGTGTGAGCCCCCATTCCCAGGAGGGCCTCGGGGGTCTGGGCCCGGCTCATGCTCTTGCCCTGCCAGGCCTTCATCGAGATGAACACGGAGGAGGCCGCCAACACCATGGTGAACTACTACACGTCCGTGACGCCCGTGCTGCGCGGGCAGCCCATCTACATCCAGTTCTCCAACCACAAGGAGCTCAAGACGGACAGCTCGCCCAATCAGGCAGTGCGTCCCCGGGCAGGGGACGGGGTGGGGGGGGCACGGGAGCTGGGGCGTGGGACTCAGGGCCGGAACTGCCCCTCTGCCCCCACAGCGGGCCCAGGCCGCACTTCAGGCAGTGAACTCCGTGCAGTCAGGAAACCTGGCCCTGGCGGCCTCGGCTGCCGCGGTGGATGCTGGGATGGCCATGGCCGGCCAGAGCCCAGTGCTGCGCATCATCGTGGAGAACCTTTTCTACCCGGTGACTCTGGATGTGCTCCACCAGGTGAGATGGCGGGGGGCTCGCGGCTGCTCGGGTCCTGGTCCTGACCGCGGGGGTCCCTGGGCGGAGGCTGACCGCGCTCCTCCCGCAGATCTTTTCCAAGTTCGGTACGGTTCTGAAGATCATCACTTTCACCAAGAATAACCAGTTCCAGGCTTTGCTGCAGTACGCCGACCCTGTGAGCGCCCAGCACGCCAAGCTGGTGAGTGGGGCCCTGGGATCCCCGCCCGGCCAGCACGCAGCCAGGGGCGCTCACGGGCCTCTCCCCGCAGTCGCTGGACGGACAGAACATCTACAACGCCTGCTGCACGCTCCGAATCGACTTCTCCAAGCTCACCAGCCTCAACGTCAAGTACAACAACGACAAGAGCCGGGACTACACGCGCCCTGACCTGCCTTCCGGTGACAGCCAGCCCTCGCTGGACCAGACCATGGCCGCCGCCTTTGGTAAGTGCCGTGGGAGGCGAGGACGCATAGCTCAGGCTCTGCCCCAGGCGCCCCGCGGCGCTGGCTCTGCCCAGGGAGGTTGGTGAGCATTGCTCCTTGCAGGGCCACACGGCCCTCGGCCCAGGCCGCCTGCTGGGTGTGGGTCACGGACACACGCAGCCCTCGCTTGCTGCCGAGGCGGTGGGTGCGATGATTAGTGTCTCGTTTGTTCCTAGGTGCACCGGGTATAATGTCAGCCTCTCCGTATGCAGGAGCTGGTTTCCCTCCCACCTTTGCAATTCCTCAAGCCGCAGGTACTCAAACACTTGACCTGGGTCCCCAGCGTCGCTTGTGCATGCCCACGCACCTTTCCGTAGCTCTGCTTCCACGGGCAGCGGACGTGGGCGCAGTCTCGGGGGGAGCCCGCCTTCCCGGGGGCAGGCCTCTGGGTTCCCTGAGGAGCCTGGACAGGGCAGTCATAGGGCAGGGCCGTGCAGAGAACCTGCTAACCCGACAGTGTCTGGTCGGTTCCCTGAAAGCACGTCTGGGCGAGGACGAGGGCGCGGCGTTTGGAGGGCTGTGTCCCTCGTAGATGCGCTGAAGTGGTCCGGTGAGCAGGGCCGCGGGGGCGCCCGTGAGCGTCCCCCCGGGGGCCGGCCTGCACTCAAGACAGGCTGGGGCCTGCGGGGCCCGCCCGCTGGTCGTCTGCATGGGGACGGGCGCCTGCATGCACGCGCGGCCGCGGCCCGCCCGGGGCTCAGTGGTGCGTCCGTGGAGCCGAGCTGTTGTACTGTTGGGCGCATGTAGACGGGTCCAGACCCAGTGCAACCTGTGCTGTGAACAGAGGAAGGAGAAGCCGGCAAGGCTGCCCAGTGGGCACTGGGCCGAGTGGCCACGGGCTCCTTTGCACGAGGACAGGCAGGACCCGTGTTCGCCTCTTGGCAGCGAACCCTGGGCGCCGTTGCTCACCTCCCGACCACCCTTCCGTCCCCAGGCCTCTCCGTCCCTAACGTGCACGGGGCGCTGGCCCCCCTGGCCATCCCATCCGCGGCGGCGGCGGCGGCGGCGGCGGGCCGGATCGCCATCCCAGGCCTGGCCGGGGCGGGGAATTCTGTCCTGCTGGTCAGCAACCTCAACCCCGAGGTACGTGCCTCTTCCTTCCAGGCTGTCGATCTTGGAAGCACAAGCGGGGGAGTCACACTCGGGGTCTTAGTGCGAATGGCAACAGGCTGGGCTCCTGTCTGCCCCAGGAGCCAGGGTCTCGGGTCCCCCTGCGGGGCGCGGTGAGCCCCTCTGCACTGGCCCGCTCGCTGCCTCCTTCTCCGTGCTCAGAGTTCTCTCGTTCTTGACGCCTTGTCGACGTTTCCAATTCCGTAATACGCAGAGTCGTGAAAGCGGTCCTTAGAGTTTCTAGCCCAGCTGGGCGGGTCTGAAGCAGCCCGTGGGAGCGGGAGCGCCCCGCAGCCTCGGCCGGGGGATGGCCATGCCGTGCCCGTGCCCGCGGCTGCGTCCAGCTCCGAGAGAGCTCGGGTGAGCTGGCGGGGGCTCGCGGTCTAACTCGGGGAAGTCGGGACTGGCCTCAGTGAGCATTTCAGACTGTTCTGTCACCTGTCTGCCCCTCCTGTGACTTCCCGGCCTGGGGTGGCCGGCCCGCGGCTCGTCCGGGCCCGACACCAGCGAAGCCCTCCACTAACAGACTCCTCCGCCTTGTGCTTGTGTGAGCCTGGCGCAGGGGCCCGTCCGGCGGGCGCGCAGGAGGCAGCGGCCCCCCGGTCTCCTGCCCGCCTCGGGGAAGGGCCTCTCCTGCTGTGTTGCGAGGTGAACCTGTGACTTGTAATGTGTGTAGATCTTGACTGATGGAGCGCTCGTATTTCTTATGTATTTACTGACCTGTGTTTTTTTGCTACTTTTTTTCTTTTCTCCCCTTCCCCTTTCCCAATTTGTTTTCTTGCCCTGATCCGGAATTTCTTTGCCAACTGACTGCACGGTTCTTCTGCTTCCTGTTGTTGCTTGAAACAAAACAAAACCATAAATAAATAAACAAACAAAATTCCCCCTCAAACCCTGCTCTCCGGAAACCAACCTGCCCTTGAATATTAACATCTTGACAACTTCATCATCCATCAACCTGCACGCCTGCGGGGCTGCCTCCTCGTGGTGGACGATTGGCATCTCGCCCCCTGACCTCTCCCTTTCCCTGTCCCTCGCTGCCTTGCTCTGCTGTCCTCTAAAGAGAGTCACACCCCAAAGCCTCTTTATTCTTTTCGGTATGTTATCATTCACACTTTTATTACCTTGTTTTCATTTAATGGAGGTTATTTTTGACGCCCTAAGATGTACTATGAGTTTGCAGTTGGGCCCTGGGCCTCGTTACGTGGCTTGCCTTCGGTTTGCGTATTTCCCCGCCTCCGTAGACGCATGGTTTATGCCCTGCATGCTTTTCGAAGAGTTAAAACGTGTCGGTAGCATGCTAAAGTGATGGTTCTTGGCCATTGACCTTTCCTGGATTTTAGGACTTCTCTGCTGAAGGTAGTCCTCCTGGTAACACTCCCTGTGGTAGACGCAGGGCCCAAAGGCAGAATAAGCAACCTTCGGGAAGAGCCGGCCCTCTGCGGGGTGCGCGGGGCGGGGGGTGGGGATGCTGGCAGGGGAGGCGGCTCGGGGCCGCAGGCGGCTCAGTGCCTGTCCTTGTGCTCTTGAAGGCGTGTACGGCGACGTGCAGCGGGTGAAGATCTTGTTCAATAAGAAGGAGAACGCGCTGGTGCAGATGGCCGACGGGAGCCAGGCGCAGCTGGGTGAGGCGGCAAGGCCCGGGGCCGTGGTCGGGCGGGGCATCCCCGGGCCGGTGCCCGTGGCACCTGCAGTCACACATGTCCCACCCCTGCACCCCCCCACCCAGCCATGAGCCACCTCAACGGGCACAAGCTGCACGGAAAGCCGGTGCGCATCACGCTGTCCAAGCACCAGAATGTGCAGCTGCCCCGTGAGGGCCAGGAGGACCAGGGCCTCACCAAGGACTACGGCAACTCCCCGCTGCACCGCTTCAAGAAGCCGGGCTCCAAGAACTTCCAGAACATCTTCCCGCCTTCGGCCACCCTGCACCTCTCCAACATCCCGTAGGTGCCGGGCGCGGTTTGAGGGGGGGGCCCTCCCGGTTGTATTCGGAACTTCCCTGGCTGCTAGGGGAGGGGCTGGGGCACGCCTGTTGGACGTCCTCCCTGGGCCCTCTCAGGCTCTCGGCGCCCCTCCAGGCCCTCCCCGGGAGGCAGCCGTGTTCAGCCCCCTTCTCCCCGCCAGGCCCTCGGTGTCTGAGGACGACCTGAAGATCCTTTTCTCCAGCAACGGCGGGATCGTCAAGGGGTTCAAGTTCTTCCAGTGAGTGCCCCCTGCCCCCCCCCAGCCCTGTTCTGCCCTCGGGGGCCCACCCCCCAGGCCCACCCTCACCGCCCTCACTCCCCGGCCCCCAGGAAGGACCGCAAAATGGCGCTGATCCAGATGGGCTCCGTGGAGGAGGCCATCCAGGCGCTCATCGACCTGCACAACCACGACCTGGGCGAGAACCACCACCTGAGGGTGTCCTTCTCCAAGTCCACCATCTAGGGCTGCCGTGGACCAGCCTGCCGGTGCCCGGCCACAACTTCCATCATTCCAGAGAAAAGCCACTTTAAAAAGCAGCTGAAGTGACCTTAAAAGACCAGAGATTTTATTTTTTTAAAAGAGAAATCAGTTTACCTGTTTTTAAAAAAATTAAATCCGATTCACCTTACTTACCCTGGGGAGATGGGGTGCCGGCCTCAGGCTCTCGGGGACTAGTGGACAGTGCGCCCTGCTCCCCTCCCAGCCCCCCGAGCCCGTGCCTTGTGCAGCCTCTGCGGGGTGGGCGTTCCCAGACCTCGACTCGGCTTTCCTGTGCCTTACAACCCACTGCTCTGGCGGGGCCCCCTGTGGGGGGGGGGGCCTCCCGCGTGGGATCATGTGCCTGGTGCAGCGGGGGGCTGTGAGCTGCAGGGTCCGGCCGGCACCCCAACCCGTTCAATCAAGTGTGTGATTCGCCCCAGCCCCAGGGACCCTGACCCGGGGCAAGGCCCCGTGGGCACCGGCCACCTCCAGCTCTGAGCTCCGCCCCCCAGAACCTCTGTATTACGCTTCGACGCAGCTGCAGAGTCTGTGCCCAGCAATATTTCAACTTGACCAAATACTCTAATCTCATTTATATGCAAAAGAGATAGTTTTAAGTAACTTTTTATATAGCAAGATAAAAGTGTGCGTGTACTCTCCGTTTCCTCGTGTACCACCTTGCATACTGTACTTTCGACCTTATCCTTGTGCTGAAGTCGTGGGGCAGGATTCAGATTCCAGGGCAGGCCGGCTGGGGGCCGGTGCAGGGGAGCCCCGGTCTTTCCCGAGGACACCCCCAGATGCCTTACACCTAACGGTCCCCCCACCCCCACCCCAGGGGGGGACAAGCGCTCTTAAAACGTTCAGGGTTTCCGCTCTCCTGCAGATTTTGGACCAAAGTTTTGTTTGTTTTTTTGTCTGCCTCTAACGCTGGGGCCCCAGGAAGAGGGACAGCGGCCCCCGAGTCTTAACTGTCTCCTGCCCGTCGTCCTGCACTCACGGGTCCAAGGGGCTCCCCTGTGAGCAGACCCCATGCTGGCCAGCCCCTCCCTCGGGCCTGGACCCTCGAGTTTCCGTGTTGGGGTGGAACAAGGGTGTAAATATTTATAATTTTTTTATACCTGTTGTAAAACGAGGGGCAGCAAACATGGTTTTTTATAAAGGTGACACAGATGTATATTTTGGTAACCCACAGTTACAGGCTCAGTATTGTAACGGGGAGCGCGGCACATCCCACGGCCCCCCCCCCAGCGGCTTGTAATGCAGAGAGAACCGAATTAAAGCAATTTTACAACTCCTACCTTTTCTGTAGGCTCTTTTCTTCGGTGCGTATTGTAGAGGGCAGCTGGCCGGTCTGCTGGACTTGGGAATAAATGTCTCTGCACCCTGCCTTCGCTCTCCTGTTCCCCTTCCGTGTGAGCTCCGCTGCTCCTCTCGCTGCTGAGGCCGGTCGGGCTCAGGGGAGCCGGAAACGTGGGTGCCCAGGGTCTGGCCGCCTGCGTCTGCCACCCCCGCCCCCAGCTGCGGGTCAGGATCTGGCTCCCCGCACCCCGTCCCTTGTGCGCGAGAGGAGGGGGTGGGGGGTTGGGGGGGGACGGTCCGCACAGCAGTGACTCAGCCAGGACTCTGGTTGCTTTCGACCTTTTATTGTCTGAGGTGAAGCCTCCTCCCCCCTCCCCCGCCCGCCCTGTGGCCTCCACCCACGCCCCCATGCGCCATCTCAGCCCCCCCCATCAGTCCTTGAACCTCCGGGCCGCCTGCATCTTGCGGTAGTAGCTCTCCGCCTCCGCCTCGCCCGCGGTCTCGCCCAGCACCAGGCCGCCGGCCTTGCGCCTCAGCGTGGACTCGCGGCTGGCGGGGCCCAGCGCGCCGTCGGCCGCGCCCAGCGGGGGCAGCCCCTCGCCGGTGGCCAGGTTCACCGTGGCCACCGCCCCGAACCGCGGCTCCTCTTGGTCCACGTCACTGATGGACGAGCCGGGGGACAGCCCTGGCGGCTTGGGCCCGACGCGGAAGCCGCGAGCCAGGTCCCCCAGCTCGTAGCCGCCCTCGCCCTCCACGCCCTTGGCTGCGCCCCCCGCCGTCTTCCATTCCCAGGGCCCGTTCCCCGCGGACAGGTGGACCACGGGGTGGTGGGGCGCATGCGCGTCGATGGTGACGATGCTGGCCGAGTCGCGGTCCGACGGCGAGCGGTACTGTGAGGAGTCGGAGCTGGCGCTGGAGGACGAGGCGGGCTCCGCCAGCTTGGGGCCCGGCCCGCCCGGCGCCCCCGGCGCCTTGGACATGGCGATCACCTGGAGCAGCCGCGGTGGGTTGGCCACGCGGGGCTGTGCGGAGGCTGCGGCCGCCGCCGCCCCACTCTTCTCTGCCATCATGAGCCACTTGGCCCGCACGGTCGCGCTGCTCTTGGGAGACAGGCCCGTGGCCGCCTGCGCCCCCTCCTCAGGGATGTGCACCAGCGGCTGTGGCCCGGAGCGCGGGGGTAGAATGACCCGCGGCCCCAGCCCCGGCCGGGCCTGGACGGTGGGGTAGAGTGAGGGTGGGGCTCGACCCCCTTCCTCGCCCTCCTCCTCTTCCTCCTCCTCCTCCTCTTCCTCCTCTTCCTCCTCCTCCTCCTCTTCCTCCTCCTCTGCCATGGGCTCTGTCGGTGCCCGCAGGTGGCCGGGGCTGGCCTCGTCCGGCAGCCCTGCCAGGCCTCGGCCCTCCAGCGACTTCTGCTTCCACTCGCTGATGAGCTGCTTGGAGCGGGAGGCGTCGAGGGGCACGTGGATGGTCATGTGGCGGCGAGCAGGGTCATCGAGCGAGGGTGTGCTGACACGGGGCAGGGTGTGGCTGAACGTGACCATGTTCTCCTTGCCCATGGGGCTGCGTGGGGCCAGCAAGTCCACGTCCACACTGGCCCGCTTCAGGCTGCCCAGGGAGGTCTTCTCTCTGGCTACCGGCCGGGGCCCGCCTTCCAGCCGCCCCGGTGGGCCCAGCTCGTCCGTGCTCACGGACTTGTTCTGCTGGTACACGGAGTCGTGGCCCCGCTGGGTCAGTGCCCGCAGCGCGTCCTTGGCCGGGGCCAGCGCCGTCTGCTTCTCTGTAGTTGGGGCCTGAAAGTTGCCCACAGCGTGGCAGGCCTGGGGGTGAGGCGGGGGCTGAAGACCAGACTGCTCACCGGGCAACAAACCTGCCGAGGCGGTCTGAGGGGAGAAGGCTGGCCCTCGGTGCAGATTCAGAGGGCAGAGTCCCACCCTTTCCCCAGGACGACAAATTCTGGTCAGGCCACTCATGCTCTAGACACTCAGCAAGTTGCCCCTGAGACTCGGACTCCCGCATTCCAAGGAAGGAGACCCAGCAGAGTCCGCCCAGCGCAAGGCCAGTCCTACCCCCTCCCACCTCCTCGCTGGGGGTCCGCATCACCCGGCTCACAGACCTCCCCAATCCCACCATCCCTTGGGGACCGCCCCCCCACCTCGGACCTACCCCTGGGGGCCGGCCTCCGCCCTCGGCCCGCCCCCCACCTCGGGCCTCCGCCCTTGGACCTCCCCCTGGGGGCCGGCTTCCGCCCTCGGACCGCCCCCCACCTAGGACCGCCCCCTGGGGGCCGGCTTCCGCCCTCGGCCCGCCCCCCACCTCGGGCCTCCGCCCTTGGACCTCCCCCTGGGGGCCGGCTTCCGCCCTCGGACCGCCCCCCACCTCTGGCCTCAGCCCTCGGCCCGCCCCCCACCTAGGACCGCCCCCTGGGGGCCGGCTTCCGCCCTCGGCCCGCCCCCCACCTCGGGCCTCCGCCCTTGGACCTCCCCCTGGGGGCCGGCTTCCGCCCTCGGACCACCCCCCACCTCTGGCCTCAGCCCTCGGACCGCCCCCCACCTAGGACCGCCCCCTGGGGGCCGGCTTCCGCCCTCGGACCGCCCCCCACCTCTGGCCTCAGCCCTCGGACCGCCCCCCACCTAGGACCGCCCCCTGGGGGGCCGGCCTCCGCCCTCGGACCGCCCCCCACCTCCGGCCTCCGCCCTAGGACCCCGCCCCCCACCTCGTGCCTCCGCCCTCGGACCGCCCCCCCATCTAGGACCGCCCCCTGGGAGCCGGCCTCCGCCCTAGGACCCCGCCCCCAGCTCGGCGCTCCCCAGACGGGGTCGGCCTCCCCCGCCCCCTCACCAGGTAGGCGGCGATGCCAGCCCCGATGAGGAAGCCCGCGTAGACGTCCACCGGGTGGCTGCGGTACTGCGTGATCTGGGTGAGGCCGCAGACGCCCGCCGCGATGGCGAAGGCGAACACCAGGATGGGCTTGAGCAGCTTCGTGGTGTCGGAGATGACCGAGTTGAAGTACATCTGGGGGGCGGGGCGGGTCGGGTCGGGTCAGAGCGCGGGCCGGGGGCGGGTTGGGTCGGGTCGGGTCAGAGCGCGGGCCGGGGGCGGGCCGGGACTCACCGACACGTAGACCGCGGCGAAGGCGGACAGCGTGGCGTGCTGCGACGGGAAGGTCTTCCTGGAAGAGGCGGCGGGTGAGCGCGGGGCGGGGCGCTCCGACCCCCCCCCCGTCCCCCCCGCACGGCCGGGCGCGGGCGGCTCACCGCGCAGACAGGATGGCGTGGGTGTCGTGGCCGGCGCAGATGTCCTGCGTGATGTAGGGGTTGGCCTCGCACGACGTGCCCAGCAGCGTGTAGTTGGGCTTGCACACGGTCAGGAAGAAGGGCGCGTGGTAGCCCGTGGCCAGCTGGATGACGTCGGTCACCAGGGCGGTGGCGCACAGGCCGAACACGTGGACGCCTGCGGGGCAGCGCGGTCAGGCGCCGGGGCTGGGGACGGGGAGGGGGGGTCGGGGGGGGGGCGACTCACCCACGAAGCGCACGGTGCGCCGCAGGAAGGAGTTGAAGCTGCAGCCCCCCGCGCTGATGCTGCCCTCGGCCCCGCCCGGGCCCCCGCCGCGGCCCCACAGCCGGGACTGCGCACAGTACAGCAGGCCCTCGCCGACCATGATCTGCCCGATAGCGAGGTGTTCAGCCGGGGCGCCCGCAGGCCAGCCGAGGCCCCGCCCTCTCCCCCGCCCCCTCCCCCGCCCCGCGCCGGGCACTCACCGAGGCGGCAGGGGCGGCGAAGGCCAAGCTCAGGAGCATGAGCAGCGGGATGAGCTCCTCGTTGGTGCCCACGTAGGGCATGGAGAGCGCGCGGTCGTAGCACTGGAAACCCACCTTGGCCGGCGTGAAGAGGTCCGTCAGCTCCAGGAAGTAGAGGGACACGATGGACGATGCCACTATGGGGAGCTGGGGGGGGCAGCGGCCAGGGTCACCCCACCCTTGCTCACCAAGCCCCCATCCCTCCCCATGCAGCCTCCTGGCCCTGTGGTCCATCTGTCCAGCCGTTAGCCATCCTCCACTCCCCCCCCCACCCCCCCACCCCCCCCACCCCCGCTTGCAGCTACTGAGCTCAGATTTGAGCAGGACCTTCTGAAGGACACTGGCTCTCCCTTCCGGGCCACGGGTCTCCAGCCAGAGCACCCACAGGGGCCAGGCTGGGGCTGGCACTATGGGGACTGGGTACGCGGGCGCCGAGGGGAAGGGGGGCCTGGCTGCCCCAGGAAGTAGCCCTCTCCATTTCATGGATGGCGAAGCAGACGCAGGTGAAGCCCAGAGAGGCCTCCGTGTTCACTTCTGCCTTCGACGCCACTTTCACGGGGGTCCTGGCCCTCCGTCCAGCCCTGACTGGGGGTCTCCAGAGGGAAAAACACCAAAGCTGGCCTTGTTAAGGAGCTGGCTCTTGTCCAAGGAGCACTTATTGAGTGCTCCCTGTGTGCAGGAATGAGGCCCAAGGCAGTTAAGCGACGGGGCCCCAGGCTTCTTCGGGGCTTGAATCCTGGTTCCGCCGTCCCCCTTGCCTCAGCTCCCTCAGCTGAAAACGGGAATGGTAATCACCACTTCCCAGGGCTTCAGGACAGAACTGGATGAATTGAGTTTACAGAAAGCGCCTACACAGAACCCAGCACATGCGGGGCGTTTAGTTATTCTCTCCTCCACAACCATGAGCACCATCGGACTGGGGCGGCCGTGGACAGTGGACAGGGTTTCCGGCAGGGCCTGGGAAGTGCGTCCATGGGTCTGTCCTGCTCTGCGGACATGGCTTTCCAAGCTCCCAGGCGGTGTGGGTGCGGCCGTGACACCTGCCTGGCTCCCGCTGGGGGCCTCTGCCCCAGCCTCCTCCCCGCCGGCAAGGCCTGCTCTGGAGCCCACCACCCCCAGAGGGTCTCTGTGCACCTACTTCTTGCATCTGGAGACCTGGAGACCAAGGAGCATATGAGGCCCACAAAGCACGATGCCCCGCCCCCGGACTTGTGTGTGTGAACACACTCAGGAAAGAGTCACAATCGGAGAAAAGCAAATTTTGCGCAGACACGGGGCCTTGCGAGCACCCGACTCGTCAGCCTCCGAGGGCCACTAGCACGCAGTGCTGATGCCTGGTGGTAACGGGCACGGGCGCCCCATGAAACGGCCTGGCCTCCACGGTGGGGGGCCCTCTAGGGCCCGTCCCCAGGGGTCGGATCTGCAGAAAAACTCACGTGGGGCAGAGGGTTTTCCTCCCAGGAGCGTCTGGGACAAGCCCTGAATGTGCAGCCGCCCTGAGCTGGGGGCCTGCAAGGAGAGGGCTCCCTGGGAAACAGCCAGGAGCAGAAGCTTGTCTAAAAGGGGGGGGGGCATCTGGGGGTCTCCGTGGGGTAAGCCTCTGCCTTCCGCACAGGTCCTGATCCCAGGGTCCTGGGATGGAGCCCCACATCGGGCTCTCTGCTCGGCGGGGAGCCTGCTTCCCCCTCTCTCTCTGCCTGCTTGCGATCTCTATCCGTGTGAAGTAAATAAATACAATCTTAAAAAAATAAAAAATAAAATAAAAAGGTGGTGGGGAAGGGCTCAAATCTGATAGATTTGAGTGGGCGTGGAACTCTCTGGAAGGATGCAGGTGAGGAGGACCGGGGTGCAGAGAACCTGGGGGGCGTGAGGAGGACCCTGGGGAGGGGTGGTGAGGAGAAACGGGGGGGGGGGCGGTGTGGGGGGGGCGAAGAGGACGGGGGAGGGGGCGCGGTGAGGAGGACTGCAGTGATCCGAGAAGATGGGGATTTGAATGCAAATTTGAAAAACAACCAGTTTCTGCTCCTTGTGGAGGGACCCTTTGGCCTGGCCCTAAGCCACTGACTCTGTGACTCTGCGGGGGAGGGGGTGTTGCCCAGGACCGGGAGTCCTGTCTGGACCCCTCCATGGAGGGGCTTCCCCCCTACCCACGCCCCGGGTGGATGCGGGGGAGATGTGGCCACAGGATGTGTCCCAGGCTGGACCAACCTCCCCTGTGCCGTCATCAGCACTGAGTATGTGCCACCTGACTGCATGGAAAGTCTCTTCTCCTCAACACTCGTAGAGCCCTCGCTGTGTGCCAGGCCTGCTCCGGCCAAGGCTTATGCGACGCCAACCTCCCGCATTAGCAGAGGAGGGCTGGGAACTCAGACCCCGAGGCCTCACAGCCCACCCGCTGGAGGAGGACCCTGCAGCCCAGCCACCGGGTGGCCCCGGGGCCTTGCTCAAGCCCTCCCTCCCCCCACTCCCGCCAGGTGAGCTACCGACCGGGACCCCAGTCTGAAGGTCCCACTCCCCAGCATTCACCCAGGCTGTTTCCTTAGCCCGGAACGCGCGGCTGGGCCTCCCGAACTCCTACTCCGCCTGCACAGCCCGACTCCTCTGACCCGCCACACCCGGGCACCCGGGCTGTACCCACCCCTGTCCTTGAGCCGCAGAGGCCCCCGAGGGCGTGTGGAACCGGGGCCTCCGCCCCGCCCCCACCGGTACGACGCCCCCCGCCCCCCTCACCTCCACGAAGTAGAAGCAAGGAAGAAGCGTCATGCTGTCCTTCGGGCTTTTATTCTTCTCCTTGGTCGCGATCATGGTGCCGCGGGCTCCACAGGCCGTGGCTGGAGGGGACAAAGGCGCGCTGGAGGAGGGGAACCGCAGGCTGAGCCCTGGCTGGGGGGGACCCGGGGCCCAGCGCCTGCAGCGGAGGGGCGGGCACAGATGCGCAAGAACCGCCCCGGGAAACTGAGGCTGGGGGAGAGGGGCGCCCCTGCGTCCTCCCCCTCCCCGACGCCGCGCAGTGCGGCGCTGCCAAACAATCCAGCTGCCGCGCCCCCCGCCATGCACCGCAGATGGGGGGTGGGCAGGGGCCCAGTAGAGGGCGGGGCCGGCCGGATTTAGGAGCCCCCCCCCCCCAGCCGGCTGGGGCCGCTGCCCGCGTCAGGGCGGGGGGCCCCCGGGGTGGGGCAAGGAGGGTCCCGGCGGCCGGAAAAGGGGTGCGGCCCGGGCCCTCCGCCCGCAGGCCCCTCACCTGGCGCGCGGGCGCTCGGAGGGCGGAGCCGGCGGGCGCGCGGGGCGGGGGCTGCGGCGCGGCGAGCACAAAGCGCGGCCCCTCCCCCGCGGGGGCGGAGGGGCGCGGCGCGCGCCCCGGCTGGGAGGGGAGGGGGCCGCGCCCGGCCCGAGACCCCGCGCCCGCGACGGCCTACGTGCGGCGCGAGGGGCGGGGGCTCTTTGTCTCGGCGCGTCGGGGGCGCCGCGCGCGTCCGTCGCCGGGGTGGTTCCCCGGGCGCGCGCCGGGCCCCCGCTTCCTGCGTCTGGGGACCTCGGGGGTCTCCGGGGTCTCGGGTCCCCGTAGGGACGGACTAGGGCCGGGGTCGGCGCTCCCCTCCCCTGCCGGGCCCCTCGCGTCGGCCTCGGGAGCCCCCTGGACGCTGGGCGCGGGGCGGGGTGTCTGGGTCCCGGGGTCCCCGGCTCTCCGTGTGTCTCGCGGGGTCTCCGCCTGTCTCTGCCCGCCCCACGCCCGGTCTCTGCCCCCTCCCCGGGGCCCGCCGCTCGCCGGGGCGCGTTTCCATGGCGAGGGCCCCGGGCGCCGGCGCAGTCTGGAGACTAGAGAGGCCCGGGGAGCTTGTTCAGGTCCCTACCGTGCCCCCCACCCACCGCCTCGCGCGCCCGCCCGGGGTCCGCCCTTTGCTCTGCGGGTCTGCAGGCCCCTCGCCAGGCTCCCAGCGGGCCGAGGCGCAGGGCACGACGCCCCGGGATGCGGGGCGGCAGGTACGGGTCTCGCGATGAGTGCGGGGTGCGCACCAAGGCGGCGCTTGGGGCTGGCGGGCGCTTCCCCCTTCCCACGCACATCGTGTGGGGTAGGGACTGGCTGACCCTTCATCTTACGAATGGGGCACCCGAGGCCCCAGGGAACTTAAATCACCGTCCGAGGTCGCCAGGCCTCAAACAGCAGGATTTTACTCGGTTCATTTATTCACAAACTCGAGCGCCTACTGTATACTGGACCCTGTAGAGTGTCTGGGGAGCCACTGAGAAGTGGGCAGACCCTGACTAATCCTGAAGTTAAGCGCCTCGTGGGAACAGAGGGTGGGGGCTGCATTAATTGAGCGCCTACTGTTGGTCGCCTGTGGTCTTTATTTCTATTCAGCCATTTAGACCCCATCCCTGTTGTGGCTTGGACCCTTCCGGCTTTGAAAGAGACAGCTCCTTGGGCTTTCAAAGACCATGGTCTGTGTGGTGAAGACTGAGCTCCAGAGGGTTCAAATCCACCTCTCCGGGGCCTCAGTTTCCTCACCTGTAAATGGGCGTGACGAGGGCTGCATCGGACTGGCTGGCCCACCTCCCCAAGACCTCGGGTGGGTGTTGGTTTCCTCTGCCAGCCAGGGACAGAGTGAGGGCCGCAATTCGGAATCCCAGTGTCGAAAGGTGTCCACAAACAGCCCTCCAAAGGCAGGAGGAGAAGGGGGAAATGGGGCTATCTCTCTTGGGTGCTTCCTGGGGGCAGGAGCAGGAAGGGTTGTCCTGGGGCCCCCCTGACATCGCAGGGGTGGGTGGGAGAGGGTATGGGGGGATCTAAGGGTCATGGGTGGAGGTCCTTCTTCCCATCGGATCCCCGGTGATGGAGATGGGCAAAGCCTGGCTGTGGGGGCACATCGCCCAGCTGGGGAGCCTGGACTTATGTCTGGGACACTAGGGACCCACAGGAGGATTTAGCAGGAAAGAAGGGTTGAGCGCAGGGCGTGCTGCTCAGAAACACACCCATACTAACTCACTCACAGCAGCTCCTGGGGGATTGGTGCGTGGGGACCCTGAGGGCTCCCAGGTGGGAAGGGACGGAGCTTTCTCCCACTGTGCTCTGGCCAGCCTGGTCCATGGAGAGGAAAGGGTGGACAGGCAGGATCAGGAGGGGAGAGGGGAAGCAGACTTAAGGGCCCTGGACTGAGGCAGAGGCCTGATGGGCAGAAAGGGACACTGCACCGTGAGGCTTGGTGAGGACCTGGCCGAAGCCCCCACGACCACAGCATTCCACCCTGACACCCACTCCCCAAGCCACCCGTGGGAGGGGAAAAGCCCCCTGGAAGAGCCCCCCACAGCTGCAGACACTCTGGTGTCCCCGAGGCATGGGGGCCACCAGCCTTCTCAAACCTCTAAGTCTCACCTTGGAAATAAATCCATTTTAGAAAATGAGCTGTTTGGGGGCACCTGGGGGGCTCAGTGGGTTGAGCCTCTGCCTTCGTCTCAGGTCATGATCCCAGGGTCCTGGGATCAAGTTTGACATCGGGCTCCCTGCTCAGCGGGAAGCCTGCTGCCCCCTCTCCCTCCGCCTCCGTCCACCTGCCACTCCCCTGCTTGCCCACACTCGCTTGCTCTCATAAATAAATAAAATCTCGAAAAAAAAGAAAATAAATTAAAAATTAGTTGTTGTTAGGGACACCTGGGTGGCTCAGTCAGTGAAGCATCAGCCTTGGGCTCAGGGCATGATCCCTGGGTCCCAGGATCGAGCCCCACATCGGGCTCCCTGCTCAGCAGGAGGCCTGTTCCCCCCTCCCCCTCCCCCGTTTGTGTTCCCTCTCCTGCTGTGTCTTTCTGTCAAATAAATAAATAAAAGCTTTTAAAAAATGAGCTGTTTTAAACTGTGCCATGCAATGGTTTTTTAATATCTTCACAGAGTTGTGTAAGCATCATCACAGTCGAATTCCAGAACATTCCATCACTCCAAACAGACCCCATCTCATCAGCTGTCACTCCCCAGACCCGGCCCCGCGCGAGCCCCTCCCCTCGAGTGGAGGAGCCTGGCCTGGACGTGCACTCACACGCCGCGTGGCCGCCTCTGTCTCGTTCCTTCCCTGCGTGTCGTGGGCTCGGGGTCCGTCCCCGGGGCCACACGCGGGGCGCCTGGCTCCTTGCCGCTCCCGCGTGTGGCCGCGCGTGTCTCTGCTCACCAGCGTATGGACATGGGGGGCAGTTCCCACCCTCTGGCGGCCGCCAGCGTCCATGCGCACAGGTCTGTCCGCGTCCCTGGCCCTAACCTGCTCTGGGGTGTGTCCTCCGCAGATCTTCCTGAGAGCGGCCTGACTGTCCCCCAGCAGTGTCTGTGGCCCCGGCCCCCCACGGCCTACAGAACCCCGTTCCAGGGTCTCTCCTTGGGGCCGTCCTGGGGGGGACAGGGCGGAGTCTAATTGTGGCTCCGCCCACTGACGCCCCGTTTCCAGCATCTTTTCTCCCTTGGCCGTTTGCATCCTGTCCGTGGGGAGTGTCCACTCAGCTGCTTTGCCGGTCTTGAAACGGGACCATTTGTCTTTCTGTTGTTACTCCTAAGACTTCCTAATTTTATTTTATTTTTATTCTTTTTAAGATTTTATTTATTCATTTGACAGACAGAGATCACAAGCAGGCAGAGAGGCAGGCAGAGACCGGGGAAGCAGGCCCCCGGCTGAGCAGAGAGCCGGATGCGGGGCTCCATCCCAGGACCCTGAGACCATGACCTGAGCCCAAGGCAGAGGCTTAACCCACTGAGCCCCCCAGGCGCCCCCTAAGGCCTCCTTTATATGCCCCAGCCTTGCTTCTCTTTCCCCTTCGGGGTCCTGCATCTCAGGTCTCCCAAGACCCTGCTGAGAGGTGAGGGAGGGGAGGCCGCTTCCGCACCCCCAGCTCCGGGGGGCTCCACGGGGGGCTCCACCCGCTTCGTAGGTGCACACACGGAGGGCGGGTGAGGACCTGCCCAAGTTCCCGGATAAAACTATCCCTGAAGAGCTGGTCACGGAAGGCCACGTGGCGTGGCATTCCACGTGCACGACCCGTCCAAATCAGGCTCATCCCGGGACGGGAAGGGCCTGGGGCCCGGGGCGGGCCGCTAAGAGTCAGGAGGCTTCTTTCTGGGGTGTTGGGATGTTTAACACGGTGGGGGCTGTGGAACTCTAGGAAGGGCCTAAGGGCGCCCGCATGGCCTTGACCGGGTGCCTCACGTCCTTCGGAAACGGTGACAGAGGCAGAAGATGGTGAAGCGTACAGCCCAGGGCCAGCGGGATCCCGTCCCGGGCCTGCTGCCCCCACGGCCCGGTGGCTGGGGTTGGGTCCGCCCGCACTCAGGCTGGGGAGATGGAGGCCTACGAGGGCATTTCGACGGGCGCTCCCAATGCCGCTACCACGGTGGGCGTCCGTTTCCCACCAGTCGTGCACCGGGTGACTGCATCGGGGGAAACTGAGGCACGGGGCAGGCCTGTTGGAGCAGTCCACGCCCGCCCTGGGAGCAGCTGGTGGTGGAGGCCTAGGACGAGACCCTGTTTTCCCGCTGGCAGAGGCTGACCGCACGTCTGGGGAAGGGCGTGTGCCTGGCTATGGGGGCCGCCAACTCCCCCCGCCCCACCGCCCCAGCCCACCCTGGGCTCTGCTGGCTGGCCTTTGGCAACCTCTGGGGCCGGCCAGCGCCCACCCCCAGCCAGACATCTCGTCTGTGCTGGGGGTCCAGCTTCAGGATGGGAGGTCCAAGTGGGGGGGACCAAAAGGTCCCAGCCCCCGCGCCCCTGGACTCAGGGCTGAGACGGAGGTGAGCCCCCCACCCCCACCAGGACCCCCAGTGACGAGGGCCTCACTTCTGCAGGCGGCGGGGGAGGCTGGATCCCGGCTCATTTCCTGGCTCTGGGGCTGCGGTCAGCGGCGATGGGAGGAGGGAGATGGGGGCTCCGGAGAGCAGAAGGGTCTCTGTCTCCTCATCTGGACGCAGAAGGGGATCCAGCCGCCGGTCCCGGGGGTGCTGTGGAAGGCCGGCGTCCAGCAGGAGCAGCAGCAGAGGCCGTGCCGCCCGCAGAATCCGGAGGACCTGCTCCTGCAGGTGGGGACAGGGCTGACGTGGGGTGCTAAGGGAGAGAGGAGCCCGTGGGGGGCCCCAGCGGGCCAGCCTTCCGCGGCTGGAGCCCTGTTCCTGATGTCTGCAGGGTGCCAGGCGCAGTGAATTCTTCTGTGGGCCGTGCTTCGCAAAGCGTCTCAGGCCAGGCACACCAGGGGAGCCAACCTGCGTCCCCCCAGCGGAACCGGAGACGTCCCGCGTCCCCACGTTGTTACTGACACCGGCTGCTATGACTGTGACATTCTGGGGGAAGGGCACCTGGCTGCGGGGTCGGCATCTCCTGGGCAGGCCCTGCCCTTGGGTGCTGGTGGGCTGGGGGCGGGCCGCGCCCAGCCCCCTGCTCCCGGCTCGTGGGCCCAAGGCTGTGGTCCCACAGCAGAGCTAACCCACGTGAGCTGCGCAGACCGCTGGCCTTGAGGGGTGGAGCCTGACTTTCCAGAAGATAAGGGCAGCCTGCTTCCGGAACCCCTGCCCCGGGTGCCGGCGAGTCCGGCCGGTCATGCCAACCGGCACGTGACAGCCCGCCCGGCCTCTGCACCCCCACGCGCCGCCCCCGTCCCTCGAGAAAGGTGGCCTTCGGGGCCTCTGTCCCTCTCGTCCCAGGTCGCCCATTTCCCAGATAAAGACCCCTCCCCTTTACCACCATGACTTGGCTCCCGAGTACTGATTGTCCAGACCTGAGTTGGAACTAGATCTCTGTCCCGGAATAGACCCGTGATTCTCCTTCTGAGGGGAGGAGCCCCATGGCCAGGATCGCGTGGCACAGGACGACCCAAGCTGGGATTGGAACCCGGGTCTGTCTACAGACTGAAACTCACACTGCTGCTCTGGCCCCCCAGGAGGCTGTCTCTGACTTGGTTTCCCCGTCCGCTGGACCATGATGCCAGCCTCCGCGGGAGCCTGGTGCTGGTACCCCTGTCCCGCAGGCCGCCCACGGTCCTCCCGGCCACCACGACCCCTTCCGACCAGTATCACCCCAATACTGCTGGGCTGACATCCTCGCACACCGTCTGCCAGGCCATGCCCGGATCAGGGGGACCCCTTGCCCAGGAGGATAGCTACTCCAGGATGAGGCCCCCGGGTCGAGCGTTGAATGGGAATCAGATGTCTCAAACATTCGAGCGTTTTAATAGCGTGAGAAATGGTGTTTATTAAACTTGTGTTTAGCGCTCTGGGATTGCTGGGGGCCGTGGGAACAGCACAGGCCACAGCCTGTCCCCTTTGGAGCTCCGAGGCCCCCTGGGTGGGGGGAGTCAGACGTGGAGCAGGGTAGGGCTGTGCACCTGCAGCCGGGGACTGTGGGTTTGTGTCCCGGCCGGCATACCAAACTAAAGAGACACACAAGACAGAGGCGCACACGGGACATCATGCTTGTGTTGGGGGGCAGGGTGCCCGACCCAGCCTTGGGGCATCAGGGAATTCCTGGAGGCGTCTGGGACCCAAACTATAAGTAGGAGTTAATCAGAAAAAGGCAAGGGTAAGCATGTAGAGACAAGGGCCCGCGTGTGCAAAGATCCTGGGGTCCCAACAAGATTTGCAGGAGGAAGGCTCAAGTTGTCAGAGCAGCTGCCGGGCCAGGATTCTGGGCTCGGAGTAGAGTAAGGAGCTGGGCCCGGGCCTGGGAGATGGGGGCGCTCTCCTCACATGGAAGGGCCTGGAGGCCTCATGGCCTCCTTTTCCCGGGGGGCCTTGTGGCAGGAGCCTGCAGGTCTTCCCAGACTGCGAATCTGTTCTCCACTCCCGGGTAGGAGCAGACAAGCCTGGGGAGGGGGCCGTGAGCTCTCCGGAGCCCAGCCCAGACCCTCACCGTGGTGCAGACTTCCGGCTTCCGGCTTCCATGGTGCACCTTGCGCCAGCCACTCCCTGGGCCTCCCTGCCCTTGCCCCCAGGCTGCAGCCTGACTAAGGAATCCCATTCCTTCCTGACTGCGGCTTTGCTGGGCGGGCGCTCCTGGCCTCCAGCCAGAAGGACCCTCTTCCCTGCCCTCACCCTAGCAGAGGGAGGGGCCGCCAAGGCTCAGAGAGGCTGGGGGGCTCCGTTCGGGAAGCATCAGGCTCTTGGTTTCGGCTCAGGTCATGATCTCAGGGTCCTGGGTTCGAGCCCTGCGTGGGGCTCTCTGCTCAGCGCGGAGCCTGCATGTCCCTCTCCCTGCTCCCGTGCTCGCTCTCAAAAACGGGAAAAAAGGCAAGTTAAACAACACACATTTAGTGTACGTGACTAGACATTTACAAACGTACACGTGCATACTTAATAACGCAGCAGCCGGGCGCCAACTCCCGCGCGAGGAGTCCGAGGTCAGGGCGCGGACGTCAGCCCAGGAGCAGGGGAAGGCGCAGGGCGGGCGCAGGGCGGGCGCAGGGCGGGCGCAGACGGCTCAGCTGAGGCCCCGAGAGGCTCTGGAGCCGCTGGGGACCCCTCGCCTCACTGGGGTTGGAGAGACATGAGCAAACCTCCCCGAGACCCTGTCTTTTGGCGAGAGGCGGCTTGGAGCTGCCCCCGACGGCAGCAGTGTGGGCGCCTGGGCGGGTGGGGACGGGGAGCCTGGCAGGGTCTCATCCCGCACCGTCCCGCGTCCCCAGCAGGAGACCACGGAGCGCAGCCACCACAGGAACGTGGCACAGGCGTGGAGAAGGCCTGGGCTCCTTGGGCCACCGCCCCATGGGGTCTCCATGGACAGTGGCGGCGGGTGGGGGGCTGCAGAGACCCCTGTCGGGGCCGGCTGGCGCACCCGGAGGGGGAACACGAGGCTTAGCCGGGCGGGACGCGAGGCTTTCCAGTGTTTCCGGCAGAGACTTTCATTCTTTCTTTTTCTTAAGGTTTATTTATTTATCTTTGAGAGTGTGTGTGTGAGCAGGGGAGGGGCCGAGGGAGAGGGAGAATCCCCCACAGATGCCCCACCTACTGGAACCCGGGACCCCGAGCTTTCGGCCCTGACTGAGAGCATGACCTGAGCCAAAACCGAGGGTCTGCCGCCCGAGCCCCCAGCCGCCCCTCCTGCGGGGACTTCCTCCGCGTGCTATGGACGACCGACCCCTTGGAGGGTCCAGGTGGAGTTAGCAATGCGGTACTGAGAGAGCAGCAGTCCACGGTGGGGTGGGGGGCACCGGGAGGGACGCGCCGTGGGCGGCGCTCTGAGCCTCACCGAGCGCCAGCACCGCTGACCCCGCGACGCTGGAGGTCACTTGGGGTCTGCAGCAAGCAAAGACCTCCAGCCCCAGGGCCCACAGGGAGACGGCACAGCTCAGGCCTCTCCCGGCCACGGGTGGGGCTTCGGGGACTACCTTCTCCACCATGAAGGTGGGGACAGGGGCTCTTGGGGGCCAGCTCCCTGCCTGGAGCGGTCCCTCAGCCTCCTGCCCTGAACCCGGGTGCCCCAGTGCTGCCCGGCACCCCAGAAGCCCCCCGGTGCTCAGCCAGACCGACTGGCCACCAAGGTAGTTGAGTTGGTGTCATCCTGTCTTACAGACTGGGAGGCTGAGGCCTAGAGGGAAACGCCTGTGGCTCAGGACCTAAAGAGATCACTGCCTACTCATCGCTCAGAGGGGGAAACTGAGGCCTGAGGGTGCCGGGAGCCCTAACCCAGACCCAAGAAAGGAGTATTTTTCTCTCTGAAGGAGAAGAGAAGAGAAGGAGAGACGGACACACTGGAAGCCGGTGGAGCCCCCACCCTCTCCCGGACGCTGCGGACCCGCACAAGTCGGGCGGCCCCGGCCCTTGCCCGTTGCGTCACCCACACTTGCAGCGGGAGCCGGCCGAGGCCCCGGCCTCCAGCCCCCCACTTCCCTCCTCACCAGCCCGAGCCCCTGGACAACGCCCCCCGGCAGGCTTCCCAGCCCCTTCCCAAGCTCCGGCCTCCAGGCAGCCCCCCCCACCGCCTGCCCTCAGCCGCCTGCCCCGCAGGCCTCAGTGTGACCCACAGCTGCGGCAGAGCCCCCAGAGCGGGGGTCACGCTCCCTCCCTCCCTCCTTCCTTCCTTTTTCTTTTAGTTAAACTTTTATTTAAATCCACATTCAGCACAATTCATCCATTTAATGGTTCAATGGCATTTGGTACCTTCACAAAGTTGTGTGATCATCACTTCTGATTCCAGAACATTCCATCAGCCCCCAAAGAAGCCCCACCCCCATCAGCTGTCCCCCCCACCCCTCCTCCACCCCTCCCCCAGCCCCCAGACCCCACAGCCCCTTCCCGTCGGTGGAGGAGCCCGGTCTGGGCGTGTCACACGCGTGGACTCACACCCGTGCCCTTCTGTGTCTGGTTCCCTCCCTGCGCGTCGTGGGCTCGGGGTCCGTCCCTGCTGCTGGTGGCCCGGGGACGCTGCAGCACGTGGGGACTGCGTGGTGTGTCCGCTCACGGGCGGTGGGCACCGGGGGCGTCCGCCTGTCGCCGGTCACGCTGCCGCGAACACGCGTGTGGGTGGGTCACGGTTCGGCTCTTCACCTCTGCTGGGGGGGGCTTCCGGGGTCACACGGGAATCCCATTTGATCTTTTGGGGGGATGGCCTGCCCGGCGGTTCCAGCATCCAGAGGAAGCCCATGCGGTGCGCAGGGGCTGCCGGCTGCTCCCCGGGGAGGACCCATCGTCCTGCCCGTGGCTGGTGGAGCCTGGGGAAGTGCCCGTGGCAGCTCCGTGGAGCCTGGGGAAGTTTCCGTGGTTCCCGTTATAAATAGGCCGTGGGGCAGGCAAGAGGGTCTGCACTTGGGGCAAGGCGGCCCCACGCCGCGGCCACCCTGTGGCACCTTCCAGGCCCCGCTGTGGTCAGGGCCACGCTGCCCTTGGGACAAACGTGGGGGCCCTTCCGTGGCCGCTGCCCCCGCGCTCCCGCCCTCCACCGCCCTTGCCACCTGCCCTTTTCTTCCGACGGGTTCCCTGCACTGTTGGGCCTCCGAGCTGGGGCATCTTCGTGCCGGGAAGGCGTGACTGACCGAAGCCCCCGGCCCCACGGCCGTCTCCCCAGCTGGGACACGTGCGCCATCTGCTTCCTGCAAAGGTCAGTGAAACCCGTGCCTGCAGCAAGATTTCCCCAAACAAAGTAGCGACGACAACCAGTGTCGGTTCTCTTGGCCAAACACTCAGGCCTTTGTTGGTGGGAGCAGGTGGGACTCGGTTTCCCCAGCCGCACACCACCCCTGCCTCACTCCCCTAAGTCAGGGACCCCTGCTCAGGCCCGCTTCGCAGGCAGGCAAACTGAGGCCCCAAGAGAATGCCCCGTCCCTTCGGATTTCAGGTTCCCCTCGGCGCCAGAGGGACGAGAGGCCTCGTCCGAGGGGGAGCGGGGGCCAGGCAGATCGGGGCCCCCAGCTCAGAAGGATGTGGCACACCCTGCAGGTGGCTCCTCTAGGGTCGCCGGGGCCACGGGACCCGGAGCAGGCTGGCACTGACCCTGCATGGCGGGCAGGTGCCCCGCGTCCTCTCGCAGCTGCTGCCCCCGCTGTGCTCAGGGTTCCCTCCCGGCCGGGAGCCAGCGCAGCCCCTCGGAGAGCCCACGCTCCACGTGGACTTTCTGTCTGCCTGCCCTCAATTTGGTGTCCTCCGTGTGTGCACGCCTTCTGTCCGAGGAAACCAGGCAGCGGGGGACACGGCTTCAGCCCCAGCAAGGTGGCCTGGGCTGTGAGACCCTGAGCCTCGGTCCCCCCACTTGCCAGCCTGGGTCGGGACATCGCCGGCCCCCGAGAGCGGGTGGGGGCCCGAGGCCGGAGGCCATGTGTGCGCCCCAGGACCCCAGAGCCCAGCAGAACCCGGGCCCAGGCGGCAGGTGTGTGCCTGCTCCCAGAAGAGCCTGGGCACGAGGAGGGGCTGAGCCGGGTAGGGTGGTGACAGGGACAGGGACAGGGGTGGCAAGGTGCCTTCCCGCGCTGACCTCACCCTCGCTGTGGGCCGAGCGCCTTCCGAACGTCACCGCCCTGAGGACGGGGCTACTGCTGTCCCCACGTCACCAGTGGGGAGGTGGAGGCCCGGGCAGCTCTGCCCAGCGGGCGCCGGGAGGGGGGGGTGGCTGGGCGCCCCACGGCCCTCCGGTTTCCGCAGGTGAACGTGGGCCCCCACGCAGGCGAAGGGGGACGCCCCGGGGTGTGTGGACACAGGGGCTGGCCCGAGGGAAGGCATGGCCCGTCCAGAGGGCAGAAGCCAGTCGATGTCTGTGGGGGACAGACCGAAGGGCCGCAGCCCTGGCCGAGGGTGTGCCAGTGCGGGAATGGAGCTCTCGGAGCCACCGGGCAGGGCTCCAGGTCAGCACCGTCCGCAGCGGCCTCGGAGGCGGTGCCCGAGGAGCCCCAGCGTCGCCCGTGGGACTCCCGTCGAGAACGCAGGAGCGCTGCCCACCGCCAACCGCACGCTCGGGCCCCTGCCGACCCGCGAGTTCCCTGCAAACGTCGCCAAGGGACAGGAGAGGCCACGGCGCCGTCCCGGAGCGGAGGAGACGGGGGGCGGCCACCAACCTGCAGTCCCCGCTGTGCGGGGGAGTCGGCGGTACGCCCCTCGGACAGCTTCTGACTTCCGCACGCATCCCAAAATGAAGAGTTAGAAAGCGTTTCTTTCTTTGTCCCAGGTTTGGTGAGCGCCTCTCTCTACACTTCTGCGGGTTTAAATCTCCCACTTAGAAATAAATGCACAAACGTTTCCTCTTAGGGGCACCTGGGCGGCTCAGGTCGTGATCTCAGGGTCCTGGGATAGAGCCCGGCGTCAGGCTCCCTGCTCTGCGGGGATCCTGCGTCTCCCTCTCCCTCTGCCTGCTGCTCCCCGCCTGTGCTCTCGCTGTCAAAGAAAGAAAGAGAGAGAGAGAGAGAGAAAATCTTGAAAATAGATATCTCCTTTCCACCTGGACATCTCCTTGCAGACGTGGACAGAGGGTCGTTCTCTGGGGGCTCCGGGGCTGGGCTGGGGCCGAGCCACATCGCTGACCCCAGCCCCTCGGTACCAGAAGCTGCAGTGCAGCAGTCAGAGACGTCCCCGGACACTGCCCCGTGTCCCCTGGGACACAGTCACGCCCCTGCGTCCTCCGTGGGGCGCGGTTCGCGGTTCTAAACTCCCGCGCTCCCCGTGGTCCCAGGGGTGCAAGGAGGAAGTGAGGGCGGCAGGCAGGGGGACCCCTGGCGCCCCAGCCCCACCACGGCCATGACCCTCACACCCATCCTGCTGGCCATGTGTCGGGCCGCGTGACCCTCTGCCTGGCCCTGCTGATTCCAGGGGAATGTGCCCTCCTGCCAGTCCATCCAGGGCCCTCACGGCAGAAGTGGGGACAGGATGCAGGACCCGGGCAGGCTCCACCTACTGCTGTGATGATCGCCCGGAGGGGATGGACAAGGAGAGAATGGGGCATCTCTGGGCCGTTTGTCCAATTCCGCGTCTGTAAAACGGGCAGAACCTCGCGGGGGTCCTGGGAAGGAAACGTGAGCGGTGAGCTCCCGGCTTCCGCAGGGCCGGTGCCGGTGGGTGGGGCGGGGGGCGGCGGAGGGCACAGCCGTGGGTGCGGGCGTGGGTGCGGGAGAGGTGGGGGCGCGTGGGGGTGCGCACAGCGCAGCGGGCCGGGATGGGGGGGCGGCATGCGGGCAGGCCAGTGCCGAAGGTGCTGGAGGAGGCGGAGCCAGAGGCCGTCCAGAGCCTTCATGGGAGGAGGATGCTACGGACCTCAGTCTGCTCATTTGGAAAATGGGTGGCCTCACCGGCTCCCCCTCCTGCTTCTTCAAACCCTCCCTGGCCTTCAGGACCACGTGCTGCCACCCCCAGAAACCTTCAGAAATACTAAGGACGTGGCTGCCAGGCTCCCCCGCCCCCAGCAGTGGCTCTGCCCAGACCCTCCTCCTTCTGCCAGCGGACCCCAGCGCCATGTGGACAAGCCATGGGACACCCATTTTCCAGATGGGGAGATGGAGGCTTCAAGAGGTCCTGGGCCTGGATGAGGTCACACAGTGGATTTGCCCTCTCCCAGTCTGGGGGCTCCCTGGGCCCCAGTGGTGGCAGAGACCATGCATGGGCCAGAAGCTGAGCCCCACTCACAGCCCTACCTGGTGGGCATCCGTTCAAGCTCTGTGCTGCCCACTGTCCACTCCCTGCAGTCCTGTGAGCCTGGCCCTGCCCTGGGGTCTGCGGGGGAGGCAGCCCTGCCTGGCATCTGGCGGGGAACCGGCCCTGCTCTGGAGTCTGCAGTGGGGAGGCAGCCCTTCCCTGGGGTTTTGGGGGGGGCAGTCCTGCTCTGAGGTCCAGGAGGGGAGCTGGCCCTACCCCAGGCCACCCCCTCCTTCCCTCTGCCCAACCCTCTTGTGCCAAACTAAGTGAAGCCTTTCCCCTGCTCTGCAGCCTGAGCTGGGCCCCTGGTGTCCGGACAAGGCCCAGGAGGGGTGAGCTCAAGCCATGTGTCCTGACCCCAGGCCCGGCACCCGTCATAGCTCAGGGGCAAGAGCGCAGACCAGACGGTCAGGCCCTCCCAGGCAGCTTTGGGGAGTCAGTCACCGAGGGGGCTGTGCTCTGGGTGTCTCGGGGCAGGGGAACCCGTGAACGAGGGGCTAGAAGACAGGCACCTGGGTTCCTCAGCGGCTCCGTCCTGGTGGGTGTGGCGCCCGGGCCCACCCCTGCTGACCCCGAGTCCACCTGCCGAGGTCCGCTTTGCTCACCTGTTTGAAGTCAGCAGCGATGCACAGCGTTGGGTGGGTGGGCGGGGCCAGCAGGCCTGCAGGACCCCATCACTCATCCCACAGTATGCATTTATGGAGTGCCTACTGTTTACAAAGCCCCATGCAGATGCTGGGACACGGCCGGATGTGCAACTGGCTTGGCAGCAACAGGGTCATCAGGCCGCCTCACAGTCACCCTTTGGGCGCCCCTGCTCCCAGCCTGGCCCTGGCCACCCCCAGCCTGCTGCCAGCCTTACCTTCTTGGTGTAACTCCCACCCCTCCCTGCTTTCCTGTTCACCTCCACTCTACCTTCAGTCCTCCTCCCCTGGGCCTGGGCCTCCCACCCTGAAAATGGGCTCCTGGGGGCAGAGGCAGGATCCCCAGGGCCTGGTATAGGACCAAGAATTCAGCTGGCACCCAGTGTTTTGTGAGTGAACTAATCAACCAACGTGACCAATGTTACGGCAGAGGCCCCTGGAGTCGGAGAAAACAGCCCCAGCAGGGTTTAGAGGATCGGCAGGGCAGGCTTCCCGGAGGAGGCAACTTCCAGGTGGAGCCGGAGGGTGAGTGAGAGGGGCCAGGTGGAAGGGACGGTGTGGGCCAAGTGCTGGAAGAGGCCCTTCGGCGTAGGCAGGACGTGCGTGGACGCGGGGGGCGTGCGTGGACACGGGGGGCGTGCGTGGATGCGGGGTGAGGTTGTGGGGCCGGCCGACCGCGCTCTGCCC
Organism: Neogale vison; assembly: GCF_020171115.1. Taxonomy (NCBI): domain Eukaryota; kingdom Metazoa; phylum Chordata; class Mammalia; order Carnivora; family Mustelidae; genus Neogale; species Neogale vison. Next base: position 224,139,489 of record NC_058096.1, on the reverse strand, counting down.
CAGCCGGACTTCCCTGCCGCCCTCCTTGCCTGGATGCTGGGGGCCCAGTGCCCCCAGCAGGACCGGCTGGTGCCCCCAGGTTTCCCAGACGCCCCTCACTGTTGCTCATTGCAGCTCCGGCATCGGCCCTGGACGTGCGTGTCCCCCGCACCTGGCGGCCTGGCCACGTGGCCAGAGGGGCTCCCAGGGGGCCTGGGTGCCCCGGAACAGAAGGAACCCTAGGGACAGCCCGGGGGACGGACGGTGGCCGGGCACCCACTGAGCAGCTGCGGACCGCAGTTGGTGTCCCCACCCGGACCTGGACGGGAGGGGGCTTCCGTGGGGTGATGTGCGGGCCGGCCTCGCCCCCACAAGGCAGGATGGGCTGAGTGAATGCAGCAGCCTTCGTGGGCCTGGGGGCTTTCTCCCCTTGGGGAAGTGTGGGTTAGGGTCATTTCGGTGTTGTTCAGGGAGCCACAGCCCGAATCCAGGGGCCATGTATGCAGTAGGCCCTGCTCTCCCCTGGCCTTATCTCCCTCCTTGTCCGCACGTCCAAAGAAAAATCCGGACTCTTAACATTTACCCCTAGATGGCACCCCAGCCTCTCACACCGTGGCCATCCCGGCCCAGCCCGGGTGGCCCACCCACCTGTCCCCACCCTTCCTAGAGGACTCAGCAGCCTCTTGGTCTGCAGCCACATCCTTCAGACTGTGGGCCCCTTTGTGGTCTGGGACGGTACCACCCCCCAGCGCTCCGGCCGCCCCCACCCCACCCCGTGGATGGGGCCCATGCGGGGTTCGAGGGCGGCCCCTGAGGCCCCTGACCCCTCCCGCAGGGGCCCCAAGCCAGGGGGCGACCACAGCCCTGAGTTGGGGAACTGTGTGCAGAGTTTGAGCAGGAGGCTGCTTCCTCCCTCCCCCGCCCCCGGATGGCCCTTACCGCGCGGCAGGGTTCTCGGGAGGCCCGGGAGGCCCGCACCCCACGGCCACGTCAGCAAAAGTTGCCATGGCCACGTCAGCAAAAGTTGAAACTCCTTCCCAGGCTTCTGCCTGTCCTTTCTTAGTGCTGAGAGCGGCTGAGGACGACCAGTGCCCCTGTCCCCAAGCCCCAAACTCAGGATGGGGGGTTGGGGCAGAGGCCTGGAGGACTCAGGTCACGGTGGGTCTCACTTTCCGGACGCACACGGACTCGGGTTTTAACCCAGCCCTGCAGGGTGACCCTGGTTAAGTCGCTACCCATCTCTCAGGTTCCTTGTCTAGAAAATAGAGTCACCCCAGACATTTCCAGAACTGTCCAGGGAGGCCGTCAGGGACCAGCTCTGTTTCCCCAGCTCCCAGCACAGGGATCATTAGGGAGGCTTCCTGGAGGAGGTGGCCATGCCTGAGCTGACTGCCGCTGCATGGAGAGGAATGTAACGGCCACGGGCAGGGCACAGCAGGTGTGAAGGCTCCACCTCAGGACCAGCAAGGCCTGCATGTGGATGGGATGGGCAAGGCGGAGGAGGAGAGGTCAGGGGGGTGGCGGGGTCCCGGAAATGGACTGGGCTGGGCCTAGAGGAGAGGTCGGAGGCTGGGAAGAGGCGAGGGTCATTGGCCAGGACGGGGCGGGTGGTCGTGGCAAGGAGGCCGTCAAGTCTCAGAGAGGGGCCACACGGACTGGGAAGGCGGGGCCTCACGGACTGGGAAGGCGGGGCCACACGGACTGGGAAGGCGGGGCCTCACGGACTGGGAAGGCGGGGCCACACGGACTGGGAAGGCGGGGCCTCACGGACTGGGAAGGCGGGGCCACACGGACTGGGAAGGCGGGGCCACACGGACTGGGAAGGCGGGGCCTCACGGACTGGGAAGGCGGGGCCACACGGACTGGGAAGGCGGGGCCTCACGGACTGGGAAGGCGGGGCCACACGGACTGGGAAGGCGGGGGCCACACGGACTGGGAAGGCGGGGCCACACGGACTGGGAAGGCGGGGCCTCACGGACTGGGAAGGCGGGGCCACACGGACTGGGAAGGCGGGGCCTCACGGACTGGGAAGGCGGGGCTTCCCCTCTGGATCGACTCTGCTGCCACCTGGCGGCAGCGTGCACCTCGGCGGCCCCCCCAGCCCCCACGCCCGCCCTCTTCGCAGCCCTTGGTCGCGGCTGACCGCGGCGGGGCAGGGCAGGAGCCCCAAGCTCATAGCACCCTGCCCGCACCGACGTCGTGGCCCGATCCTGGGAAACGTTTGCGGATGAGCGCGCGAGGATGTCAGGAATTCCCCGAATTCCCCAGGAGCAAGGCGGGGAAGTGGTTTCCCTAAAAAGCCCAGAGGGACCTTTAGTGCCCAGAGAAGGGGGTCAGGGAGGCTTGCTGGAGGGAATGGAGCCCACTGATGGGATCGGAGAGCCCAGAGCGCCGGCGGCCCCCGCCACCCCGGTTTCCCGTGGGCTCATGCCTGTGACGCTGGCTCGGGGACGTGGGCTCGCAGATGTGGGCTCGCAGCCGCGATCAGACCCCAGGAGCGGAGGACCCGGGCGTCGGGCGTCGGGGCGATTTGCTAGAGGTGGGCTGGGCTTGTGGAGACTCAGGGACTCACAAAACCCCAGAGCGGGGGCCTCTGGGAGTGAGGGTCCCCTGGCGGCCGGGGTCTGAGCCCCGGGGAGCCACCCCCACACTCAAATCACTTTCTTACTGTGGCCTGACTCAGACCGCCTAAAGAGCACATGGCCCGCGGGCTCCAGGTCCGTTCCCGGCCCGCGGGCTCCAGGTCCGTTCCCGGCCTGTGCCGCAGAGTCACTCTGGTCTGGAGTTAGACTCGTGCTCCCCCAGGTGGCCCCACCTGCCCTCCTAAGGGAGGTTAATGGTTAACAACCCTCAAGGCCAGCACTTTCTTATCTCGGGACTTCAGAAACCTCGGTTCCTTTCATCCTGGCGCCAGCCCGGAGGCAGAGCCTGGTGTGCAAGCTGCCGTCCTCCTGATGGGGACACGGAGGCACGGAGCGCTGGAGCTGGTGGCCTGGACCCGTGCAGTAGGCAAGCAGCCACGTGAGGGTATGAACCCAAAGTCAGCACACCTGACCACCATGACGCCCATGAACATGGTATACAGATGGTGCTCAACAGATGAAGCGTTGGTGAAATCTGCCGTCCCTGCAGAGCCACTTCCTCCAAAGACAGGGCTGCCTCCCCTCCCCGCCATCCCCAGACTGGAAAGGGGTGCTTACTAAGTGCTCTATGGTCACTTGAACAAAGCAGGTTGGGGGGACCCTTCCAGGAGGGGAGGGGGCAGGCCTTGTCACTATGCATCAGACCAAGGGGGGGATAAAGAGTAGACATGAAGGGGCGCCTGGGTGGCTCAGTGGGTTGGAGCCTCTGCCTTCAGCTCGGGTCATGATCCCAGGGTTCTGGGATTGAGTCCCGCATCGGGCTCTCTGCTCAGCAGGGAGCCTGCTTCCTCCTCTCTCTCTCTCTACCTGCCTCTCAGCCTACTTGTGATCTCTGACAAATAAATAAATAAAATCTTTTAAAAAAAAATTAAAAAAAAAAAAAGAGTAGACATGAAGCACCTGCTGTATTCTGGGCTCGGGGACGGCAGGGCGGGTGTCCTCACCCCTGCAGAGTATGGGATTCGCTATCTGCGGCCATGTGGGACAAAGGGGACCCCCGCGGTGGCCCCAGCTCTGGGCAGCCCTGCCCCCCCCCCCAGCCTGCGGGAGGATCTGTTGCTCCTTCCCCCAAACCTTGCCTGAGCCGGGAGAACGTTGCTTCTTGCGACAGTGGCCCGCAGGCTGTTGGAGCTGGAGCATCCTGGGGGAGGCAGGAAGTGGACCAGGGGTCATGGGGGTGGGGGCTGGGCCCTGGGGACCCCGGCTCTGTTGTTCCGCTGAGTTCCTCTGCTGCTCCAGACAGGAGCGCCCCAGCCTGCAGGCCTGGGCTGGGATCCAGGGCCGCTGGCTGGCCGTGCTGGTGTGGGAAGGGGGTTCCGCGGCGCTCAGGGAGCTGGGGACCGGGGGCTGCTTCCCAGAATTTCTGGCCCCACTGAGAGTGAGCTCTGCCTGAGCTACAGCCGGAGAGACTGGAGGGCCCGGCCCTGATCAGGAGGGGCTGCAGACCCCACCCTGCTGTGAACCGTGGGGCCTGGGGCCGGCCCCAGATCTCCTGGGGTTCACTGGATGGGAACTCATGGGGGAGGCCCTCGCTCTGCCTCGTCTCAGATGGGGGCCCAGCAGGCTTGCCGCCCCTGTGGAATGTCAGGACCTTGCACGGTGCCCTGGGTAAACTGAGGCACATGCGGGGCCCCAGCCAAGGACTTTTAGGCCTAGGGTGCCAGATTTAGGAAACACACAGGACACCTAGTTCTACCTGAATGTCAGGCGAACAGGGACTAACTACAGACAAGTGTGTCCTGTGCAATATTTTTGGAGCTAATTATACTAAAAACAATGTTTATCCGACCCTCGCTGAGACCCCGCTGGGCCCCTCCCACCCTCCTCTTCCTGTCACTCACCTCGCAGGGTCGGGGAGAGGAAGTGGGGACACCTGGCCCCACAGTGGGGCCCCTGTAACGGCCTCCAGGCGTGGGGCTATAAGAGGGACGGGTGGGCACGGGGGGGGGCAGATGCGCCAGAGCCCGGCCCCGCCATGACCCCAAGCCACAGCTCCAACAGCCCTACCCTTGTCCCCCTGCTGCTGGCCGCGCTGCTGGGCGGTGAGTGGGGCCTCGGGTCTGTCTGTCCGTCCCTCCCCACCTGCCCAGACCCTCGGGGCCCTCGCCCTTGTCGGGAGGTAGCAGCTGGAGGGGACCCTCGGCAGAGGAGGACGCCGGCTCTGAGTGCCGAGGCCGCCCAGGGAACCCGGAGCCGGGCTGAACCAGAGGTCACACCCTGCGGACTCGGGAGCCGTCGGGTCTCAGTCCAGCTGTGCCGGGTTGAGGTGCGGGGGGTGGCAGGTCCCCTCTGCCCTTTGGGCCTCAGTTCCCTCACCGAGGCCGCAGGCCCGTGAGGAGCCCCCACCCTGCTGTCCCGCCGGAGGACACCTGCTCCGCAGGGCGCCCCTCCATGGGCCTCACCGCTCCACCCCCTCCCGGTGTCCTCAGGCCCAGCCCTGGCCTCGGAGATCGTGGGGGGCCGTGCGGCCCGGCCCCACGCATGGCCCTTCATGGTGTCCCTACAGCGGCGTGGAGGCCACTTCTGCGGGGCTACCCTCATCGCCCCCAACTTCGTCATGTCGGCTGCCCACTGCGTGGACGGTCTGTGAGTGCCCCCGTCCTGCCTTCCTTCCTTGGAGCCCCGTTCCCGCATCTATGTGCGGAGAGAGGGAGACCGGGAGCCTGCAGTCCCCCCGGGGGTCTGCCCCGAGCCTGCCCCGCGCCCGCCCGCGCCCCATGAGCGCCCCCCCCCCCTCGGGCTCAGATGGGGCACATCTGAGCTCTCGCGGCTCCCCATCACCGTGGCTGCCTCCAGTCACCGCCTGTCTCTCCCTTGCTTGAGGAACTTCCGGTCGGTGGTGGTGGTCCTGGGGGCTCATGACCTGGGGCAGCGAGAGCCCACGACACAGTCATTCGCCATCCGGCGGGTCTTCGAAAGCGGCTTCGACCCGCAGAGGCTGCTGAATGACATCGTGATCCTCCAGGTGGGAAGCCGGGGAGGGTGGGGAGGGGACGCCCAGGGCAGGACTCCTGGGGAGGGGGCTGGAGACTGCCGGACGTGACTGGGGCCTCGGCTCTAAGTGGGTACGTCACCCCGTTGTGCCTCAGTCCCCACCTCTGTAACAGGGTGAAAGAAACGCCACCCGGCAGGGCTGTTGAGAAATTAGATGAGATCATAGGGGAAGCTCTGAGCCGTTGCCGATCAACAAACTCATTTTATGGGACCAAGCACAGAGACAGCTCCTGTCTGTGAAATGAGGCAAAATTCCCCACATTCAGCTGGCGGGAGATTTAAGGAGGAAACCCTCTCTTCCCCAGTCCTTACAAGTTAGGATTCTTGTCTGAGAATGTTCTGGAATGCTGTTTTATTGAGTACCTACCGTTTACTGCATTCAAGACGTCCAGAGATACTCTGAGCCACTGTGGTCGCTCCCACTGTAGAGATGGGGAAACTGAGGCCCCGGGGAAGGGAGGGCCACGCCCCCCCTCCGGGGACGCTCTGACACGCCTTCCGGCCCTGCAGCTCAACGGGTCGGCCACCCTCAACAGGAACGTGCAGTTGGCCAGGCTGCCTGCCCAGAATCAAGGCGTGGGCAGTGGGGTCCCGTGCCTGGCCATGGGCTGGGGCCAGCTGGGCACGGCCCGGCCACTGGCCAGGGTCCTGCAGGAGCTCAATGTGACCGTGGTGACCACACTCTGTCGCCGCACCAACGTCTGCACGCTGGTGCCCCGCCGGCAGGCTGGCATCTGCTTTGTGCGTACCACCAGCCCCTCCCCTGCATCCCTACCCCACTCCTGCCCCCGGAAACCCAGCCCCCCCAACACCCCCCACCCCTGTCCGTGTCTGTGGGAGGGCTCCGGCCGGGCTGACCCGAGCCCCAGACGCCGGCCCCCAGCCCTGGCTGTCTCCGCAGGGGGACTCCGGCGGGCCCCTGGTTTGCAACGGGCTCGTCCAGGGCATCGACTCCTTCATCCGCGGGGGCTGTGGCTCCGGGATCTACCCAGACGCCTTTGCTCCCGTCGCCCAGTTTGCAGACTGGATAAACTCCATCATCCGCCGCCGGGACGACCGGCCGCCTGTCCACCCACGGGACCCGGCCAGCAGGACCATCTAGAAGGGCTGCCCCAGGCCGGGCCCAGCCCGCACGGCCCCCTTCGCATCACACACAATAAAAACCCTCTCTGTTTTGTACGAACGTGTCCGGTGTTGGTGGCTGCGCCGCTGGGTCTAGCTAGGTCTCTAGCATCTGGGAAATCTCGCGAGTGTGCTGTCACCAACGAGAGGCGAACCCAGGGCCTCAGGGTAGGAAGCCCCTTCCCCACCCTCCACAGAAGGAGCCCAGTTGCCATTTCGGGTTCCCAGGCTCAGCCAGTGGAATTGGTGCTGCGGGGGGTGACGGTGCCCGGCGGGAGCTCCCTGAGGGTCGCGGGGTGCCGGACCTGCCCGTGTTCACTCAGCGGGCCCTCTCTCTGGCCCTTGAAGCAGGTCCTACTCACGGCCCCCGTTTTACAGATGAAGGGCTGGGGGTCCACACAGGTGCGAGGCCGCGCGGCCCAGGAGCCTAGGTTTGAGTCCCAGCTCTGTGACTTTGGGCAACTGGCTCTCTTTCCCTGAGGCTCGGTTTCCCTGCAGGAAGGAGGGAGGTAAGTGGTCCAGGCCCCAGACGGGCCTCAGCCCAGCCCACCCCTCGGACCTCCACTCCTGCTGGGGGTCACCAGCCTGGACTCTCCTTCTTCCGGGCTTTGGTGCTCCCCCCGCCCACCCGGGGCTGTTCCCGGAAGCTGCCCTCACCACACCTCCTCCCAGTCCTGTCCGCTACGGTGTCTGTCCTCAGTTTGCTCCTCCACCGGAACACTGGGGCCTGTCCGTGCCAGCACAGCATCGGGATGTCTATCCTCTACCTGTAAGGGCCTATCTAGCCAGGGCGAGCCCTTTCATACCTACCTACTTATTTAAGAGACCGAGCACAGGCAGGGGAGGGGGAGCAGCAGGCAGAGGGAGAAGCGGGGAGCCCAATGTGGGGCTGGATCCCTGGACCAACCCAGGGCTCATGACCTGAGCCAAAGACGGATGCTTAACCGACTGGACCACCCAGGGGTAAGCCTCCAGCGTCACACTAGCGCTCCCTGCTCGCCAGCACAGCATCTGGGGGCATTCAGGGTTATTTATTGAACTGTCCTGTCTTGCTGAGTCATTCCCAAATTTTGTCGCAATTCGCAACTCTTACATAATCTGGACTCCATACCCTAACGGACTTTTGTTCAGAGTTTCTGATTTTAATAAGTAAACATGTTAAGAACTAACAAATCACACTGGTTGTATTTTTTTTCTATTCTTCTGTGTATGAAACAGTCCACTGGGAAGAGGAAGCAGCAGCCGTGTCCACTGCAGTCCACCCCACCCTCATGGTCCCAGCACTGGCCCCGCCATAGGTTCACAAGACATTGATCCGTCATCCCCACCTTATAAAGGGCCACGTAACCCACCTTATGCTCATCAGAGCCTGCCGTGCCTTGCTCACAGTGACTGGTTTGGGAGGGGACATGCAATCAAAGCTCAGTGAACCAGACAGACACAGCCTTGAGAAGCTGGTTGGAATGAAGGGGAATTCTGGGAAAGGGCCCGCTGAGCCACTGGGCTGAGTCTGGGGCCCCTGGGCCCACAACAGGAGAGCCTGGTGAGGAGAAAAGCCACCAAAGAGGTGAGAAGAAACCAGAAACATAGAAACCTGATATTATTCAGGTACCTGGATCAAGCCTCACCTGAAGGTAGACCCTGAAATTTCCATTTAAACTTCCTTGAAGACTCCACCGAGTTCAATTTGATTGTTCTGTTTCTTTTTCTTAAATTTTTTTAAAAAATTTATTTGTCAGAAAGAGAGAATGTACAAGCTGGGGGAAGGGGTGGAGGGAGACGGAGAAGCAGGCTCTCTGTGTGGGGCTGGATCCCAGGACCCCGGGATCATGAGCTGAGCCGAAGGCAGGCTCTTCACCGACTGAGTCACCCAGGTGCCCCATGTTCTTTCAGTTCTTCAAAAAGATTATTTATTTATTTGAAAGAGAGAGAGAGAACGAGCAGGGGGAGGGGCAGAGGGAGAAGCAGACTCCCTGCTGAGCAAGAGCCCAGTGTGGGGCTGGATCCCAGGACCCCGGGATCCTGACCTGAGCCAAGGGCAGCCGCCCCATCGCCCCTTAGCTTGGTTTTTCCATCACTCGTATCCAGCAGGCTTCCCAGCTGCCCCTACGCGCCGCCTTTCTAATACTCGAGTTGTTGGGGTATCCGGCCCAGAACCACCAGGGACAAAGCCATCAAATGACCTCTCTGCCCCCACCCAACCTCCTCTCCCAGCTGGAAAGGAAGAGAAAGAAGGGAGGGACAGAAGGAGGAAGTTGGTTGCTCCCAGCTGCGGCCTCCAGCTGCTGTTGGGGAACTTTGGGGCTGTGAGGGCACCCTGGGGAGCCCGGGCTAGTGGGCGGGGGACTGGGGGCAGGAGAGGCTGGAGGGTGGGTCCATCCCGCTCTGCTCTCCCCCGGTCCAGAGGGTCTCCTGCCGCCTGCGTACTCTTGGGGTGGAGCACTGAGGGAGCTTAACCCCACAGCCGGGCAGGCGGGAAGCAGGGCAGGTGGGAAGCAGGCCAGGCAGGTGCCGCTTTCCCCAGCTGGGCGGCTGCCCACCCAACAGGCGGCTGGGGGGAAGCACCGCCCCCAGCCACGGCCCTACAAGTGCCCCCTCGGCAGGCTCCAGCCACACAGCAGCAGCATGGCAGGCCGCGGGATGTGCCTGGTGACTCTGGTCCTCCTGGGAGCCGCTGTCTGTGGTGAGTGGACCTGGATGAGGGGACAGCAGGAGCCACCAGTCTGGAGGGCGGTCAGGCAGCCAGCACCCCCCCCCCCACTGGCTCCACTAGGTGGACAGGAAAGGGGACAAAGTCCCCGTGAATGGAAGGCTCTCAAGTCCAGGAACTTTCAAAACTTGGACTGTAAGGCCTGAGCTGCCCCCACGGAGAGGATCCATGGCTTCACGGGGCTGCAGGGGACAGGATGAGGGCCAGCAAAGCTGAGGCCGGCAGGACCGCAGCCCCCTTCAGCTCACATCTGCCTTGAGGCTGTTAGGCGCAGTGCGCAGGCCCGGGATTTGCCCCCGACCCCCCCCCATTCCCTATCATTATGTCCGCCCGCCGTGCCCCTGGTCCCCAGCGCAGTTCGCAGCTCTGGTGGGCAGAATCCCAGGCGTGGGCTGCAGCGGGGCCGGGGGTGGGGGCGTGCGGGGTTGGAGGGAGGTGTGCGGGCTCCGTGCGGGTCAGCCCTGGAGGGCTCAGGCCCACCTGCCCACCCCCAGCGGCGCAGCCTCGCGGGCGGATCCTGGGCGGCCGCGAGGCCGCGTCCCACGCGCGGCCCTACATGGCATCGGTGCAGGTGAACGGCAGGCACTTATGCGGCGGCTTCCTGGTGTCTGAGCAGTGGGTCCTGAGCGCGGCACACTGCCTGGAGGAGGCGTGAGTGGCCTGAGGCGGAACAAAGGGCGCGGGAGGGGGTCTGGGCGGGGCGGGGACGTGGCTCTGAGGCGGACCCCACTCCCAGGGCCGACGGGAAGGTGCAGGTGGTCCTGGGCGCGCACTCCCTGTCGCAGCCGGAGCCCTCCAAGCGCCGGTACGACGTGCTCCGCGCAGTGCCCCACCCAGGCAGCCGGCCCGACACAATCGACCACGACCTCCTGCTGCTGAAGGTCAGCCGGGTCCAGCCGCACGCACCCCCGCCCGCCTCCCCCGACCCCCGTCCCCCGTCCCCCCAGGCCAGCCGCACCCCCTCCTGCGGGACAGCCCCCGCCCGCGCCCGCCCCGACGCTCGCTTCCGCCCCGTCCCGCAGCTGTCAGAGAAGGCCCAGCTGGGCCCCGCCGTGCAGCCCCTGCCTTGGCAGCGCGAGGACCGCGACGTGGAGGCGGGCACGCTTTGCGACGTGGCCGGCTGGGGTGTGGTCAGCTACGCGGGCCGCCGGCCGGACCGCCTGCAGTACCTGCCCCTGCGGGTGATGGCCCGCGCCACCTGCAACCGGCGCACGTACCACGACGGCACCATCACCGAGCGCATGATGTGCGGGGAGAGCAACCGCCGCGACACCTGCGCGGTGCGCCGGGGGCGGGGCCCCGAGGGGGCGGGGCGGGGCCCCGAGGTGGGCCCGGGGGCGGGGCTTGTGGGCGGGGCTTGTGGCCCCTGCCCTCGGGGACGGGGCTGGACCGAGGTCCCGACAGGTGCGGAGGGGAGGAAGGGCGGGGGCCGGGGGGTGCGCGGACGCAGCGCTCACGGCCCGCCCCCACAGGGCGACTCCGGGGGCCCGCTGGTGTGCGGCGGCGTGGCCGAAGCCGTGGTCACTTCGGGCTCGCGCGTGTGCGGCAACCCCAAGAAGCCCGGCATCTACACGCGCTTGGCGAGCTACGCGGACTGGATCGACGGCGTGCTGGCCGAGGGTGCGGCCGCCTGAGGGGTCCCGGGGGGCGGCGGTCACGGGGGCCAACAATAAAGTCCCGTCCTGCAAGCACCCGCCTGCCCTGAGCACGCGCCGCCGGCTGCGGGGGGAGGGGGCCCGCGGCCCGAGGTTGGCGAGGGCGCACCTGGCGGAGGGCGCGCTCCACACTTCTACCGCAGCCGGGCGCCCCGACTCTTCCACGCGCGATCGGGAGGGGCTCACGTCCCAGGTGCCCCTTCCCCTCCCACGGATGTCCGGCCTTCCCAAGCGGGCGGGAGGGCCCACTGTGCGCGACGCCCTGCTCTGGGCTGAGCCTTAGGCTCGCAGACCCTCTGAAGTCAGTCGTGTTCTTACGACCCATCCAGACACTGAGGCTCGAAGGCTTCGCGACTCTCCTGGGGTCCCGGGAGGCTTCCAGGCAAAGCCCGGATTCGGCCGAACCCCTGCACATGCGTTCAGGGTCATCTCCAGCGGCTCCCGGGTCACAGAATGAGTTAGGTGAATGGGTGTCCTAGAGCAGCCACACTGACTGGCACCCTGGGCCTCAGTTTACCCTTCTGGGCAACAACAGGGAGGTCAGAGGGCAGAACCCAGGCCCGGAGGCCCTTTACTTTCTCCCACCTGGATGAGGAGCCATGGAGACCCGGCACCTGCTGGCCCACGTGTCAAGCTTGGTCCACCAAAGGGGTTCACGACTTCCCTTTTGTTGAAAAGGAGACTGAGGGTCTGAGAGGTGAAGTCAGGGGCCCCACTGGGGGTTGGAGAACGGGGGCTGGAACCTGTGGCCAAGTTTCACTTTCCTGCCATAGAGTGTCCACCTTGGGAGTCATACGCTCTGTATGAAATAGGCACTTAGTGAGCACCTAATGTGTACTCAGTCCTGGGCTGGGCACTGGGGACAGACACCTGCTCACAGAAATGGAGTCCCACAGCCCTTCTGAGAGCCGACGGGAGGCTCATGGCTTCCTGCCGAATTTAACAAACTGTACGGAAACAGTGCGGGTCATTCGAACACAGGAGACTCATCCATTCAGCGGGTACTTCCTGAATGAGACAGTCCAGGTTGGGGGTGGGGGTTTACCAGACTTGGCAAATAGAAACACAGTATGTCCAGGTAAATGGCGATTTCAGAAAAACAACTTGTATCGTGAGTAATCGCACAATATTTGGGACAAGCTTGTACTAAAACATTTGTTCAACTGAAATTCAAATCTAGCCAGCACAGGGGCAGGGGGCAGGGTGCAGGCTGACGACCGACGCTGGGGGCCCAGCCCCTGGGGGACACTGGGGAGGCCTGCCCCGCCCCGCCCTGTCCCGGGGGCCCACAGGCATCCTCAGTGGCCTCCCCTAGCGCTGGGGCTTCCTCACAGCGGCTCGGGTTCCAGGGACAGGGGCCACAAGCAAGGCCATGTCCACCCACGCAGGGGCCACGGGCATCATTTCCGCACAGACTCGGACGCAGGCGTGGGAGAGCGCTGCCAGACCCGAGAGGAGGGACCCAGGCCCTCCCCTTGGTGGGAGTGGTGTTCATGTCGTAAAAGCACAACTGAACCTTAAACCTGTGAAGTGGGTGTGCCAAACGGGCCCGCTGTCCTAAAGCAAGTAACCAGCTTAAAAAAACGACTTGAGGACACATGGCAAAGAACAGGGCCCAGTGGGAGACGCGGGGCAGGAGCATGCAGGAGCCCCAAACCTGAGCCACACACTGCACAGCAGAGGGGGCTGGGCACTGTTCAGGAGGGGGCCCCCGTGGAGCCCTTCTCTGGGGAGGAGAGGCCGCTTCCCCGCTGCCCAAAACCGTCCCCGCCTTCCGTCTGAGGCAGACCAATGATTGGCACACTGCCCACCCTGGGCTCACGGATGGCTCCGTGTGTCCCCAGGGACCACACATCCAGGCACGACCAGACCGGCGGGGGATGCCCTTGGGGTCCCGGTGTCACTAAAGGGGGACCGCAGTGGTGATGAGCAGAGAGGGCAGAGAGGCAGGCAGCAGCTCCCCACCTTCACGCCTGCCCCCAGCGTGGGCCCACGAGTGCCAAATCCCCACAGAAGGCATCAGCTCCGACAGCCGGCCCCTTGTGGGCGACAGGGCCCGGCCAGGTAACAGGGCGAGCCCTGAGCACACGGGTACAGGCAGCATTTACCTCCCGGGGGCCTCCACCTGGCCTGCACCACCCCCCAGCCCTCCTGGGAGAACAAGAGAACCAATTAGCGCTCCACAGGCAGGGCGCTGTCTGGGGTCCACGGAGCAGGACATAATTGGGGAAAGTGCTTGTCAACAGAAGGCAGAACCCCAGGGGAACCAGGCCTGAGCTTCCAGAAACCCAGAGGCCTCGGTGTGCCGTGGGGGGACGGGACGATGGAGGGGGCACGTGGGGGACCAGGAGAGGTAGACACGGGCATCCGCAGAAGGCCCCCCCTCACCGCGCCTGGCCCGCGACTCCCCGCAAGGACCTCGTGATTAGCACTAGGTGCTCAGGGAACGCTGACAGCAAGACAGTGAGACCCGAGGGCACAAGAGCCCAGAACGGGGACAGGGACAGGGAGGCACAGCAGCTCCGCACGGACAGGACACCTGTGAGCCGGCGGGACGTTTATTGGGCCTGCTAAGGTCAGAACCACTGGGGCGCGGCCGGAAGAGATGGAAGCAAGTGCCCCTGCTGGTGTGGCGGGGAGCACCCACGCAAACGCCCAACAGCCCGTAGGTTCACGCGGCACATTCTCGACGGAGGCCCAGGCTGCCCTGGAGCCCCAGAGCCAGGACTTGGGGCTTCCACAGGGGCCGCTGGAGGTCTGGGCACCCAGGGAGGGCACTGCATGTGCTGTGGTCCTGCCCGTGGCCATGGGATCCACAGGCCCATCTCCATCCCCAGCTGGCACGGGCGGACGGGTGGCCGGGGTCCCTCCGCCTGGGAGCCACCATTAGGCTTCGAGGAAGAGAAAAAAGCAGCACCCGCTGGGCAGTGGTGACTAACGAACGCCCCAAGGCCACGTCCTCCCCTGCAGGTCCGCTGACGGGGCACGGACCTCGCTGGACTGGGCAGAGGACCACACTCCCAGGACAGCTGTTTCTCGGGGCGCCCAACGAAGGTCCAAAGAGCGTGGAACGTCCCGGCGAGGCCCGTCAGGGGCAGCTGAGGGGCACCCGCCGCCACAGCCCCCCGCACAGACAGTTCTTGATCCAACGCTGCTCCCACTGCTTGACGGCCGTCGTCTTATTGGGTGACCTGAGCATGGTGACGCAGCCGCACCTGGGGGCAGAGCCGGGAGGCCGAGGCCCTGGCTGGGGCTGTCCCACCTGCCGCGGGGCCCTGGCACATGCAGCTCCCCCCAGCGCTGAGCTGCCTCCCGCACACCCTTACAGCCCAGCTCAGGCACTGCCCCCCTCCCCTCTGGGAGTGAACGAGCGAGGGTCGTGGGGCTTCTGAGTCCCGGCTTGGCAGCTCCCTAGCAGGGCGACCCTGGGAGCCACAGCCTGTGTCCAGGATCCTGAGCCAAGCACTGAGGTTGTATCTGTCCAGGGCCCACGCTTGCTTCTGTGCTCTCGGACCTGGAGAGCTCCCCGGGGGGCGGGCACAGGCTGGGAGCTCACCAGGACACAGACCCCTGCTCGCCCCCGGGGCCAGACCGAGACCGAGCACCCAGCGGCAGGCAGGCAGCGCTCACCTGGCGCAAGCCTTGCGCTCCTCCGTGGGGAAGGCTCCCAGGTGCAGCCGGCGCAGGTGGTCGACCTTGGGCTGGCCCGGAGCCCTGGCGGAAGAGAGAGCACGTGAGCGGCTCGGCAGACCCCCGTGACACGCGGGCCCTCCGCTGCGGACACGGGGGTGACGGAAGGCCCGTGGGAGGGGTCCTGGGGGCTGGTTGGGGCTCCCCGGGTATTAAGTAAGTCTGAATGTTTCTAGAACACAGAACTTAAAACCTCTTTGTGATCGATCCTCTCTTTTCTGAAAGTTTATCTCAAAACCCAAACACAAGCGCGAGCCTGGGCGCGTGGGGCAGTCCCTCCCCCCAGACAAGAAGGAAGAGGCCGGAGCTCACAGGGCACGTCCCCCGGAGGGCCACGCAGGCCTGTCTTCCTTTGGCTTATCTGTTTTCTGAAATTTCCACCCAAGGCAACAGACGGCGTGGGGAACTCACGCCAGTCTCTCGGTCACCTGAGCGTCTACACAGCAGCCCCTGCACGACCCTGGGTCGACGCAACTTTCCTGCCTGAAGGCCGGGGACAGAGGCTGCCCTGCAGTGCTGCTGGGCCCCGAAGGCTGACCCCGCACGTTCCAACAGCAGTGGCGTGTGGCGGGGCCTGGAAGGGGCCCCTTGGCCCTGAGGACACCCTGCCGGAGGCTGCGGTCTGTCCCCCCCGGGCTGCGCTGCAGTGCCTGCACTAGGCTCCTCCACGGCGGGCCACAAGCCCCGGGCCACGCAGCACACGGTCCGGCTCTGTGGGGCCTGGAGCCCGAGTCAAGGGCAGCGACGTGACGCTCCACGCGGGGGGCGGGGAGGGGGCAGCAGAGCGGAGGCACAGTGGTGTCCCCCAGATGACTGAGTGCAGGGTGGAGAAGGGGGCAGGGGTATCCCTGGGGCCAGCGTCCAGGTTGAGGCCAGAGGGCAGTGGCCGGCCCGGCGCAGGTAGGGGCCACGGGGCAGGGTGGGCACGCACCGGACCAGGCCGTCCAGCGGCAGGGCGCCGGCGCCGGCGGGCAGTGGGGGGGCCTTGCCGAAGTGCAGGCGCAGAGGCTGCTTGGGCTGCAGGCGGCTGACCAGGCCGTCGCTGACGGGCAGCCAGTCCAGGCTGGGGATGAGCAGCTGGCTGGGCAGCAAGCAACACTCGTCCACCAGCGCCTCGTCCGGCTCACTCGTGGGGCCCTCGTCGCGGCCTGTGGGGAGGGGACCGAGGGGACCGTGGGGACGTACTGCCCACTGGGGAGGCACAGGCCCCGGGACCGACAGGCACCGGGCTGCCTTCCCGGCGGCAGGGGGCTGGGAACAAGGGGACACCGCCTGGAGACGTGCCGTCCGGCGCCCCGGGACAAGCACACGGCTGCCGCGCAGAGAGCACCTGTGCTGGGCGCTGGGGCCCGAGCCGGTGCGACCCGGGGGGTGGGGGGCGACCGGGCCCGGACCTGAGCCATGGCTGGGGGCCGAGAGCCGAGGGCCGGGGACTCACAGCAGATCCAGAGCTTGGTGAGCAGACGGAAGAGCAGGGACATGCTGTCCTGGGTGTCCGAGGTGGCCGTGTACACGGGCAGGCAGCTGGGCTTCAGCAGCCCCCAGATGCGGATGACCACCATGAGCTCGCGCAGCAGGCCCAGCGAGGGGCCGTCCCGCAGGAAGCTGTGGCCCGGCCGCAGCGGGGAGCCCTGCAGGGAGAGGCCCTCGGCTGGACACCTTGGCGCGGGGAGATGGGCCAGGGCAGACCCGGGCCAACAGGCCACTGGGCCACCGGCATTTGGAGCGCATCCTCAGCCACCGCGTGGTGCCGGGAGGAGGCAAAGTGGTCACCCCGGCAGCCCGTGTGGGGAAGGGGAAAAAGGGACTTCACACCGCTCCCGGGGCGGGGAGGACGATGGTCTTAAACCTGGGCCGAGAAACGCACTTGGCCACCCTCGTGGCCTGAGGTCAGAGCGGGTGTGGCGCAGGCCCGTCTGCACAAGCCCCCAGGGAGAGTGGGTGCACACAGCTCAATGCCCCTGAGGTCCTGGGCAGGGTGCGTCTGGGGGGTGGGCCGGGGAGAGGACGGGTCAGGGGACCTCTGCAGAGAGGGACAGTGGGGGCGCAAGGGGGTCGCTGCGGAGGGTGGGGTGTGGGGCAGAGCAGAGGGGACGGGGCCGCCCGGACGGCGCACCTGGTTCGGCAGGCTGGCCAGCAGGTAGAGCACGAAGTCCCCCACCCACTGCAGGAGCTGCTGCAGCGCCTGGAGCGTGTTCATGTCCAGGACGAACTCCTCTGTCTTGAGGTTGATCATGACCTTGTCGATGTCTGGGGCGGGGAGTCAGGCCCACCGGGGCAGTCAGGCCCACCGCGGCCTCGCGGTGCTCACGGCACACGCAGACACGGCCGGCCTAGCTCTGCACCCTGCGGCACCGTGGAGAGCCGCGCCCCAGGCCTCGACCTCGAAGAAGAGGACCCTGGGTCAGCGTGGCTGTCGCGAGGGCCCCCCTGCATCCAGGCCTTTGGGTGACCGCCCCCACCCTGTGCCAGGGCGGTCCACACCCCCTCCCCTCAGGTGGGGCTTAGGACGACCGGAAACAGGGCTCGGGACGGGACCCACCGGCGTCGGTGATCTTGCTGCAGACCTCGGTCAGCCGGTCACCAGGACTCTTGTCGGGGGTGTTAAGGAAGTGCGGGCGCAGGAGGGACTTGAGCGTGGAGCTCACGGCCACCAGGAAGAGCTTGGCGTGGTAGTCACACACACGGGCCACCGTGCAGGGGGACAGCTTGCACAGTGAGGCCTTCATGGCCAGGATCCGGGTGGACAGCACCTGGGTGGGGGCGGGGGGGGGGAGGTGGGAGCAGCTGGCAGGAAGGGACACTCCCACCCCCTCCCCCAGGGGCCCGCGAAGCGGCTTCCGCCAGAGCAGGGTAGAGGGGCAGCCGCGCGGGGCAGGCCCATCACCTCCCGCCCCCAGCGCCCAGAGCGGACTTTGGACAGAGCAGGGCTGGGGAGCGGGGCTTCCGGGCCCCAGGGGGCGGGGCTCCCGGGCCCCCAGGGGCGGCCACAGCGGCGCTACCTGCTGCAGGGCGGCGTTCTGGCGGGTGTACTCCTCGTGCAGCTTCTCCACCAGGCTCTGCACCATGGCGGGCTGCACGTGCAGCAGCGTGTCCCACCAGTCGTAGCCCGTCACCATGCAGTACTCCAGCAGGAACAGCAGGTGCCGCAGGGCCAGGCTCACGTCCAGCGTGTGGCCCATGGACGGCGAGATGCGCAGCATGCTCAGCTGGGGGGAGCCGCCGGTGAGGGCAGGGAGGGCGCGAGGGAGGGGACCCGGGCCCCGCCCCGCACCTAGTGACCCCAGGCCCCCCACGCCCCGCCCCCGGCCTCACAAATCCACTCTCCAGCCATGGGGGGGGGCGGGGGGTGTTCTCCGGAAGCAGAACCCCTCGGGCGGGGAGAGGCCCGCTGGTTGGCCTGCCCACGGACACGCCGAGGACGGGGCCACAGGGACGTGGATTCAGGCAGGAGGCATGAGGAAAAGCAGCTCTCAGAAGCTGATCTGTCCAGGGTCTGCACGGCCTGGCGTGGAGGGCAAGCATGCACAGCACACCCATGCCCAGACCGAGGCCCCCAGGAGCAAGGATTAGTGAGCTCCTATGAGGCCCCAGAGCCACAGGTCACTTACCTGCGTCCTGGCGGTGGAGAACCACCGTCCTCAGGGCTCCTGCTGGCAGGGCACTTACTCTGTGCCCCGGGCCGCAGTGCAGCTTTCTCGGAGACCTCCGGGGCCGGAGGAGCCCCACCCCACCAGCGAGGAACCTCCTGCCGCCCGAGCAGCAGGGACCGCAGCCCCGGGGCCCAACCCTCACACCCCACGCCAGGCGACAGCTTCACAGCTCACCTTCCCATGGTTGTCGATGCCGACCAAGGCCAGCGAGGTCCAGGAGAGCTGCATGGCCTTGAAGTGGACGGCGGGGCCGCTGGCCCGCGGACGCTTGATGGCCGGCTCATCTGCAGAGCGCGGGGTGGCCGAGCTGTAGAAGACGGCCATGCTCTGCAGCGACAGCCGGTGCACGATGTGGACGCTGCCGTCGTGAAAGGCCAGGGCCAGCCCTGTGTGTGGGAGCGCGGGCGGCTGAGCCGGGCGGAGGGCCGGGGACACCCGCAGGCAGTCGGGGCCGGCAGGGCCTGCCCGGGGCAGGGGGGCGGTACCGAGGCCGGGGTAGAACTGGGTGTCGCTGGCCACCTTCAGGTCGGTGTTGGTGAGCGAGATCGGCAGCTTCGGCAGCGCCACGGCGGACACGCGGTCCAGGTCGTTGGTGGCCGACAGGATCCGCCATTTCAGGATCATGGGCTGTTTGTCGCCGACTGCAAACGGGGGCAGGGGGTGGGCAGGAAAGCAAAACAGGATGAGACATGCAGCAGGCCAGACCCCTGCAGGGGCCCCCCACCCCCCGCCCCACACATGGGGTCCCGGTCCAGAGTGACCACTCAGAGCGCTCCACGGCCCAGCCAGCTGCACGGTTCACAACGGGCTGGGGACAGCAGCTGAACCAACCTGCTCCTGCCCTGGACTCCACGGCATGGCAAGGACGGGGCTGGTGGGAGTGAGGCCGCCGTGCCCCTGGCAGGAGCCAACGCACCAGCAGACAGACCATAGCCCAGACCCTGCCACCACATGCCCCCTCAAGACCTGGCCAGCCTGTATGGGCTTTTCTTGTGACGTTAAGGGTCCCAGGGGGACCCCAGCTCCACAGGCCTCACGAGGCTTGAGCCGGACGGTCACAGCGCCACAGATCGGCGTCCCTCGCACCCACACCCCTGGTGGTGAAAGCCCCGACGGCGGGCAGGCGGCTTCCGTGCATCTGGCCCGGCTGCCGGGTTTCGGGAAGTGGGACGTAAGCAGAGGCTCATGAGTGCGCACTGGGACACGCCGGGGCCAGCCTGCAGGGACACGCGTGCCACGCGGGCAGACCGGGGGCCCAGCCGACAGCAGCCCGAGCCATCCGGCGGGTGAGAGCAGACACACCCCTGGGGCCGAGCAGCCGAGGTGGCCCTCCCAGCAGAGCGCACAGCTGCGCTTTGAGCTACTGAGTTCGGGGCTGGTTTGTCACATGGCGACAGCTGTCACGAAGCTTCTTCCTGCCACCGTTCTACCTTGAGAACTCCGCCCTGAATGGTTTGTCGCCACTTAAAAACCTGCCATGGGCCCAGGGAGGGAGTCCTAGCAAACACTGTCCCCAGGGAAACTGAGGCCCCGAGAGCACGGAGACTGCCTGAGCCACGGAGGGCGATACGGCACTAACGGGGAGAGCAGAGGGAACAGCAACCGTAGCGGCGTCCAGGCAGCTCGCCGCACCACCTGCACCTGGATCGGGCACAAATGCTAGGACATGGCTATGGCCAGGCTGGCCCTGGGGCTGGTCCCCGTCTGCACAGCGCAGGAGGCCACACACACCTGTGGCCCTGCCCACCACCACCAAGCTCCCCACGCTCACGGGGTCTGGGGACAGGGCAGCTGGGACAGTCTTCGCGGTAATCGCTCTGCCCCACGGTGTGCAGCTTATGTAACCGCCCGGAGAGGGCAGGAGCCGTGGGGCCCCCGCCACAGCTTCATCAGCGGTTCCGTGCAGTACCCCCCGCACAGCCAGCCACTCTGGGCTCCATTAGCACTCATCGGCAGAGAGCCCAGCTGACATCTACTGGAAATCATCTCTGTGTGTGGGCCCCGGGGGGCAGGGGGCATCAGGGGCTTGCCTGACTTCTCTGTCGCTTCAAGCGGCGCCAGCATGTCCCAGGGTCCAGGTGGGGGGTGGGTAGGGGTGAGGGGGGGCGCTGCCATCTGGAGCCACTGGAGTTCCATGTGGCTGCAGGGACGGGGCGGTGGGGAGCCAGTAGGTATGTGCCGAGTGGACTTGGTCATGCCCTCTGGGCCCCAGTCTCCTCACCACATACCAGACGTTTTGGAGGAGTCTGTGGTTTTTAGGATTAAGTGCCCTCTGTGGCCCAGGGGGCTGCAGGTAGCCCTACTCCTGCTGCAGTGCCCATTTGTGCCTCCCCTTACGCAGCCACTCTAGCTCCTGGCCTCTGCCCCAGGACCTTTGCACTGCCGTTCCCTCAAGCAGGCACATGCTTGCTGCAGAAAGCATCAGACGTGAGGCAGGCAGGCCACCCGCCTGTGCGCTGACGGGCAGACCTCTCGTCTATGCCCCAGCACAGGAGGCTCTCCGGGACAGGAATGAAGCGGCCGCAGAGCGGGGAGGAAGAGGGCAGCACGGGCCGACATGCAGCCGTTCAGAACAGCTCCCGTGTGTTGTGCTGGGAGCCCAGTGCCCCTGGGAGTGGGAAGACTCACCCACAGGTGAGATCTGCTGGAAAACATTGTTCACCGGGAGCCCCTCCTTCCGCAGGGACCAGCACTCCACGATGCTGCTCGTCTGGCTGGACGCACACAGGAGCACCTGAGGACAGCAGCAGCCGGTAAAGAGGTGCAGCCGCAATGGCAGACATGGCCCCGGCGGCAAGCAGGGTGCAGCCACAGAAACTATCAGAGCTTCATGAAGTTCGGGGCCTTACTGACATGTGCTTACACTGGAGCCCTGGGTGACCACTGACCGACGGCCACAAAGATGTCCCCGAAGAGGACCCCATCCCAAGTTCCGGGACCCGCAGGCTTTGGGGCCTGGCGTCCTCACCAGGTCCTCATGAGAGGGAAGAAGAGGGCAGATGGGGGTCCCAGAGACGGGAGGATCCGTGCTACTGGCAGGGAGGATGAAGTGGGGACCACAGGCCAGGGAAGGGCAGGAGCCGGGTCTCCCTGGGGCCCCGGGGGGACCAGCCCTGCCAGCACCAGGGTTTCAGCCTTGTGAGGTCCACGTCGGACCCCAGCGCTTGAGACTAGAAGCGTGTGGAGCTCTGCTGCCGCAGCCAGAGGGGGTCACCCCCAGGCAGGGCCTCACCTGCTCGGACATGTCGCGGGCCAGGAACTTGAGGTGAGTGATGGCGGGGAACTTGTCCTTGCGGTTGAGGTCGGTGGTGCAGCGCATGAAGAGCGAGGGCAAGATCTCGGTGTCAATGCGGCATTTCTCGCTGACCACGCTCACGCACACCTTGTAGAACTGCACGGGGGAGGCGCTGCTGCCGTCCGCAGTGGCCACCACGATGTTGCCACCACCAGTGAAGGCGATGTCGGCCAGGGCCACACGGCCACGCAGCCGGCACAGACTCTCCGTGGATGTCAGCACCTGCCCGCTGGGCTTGAGCAGAGACACGGTGACCAGGCCACTGACCGTCACTGCGATCCAGCCCTCCATAGGCTTGCCGCCGAACAGCGTGAGTGACGGTGAGAATTTGACGCGGGAGAACTTCTCCCCGAAGCTGGAGGCACCGGACTACGGGGGGAGAAGGGAGCATGGGGTCTGTTTACTGCCAATCCCAACCCCAGCTAAGGGCCCTGACCAGCTTTCAGGGCTCTGCCCTCTGTGACCTAACAACCCTGCTCTGGGGGCCCAGAAAGAGGAATTCTAGGATATTACTGAACTAAACAGTGTGGTGGGGTGGGGGGGCATCTAGGTGGCTCAGCTGTTAAACACCTGCCTTCAGCTCGGGTCAGGATCCCAGGGTCCGGGGATCGAGCCCCACATCAGGCTCACCACTCAGCAGAGAGCCTGCTTCTCCCTCTCTCACTCCCCCTACTTGCGTTCCCTCTCTCGTTGTGTCTCTATCAAATAAATAAATAAAACCATTAAAAAAAAAAAAAACCAAACCCAAAACCCAGTGGGTTGAATTTTGAGAACCAACATCAATGATCGATGATTCCCTAAGCATACCAACCACGGGAGGTTCACTGAGAACAGCAGTCATCAGCTAAATGACTGATTTACTAAGGACAGCAGCTTTCAGTTAAATGAAAGGTTCACTGAGGACAGTGGCCATCAGTTAAATGGAAGGTTGACTGAGGACAGTGGCCATCAGTTAAATGGGTAGCTCCCTTAAGACGCAGATACTGACAGCTTGATTGCAAGCACGAGTTGGGCCCAGGACTAGAGAAACCAAAGGATGCTGGTGGTGGGAGAGGAGGAGCCACATCAAGAGGAGCAGAGAGATAAACAGGGTGAATGATCTCACCTACTGCACCTACTTGCTCAGGTAGGACACCCACCTTTTCCACATGCAGGGCCAGCTTCACACCATTGTGCAGCCAGGACAGGGCCACAATGGGGTCTCCTTCCACCAGGCTGCCCACATGGCTCTCCCAGCTGTTGGCCAGGTGGTCCGCCATGCTCCAGCACTTGATCTGCCCATCTGCATCGGCTGACAGGAGCCGGGAGCCTGTTGGGGGTGGGGGCAGCAAACCTGCCTTACCAACCTCCATGGTTACCAACCTTCGCGGTTACCAGGTTACCAACCTTCGGGGTGGGCTGGGACAACGGCTGCTAGAACGCCAGGGCCTGGGAGGAGCAGGCCTGGGGCAGTGGAGCAGGGGAGGGGCACAAGGCGTTCTCCTGACAAGGGTGCCCCCGGGGAGTGTGAACAGCAGTGGCCACAAAGCCGCAGGGTGAGGCTTCCAGTCCCTGCCGTGGACTCTGGGGACGTCACCAGGAAGACAGAGCCGGATACTCTGAGATTCAGGATCAAGGATGAGCACCACTGTCTCCCTCAGCCATTCAGGACCACCCGCCCCTGGCCCGTCCTCACCTGACTGGTCCCACTCAAGGCAGGTGATGGCCTCGCTGTGCTCCGAGCTGACAGAGTGCACGTCCCAGGGGTGCTCCGTATCCAGGATATGGATCATGCGGGTGAGGTCTGCAGAGGACAGTGCACACTCGGCACAGCAGCCCTAACACCCTGAAGCTTCTGATGACCCCAGGAGGCCTCAGGGAGGAAACCAGGGAACATCCCACCCGCGGGGACGACAGGGGGCTGCTCTGCTGCTGACCACGTAGATGGCCCCAGTGCTAGCGCAAAACAGGCTTGTGTGTTCCTGGGTTCCCTCTGGAGACCAAGCAGGCTGGTGACCACAAGCGTGGGCACATGCTTTCAAAAAGACACAGAAAACAGGACTGGAAGATGACCTCCAAACCCTAATGGTGGGCATCTATCCGGGACGTTTTTCCTTAAGCTAAATTTCTCTGCTTTTCTAATTTTCTCTAACAGGCACACAGTATTTAACAACAAACAAAAAACAAGTCCCAACAAAGTGACTTTGAAGCTTCCAAAAGGAAGATAATGACATGTAAGTTCTGGAAAACTGGGCATCAAGTCTCCAAGCCCTAGGGGACCACACGCCCCTGCTCCGCTCCATCCCAAAGGGGTGATTCCAGGGTCTTTCCCCCACTACGGCCCAGCACCAGATGCAGAAGCGCGGTGCATCTGTCCTGCGTACACCTGCGAGGCTACGGTCCTCACCAACCCCGGTGACAGCGGAGAAAAGCCTGAGAGGACCCCCATGGGGGAGGAGCAGCTCCCAGGCAGGCCTGGAGACCCAGAGGCCCCCCAGTAGGACACCAGGGATGGGGGGGCTGGGCTGGAGGGCAAGGAGACACACCTTGGTCGTCATTTCGAAGGTCAGTGGTGAAGGCAATGAGGTTACGGCAGGACCAGGCACAGGCCAGGGGCACTGACGGGCAGTGGGTACTCTTGGGCCATCTCTCCCACTCGCAGACGTAAGCCAGATCCATTGTGCTCACAGGCCACAGCTCACACACTGAGGACGGTCAGCAGCTCCTGAGGAAGGTTGACAGGGACACTCACTGAGTGCTCGAGGACGCCAAGCTCCAAGCTGCATGCTGGCTTACCCCAGGTAACGGAAGGAGCCCAACCCGTCCTAGGGTCTCGTGTGCCATGCAAGGGCAGCTGCGTTTTAAACACGGAGGGACGGCACCTGCGGTTTCGGTCAGTTACACGTCTGCCTCCAGCTGGCATCCCATATCAGGGTCCTGGGATGAGCCCCGAGAAGGCCCCCTGCTCAGTGGGGAGCCTGCTTCTCCCTCACCCTCTGTCTCTGCCCCGACTCGTGATTTCTCTCTCGAATAAATAACATCTTTGGAGCGCCTGGGTGGTTCAGTGGATTGAGCTTCTGCGTTCAGCTCAGTCCCTGTCCCAGGGTCCTGGGATAAGCCCCATGTCCGGCTCATCCCAGGGTCCTGGGATAAGCCCCATGTCCGGCTCCCACTCGGCAGGCAGCCTGCTTCCCCCTCTTTCTCTGCCTGTCTCTGGGCCTACTTGTGATCTTGCCGTCAAATAAGTAAATAAATAAATCTTATTAAAAAATAAAATCTTTTATTTTTTTATTTCTTCTTTCTTTAAAGATTTTATTGTTTGACAGCGAGAAAGGGAACACATGCAGGGGGAGCGGGCGGAGATGGGGGGGAGCAGGCTTCCCGCTGAGCCCCACGAAGGGCTCAGGCCCAGGACCTCGGGATCACCACCGGAGCAGAAGGCAGACAATGAACGACTGAGCCACCTAGGCGCCTCCAATAAAATCTTAAAAAAAAAATAAAATAAAATAAACATGGAGGAACAGGGAGGCCTAATCAAGAAAACAGCATCCTAGTGTAGCAGGGAGGGAGCCAGACTCGCACATGCCTGGGGGAAGGTCACGGCAGGCGGAGGAACACCTGCACCAGGGCGCACAGAGTGCGCGGCACCTCGGGTGTTGAGGCCACTCGAGCTGGAGCAGATACGCGAAGGGATAAAGGGGGCAAGGTGGGGGCAGGAGGTGATGCGGCCAGTCCCACCGGGCACTGGAGGGTCTCACCCCAGTAGGCGGGGGCCCCCAGAAGGCCTCGAGCTACCCACACTCGAACAGGGCCTCTCTGGCGGTCTGGAGCGCACAGGCAGGGACGGGGTGGAGCCACGAAGAGGTCGGGGGCAAGTGCGCGTGGGGGCGGACCGTGGGTCTGTCCCGCGGCGGGGCCCGCGGGCAGACGCGCGAGAGCCGCGAGGACACCGCCTCCAGGGGAAGCGGAGGCGGGACTTGGAAGGCGGACGACGGTCCCGGGGGTGAAGCCTCCCCACGGCCCTCCGCGCGCCAGCAGCGAGCACGGGCTCGTGTTCTCTCCTTCGCGGCAGTCCCGGGAGGCCCCGAGGCCGACGCACCCCGTTTTTCTCAGCCGCCACCCCTAGGTCCCGACGGGGACACCCAGGCCCCGCCCACAAGCCCCTGCGAGTCTGTAACTCTCGCCCCCAAAGCCTCCATCCCCTACGATCTCCGCTTCCCAGGTTGCCCCTTGAGCCCGCACCCGGCCTAAGCCCTCAGACCCCACCCCAGACCCCCAGCGCCTCGCGGGCCGCCGGACCCGGGCCCTCCCGGACCCCGCCCAACCCCCCGTTACCCTCGGGCCCCGTTCCCCCACGCCCGCCGCGGCTCTCCGTGCCCCACCCTCAGTCCGCCCCGGGCTTCGCGCCAGTCTCCGCACCCACCCCAGACCCCGCCCGCGCCCCGGCCGCGTGCCCAGAGCCCTCGGCCCCCCCCCCCAGGCCCGCCCTCTGCCGCCGCGGGCTCCGCCCCGGGCCCACCGGGCCCGCCTTCTCCGGGCTGCGTTTCCCTCGGCCGCGGGCGCCGGCCGGAGGCGAGCCGACCCCTCCGGCCCCGCAGCCCCGCGCTCACCGGGCCGGCCCAGACTCCAAGCCGGGCGGGCAGCCGCTGCCCAGCGCACTCGCCCTAGCTCCCCGGCTCCGGCGCCGCCATCTTCCCCGGGACCAGCGAGTTGCCCGCGCAGCGCGGCCGCTTCCCAGGGACTTCTGGGAAGGCAGTGACTCCGCCCCTCTTCCGGTTCATTTGCATAGGCCTTTTGGTAGCGTCCCAGCAGCCACCAGAGCTGTATTTGGTGGAACAGTGAACGCTTTTTCAACTCTAGTGAAGCTCCCTTTCATTATTCTCTATGATGTGCGACAAACGAAAGGAAATAGGTGGCCGACCCTTTCTTTAGAAAAACCACCCTCTCTGTAAAGGGATTCCTCCTGCGCACTATAAATAGCTCCCGGGCGGGGCTCTGACCCGTGCTCGCTTCGGCAGCACATATACTAAAATTGGAACGATACAGAGAAGATTAGCATGGCCCCTGCGCAAGGATGACACGCAAATTCGTGAAGCGTTCCATATTTTGTTCCCTCCCGGGACGCGCACTTTCGGCGTGTGGGCGGGGCCCCGCCGGCCTCCGTAGCTGGAGAGGAGTCGAGCGTGCGCGCGGTGTCCGGTCACCGACCCAGACCTGCCCCCGGGCCGGCTCGCAGCGCGCCCAGCCGCAGGGCCGGCGCCGGCGTCCGCAGGCAGGAGCCGCCTGGCCGGCAGGACCCCCGGATGCACGAACCCACCCTGCGGACGTCCTGGGGGGCCCCGGCCAGCCCGACACACGCAGAGGGAAGCCGACGGCAAGGAGCACGGGGAGGCCAGGAGAAGACAGAGGCCGGGGCTGCCATGTGGCGGTCACGAGCCAAGGACACCAGGGACCCCGAGGGGCAGAAGGACCCTCCCCTGGAGCGTCCGGCCCGGCCGCAGGTGGAGTTGGACTTCCGGCTTCCAGAGCGACCATAAATTCCTGCGGTTTTAAGCCACAGCTGGGGGACTTCGTTCTGGCCGCCCCAGGAGGCTCCTCCCAGTGACCTTTGGACCCTCTTGGACCCTCGACGGCTGGGAAGTGGCAGAGCTGGGGTTCGAACCTGGGCACCTGGGAACGGGACAAGCCAGGGCAGCAGAGCCAATGGACGCAGAGCTCCCAGGAGCATCTCCCCACACACCCGCCTCCCACGGGGGGGGGGTGTCACTCCGTGTGAACCTTCATCCCCTGAGGCCTGCAGCCCTCCGTGACCAGGACCTAAGCACGTCCTGAGCACCTGTTGGAGGAAAGGAAAACCCACAGCTGGTGACCAGAGCACCAGAAATTTATTGAATTCTCCACTTTTCCCAAAGCACAACAAGCCACACACACGGGAGGGGTGTGCCCCAGCTCTGCTCCTGTGGGACATGCCGGGGTGACCAGTGTAAGGATACCCCAAGGCAACAGGCCAGAGCCGGGTGGGGGAGGAGCAAGGAGAATGGGGCAGTCCGAGGGCAGAGGCTTCTGGCTGGAAGTCCCAATCCCCCAGTATGAAGGGAGGAGGTGTGCAGACCAGAGAGGGCCCCAAGAGCCACCAAAAGCCACCAGGGGAGAACACACATTCAAACGGTGGTAGGACCAGCCTCTAAGATGTAGCTTGTGTCCAGGGCTGCAGGGCACACGCACACACAGGCGCGCACACACACGCACACACGACAGAACGCTCCTGGAAAAAGGGGCAGAGCCCTAGGGACCCCCCCAACCAAGCAAAAAACTGGGTGGGGGGTTAAAGCAGGGACTGGAACAAAGCCCCCCACTTATCAGTTGGAGCAAGTGTTTGGTTTTTCTTCCCAAAAGGGAAATTTAAAAATGTACAACAAATCATGCCGAATTCATTAAAAGTGATAAAAACCCAGCCTCTCACTGCCCGCGTAGGCTTCAAACGGGGCTGGAAAAGCAGAAGGAAGGAGCACGGAGGTGACCAGGCCGGGTCTCCTGGCTGCAAAACAGCCGGAGGGGCAAGGCCAGGCCAGTCCGGCGGGGCCCCAGCCCCCAGCGCTTAAGGGGACAGGTGGACAGGGAAGGGGCCAGAGTGAGAGAGGGCCGCTGGAGGCAAGAGCGCGTCCGCAAGTACCCGGCGCGGGGAGGCGGGGAGGGGCGGGGAGGGGCGGGGAGGGGCCGGGCTGCCATCAGCTCCGCTGCTCCAGGTACGCGGACAGGAGCAGCCCCGGGGGCAGGAAGTCCAGGTGCCGATTGCTGACTTTCATCTGCCTCTTGCCTTCCAGGTCCGCACCTGTGAGGGGGCAAGGACGGCAGCAGTGACCGGACTATGCAAGTCCCGGGTCCCCAGGTCGCCATCTCCACCCCTCCTGGCTCCTCCGGCGTCCAGCGCTGGGTGGCCCCGCGCCCACCAACCTCCCTCCCCTCTCCCTCCCCTCCCCTCACTCCCACACCTGAACTAGCCCCGCGCCCCCCAAGCTCGGCCCGGCTTTCAGGCCTTTGCGGGGCGCGGGCTCAGGGCCCCTCCTCCTCTGTGTTCGGCCCCGCTCAGCTCCCGCAGAGAAGCACCGGGCCCCGCCCCTGGGTCCTGGCTCTGCGGGAACAAAGTTCGGAGTCCACTGGAGGGAGCCGGTAGGAGGAAGCGGCGGCCTGGAGTTGCCATGGAAACCGACTCCTCAGCAAGTCGGGCAGGTCGCCACGATGAGGAGCCCGGACCCCATGGGGCACCCAGACACAGCAAGGGCCTATGAGGACCCTCCCTGACACCCGCATTATAAAAGAGGACGCGGGCCCCAGGAGGGGGCACTTGCCAATGTCACATGCGTGTCACAGCGGAGGGACTCGAGCTAAACAGAGCTCTGCCTCTGTCTTGGGGGCCCCAGACGCCTGCACAGGCCCAGGCTCCCAGGGAGCATCTGTGCTGCCAGCATCGCCCAGCACAGGGCCAGGCACACGGGGGGCCTCTGACGCGTGAACACGCTGTCCCACCGCCCACCCTTGGCTCATGGCGCCCTCCTCCCCGGGAAGCCTCCCCCTGAGGGACGAGCCCCTGCGTGACTCCGGCCTCGGTTTCCCTGGGCCGCAGAAGCTTGATGGGGCCCGGCAGGCCAGCAGCACTTACTGGCTGAGATGAGGTCCATGTACTGGCAGACGGCGTGAAGCAGGAGCCTCTCGAAACTGGAGGGAGACAGACGGTAAGTGGCCGTCGGCCAGGGCCAGGGCCGGAGCCCCGCGGACAGCACGGTGCTCACTCCCACCCAGTCACCTGCTGTCCAGCATGGCCGTGTACACGGCCTGGGGAGACACGGAGAAGAACCTCAGCAGCCGCTCCTCCCACGTCTCCAGCGTTCCCTGCGGGAGAGACGGGCCTGGGGTGAGGCCAACCGCGGGACTGTGGACAAGCCGTCCAGGCCCCCTGCCCAGGGGAGCCTCTGGAGCCCGGAGACCTCGCTTCAAATGTGGCCTTTGAGCTGTTCCAGGAGGCTACGGAACCCTTCCCAAAGATAGCAGGACTGAGATATGGCCATACTGTTGGACTCCTGGGCCTTCTGGCCTGGTGGACTCCTACGCATCCCGCAGTACCCTCCTTCACTGTCCCTGCCCCCCACCCTCGGGGAAAACCGTTCCCCAGCCCTGGCTGCACGCTGCACGCTGATCACACTGGTCTGCTCTGTACCCTGCCTCGTCTCCACCAACACCGCCTGCACTGGGGAGATCTCCCATCACACCACGGCCGATTAGGAAGGGGAGGAAGAAAATCTGTCAAAAAAGACCAAGCCTGGCCTGGTATTCACCATGGGGATGCGGCTCCGCTTGAGGACGGCTCTCAGACGCCGGCTGATGCGCTGGAAGCAGTCGCGGGGCGTGTAGGCCGGGTCCTCTGCAAGATGTCCTTGCGTGGAGAGCAAGCCTCGGGCCTGCCCACAAGCCAGGCTCCTCCCCATGCGTTCCCCGGAGCACCGCCCCCACGCCAGGCTCCTCCCACCCACCCCCAGGTACCGCCCACTCGCCAGGCTCCCCACCCCCCACCCGTCCCCAGGGCTCCTCTCCACCTATCCCTGGCCCGCCCACAACAGGATCAGCCAGGCCCCCCCTTCGCTCCTCTGGTTGACCCAACCTCCCGTCCAGGCCCACACCTCTCCTTCGGTCCTCCCCACGGCCCGGCCCCCTCCTCCGCGTCTTGCTCTTGCCCTCATCCTCCAGGTAGCGGAGAACCCTTTCCTGCTCCTCTCCAGAGCGGTTCATGAAGTCATTCCAGACCTAGAAGAGGGGCAGGCAAGACCCAGGCTCATGAGCCCCAGGCTCTCCATTTAGCCAATGGCCACAGAGGGCCCCCATGTGTATGGACATACTCCTCTAGACCCATGTGCCCACCGGGCTGGCCAAGAGTTTATGGGGTACCTGCAGATCTGCCTGTCTGGGGCGGGGGATTGCCATGGACCAGCTAAGCCTCCCATGGACTCATTCATTCCCAGTGACGGGCAGAGGAATCAGGAGTGCTGGAAAGTTCTGGGGTGGGTAGGAGTTCTGGCTTGTTGTGGGGGCCCCGAGGGAAGCAGAGCGGCTGTTCATCAGGGGACCGAGGGGGCTGGGCGCCGAGGGGGCTGGGCGCCATGGGCGCTCCTGAGGGAGGGACCGGCACAGGCCAGGTGTGCTGTGGAAGCGAGAACAGGAGCAGGGGAGGCAGGAGGAGGGCACGGGAGCCGCACCTCCACGTAGGTCTCATTGCTGCAGGCCTCCGCGAAGATCCCGGGCGCGGCCGGGGGTGCCAGGTCCCCGTCGTCCAGACCGGCTGTGCCCCCGTCTGTCTCCAGCAGGGTTAGGAGGTACTGGGCTAGACGGAAGCAGATGGTCTCTGGGCTGGGGGGTGGCATTTGGGCCCCCCAAATGTCTCCACGGAAACCCCTGGCCTCTGCATTTAGGGCCTTTGCCCTCCGGCGCACACCGTCTCCCCACCTCCACGCTCCAGCTGTCTTTCGCAGAAGGCACAGAAACCCCCCGGCCTCCACCTCCAGAACACCTGCTTCTCCCTGGCTTGTCTTTGAGAACCCAAGCCCCCACGCCCCCAGCTCGTCACAGCCCCGCCCCAGCACTGCCCGGCTTGGGGCCGGCCTCGGGCAAAAGCAGCAGATGAGAGCAACAGACGGAGGATTCTGGACCATTCTCGCGGGAGCCCCAGGAAGCCCCAGGAGGTGCACCCAGCCCTGCCCAGCCCTGCTCACTGTTCTCCAGCCGCTGGAGGCTCTTCCGCCCCTTGGCCTTGGGCACGAGGTCGGAGTTCCGCACAGCCTGGTTGATGAAATGCTGTTTCCGCTTGGAGGCCGACAGCCTCTTCGCCTGGGGGCCAGCTAGCGTGGGCAGACAGCGCGGAAGGGGCCTGTGGGCCGGGATGGGGTGGGGAGGCAGGCCTCAGGGCCAACCCGGGCCAGGACCGCCAGGCAGAACCCCATCGGCCCCTGTACCAGGACATCCCCTGCTTGGTTTCCCTCAGCAATGAACAACCCCAGACCCCCCAAATTCCATTGCGTTTCACGGTCCCATCACCCAGGAGGGGGCCAGAGAAGAGAAGACCCGTGCCCGAATCCGCATGGTGGGTGGGTGGCCAAGGAAAGCACCTCCTGCCTCCCCCAGGCTTCCAGACCTTAACTGCAAGCCGGTGGGCCCCAGCGTCTGCGGGACTGGACGGCCCCCCGCCCCCGCGAGCATCTCCTGGGCAACAGCCTCCAGCAGCGCAAGGTGAGGCCTGAGCCCAGTGTGCAAGCCCCTGGTGTCCCCCCGCCACAATGTGCCCAGAGGCAGGCCGGAGCGCGCCCCCCCCAACTAATCTGCCCTCCTCCAAGCAAATGCATTAATGTAGGGATGCATTAGCGGCTAGGCTGGGCCTCCCACTGGGACAGGAGGGCCACCTGCAGACACTGGGGCACTGGGGGTGGGGCCGTGCAGAGCACTGGAAGGAGGAGTGCTGGCAAGGAGTTCCTGGCCTTCCTGTCTGCCCCCGACAGCCCCCAGACCAGGGCCAAGGGCATGTGGCCTCCTCGCCCCCCCGCCCCGTGCACACTCCCCCAGACTCGGACTGGCTCAGTCGCTCGCCCCTTTGGCTCTGTCAAAATTCCTCCAGAGCCCCCCGGCCGCCATATGACGCGTCCCTTCGCGTTTCTGATCACTGGTTCTGCTTCAAAGCTAACCGCCCCCCTCGCCCACGACGTGGCAATCCCCGTGTAGACATTCACGGCCATGCCCCGCACGCGGGGTGAGGTCTCAAAGGAAAAAAAAACCATGACTCCAAGACCAAGTGGAACCCAGAGTCCAAAGTACCCCCACATTTTCCCAGTAGCCAAAGTTCCCTGGACACAAACTAAAAGCAGAAGTTCGGCCTCTCCCCTCTGAGCCACTTCTAGGAGGAGAATCCTCATAGGATTAGGGAGGAAGCCAGTGCTCCTCGGGGCCTACACAGACCTAAAGCGTCCCCAGCATTAAGGATCTATCTGTTCGGTGCAGAATGGCCATGACCTCTCCAAAAAGCAAACAGGCTGAGACCCACGCCACGGACGCCCCAGCAGAGCAGGTGAGCTGCCAAGGCTCAGTGGGTAAGAGTTCCCCCCAAATCCATGCCGTTGCCTCACGAACAAACTCACACCTGAACCAGCACCCGTCAGCAGGGGCACGCAGGCAGAGGCACGGCTGGACCCTGGCATGTCAGTCCCGAGTTCGAGTCCCAGCTAGGATGCTTCGCTGTGGAACCTGGAACCCCAGCTCACCCCGGCCACGTGAAGAGAAAAATGGCTTCTGTGGGTGCCCTTGAGTCTGAAAGGGGATACTCAGAGCCAAGAGGGCCAGGACAGACACCCTTCCCGCCTGACTCCGCAGCGCCTCCTTGGTTTCCTCCTGTTATGGGGAGCTCACCCCCGTCACACGGTTGATCACAGCATCGTCCCTAGAGGGAACATTCCTTCTCACCATCACTACCATGCCACGAGGGGGGACGCGTGCTGACACCCCGTATACAGAACTGCAGCTGAGGCACAGGTCACGTCCCAGATCCCACCGTGGCAGAGACGCCAACAAAGACAGGCCGGGGTAAACCAAGTCAGCACCGAGCCAATGACTGTGAGGCTGGTGCCCCCAGAGGGCTACGCCCTGAGGCCCGAGCACCCCCCACCGCCAGCCCCAGCTCACCCCCCGCCCCCCGCCTCCTCAGGGCTCCCGTGCTGTGTCTGTACCTTGGCAGCTGGAAAGAGCCCAGAGCGGCAGCCTGCTGCGGCCGATAAGAGTCTGCATCCGGGGCGGGGGGGGGGGGGGGCTTATCAGGGATGTCAGAGCAGGGCTGAGCCCTGGGGACATGAGGCTCTGAGGAATAGGGCCTCCCCATCTCCTCATGGGAGTGGCAGAACCAGGATTGGGACCTGGTCAGAGTGGGAACATGCCCCATGAGCCATTCAGCCTCCTGCTTCTCTGACTCCACAGAGTTCCACCCCCAACCTAGTGAAGACCCAGCTGGCCCTGCCCTGCTCCGCCACCTTGCATGGCTCCCCCGAACCCTCAGGGCCAGGCCTAGCCCTGCCCTGTCCAGTACCGGGAACACAGGGGTCTGTGCCTGGCCCCACAGGCTTTCGGGGGGCTTGCCACCCTCTTGTGGGCCTCATGCTCTGAGCTGAGCGCTGGAAGTTGAGTCCCTGTCTACAGCCATATACCACCCTGAACGTGCCCGATCTCATCTGGAAATTGAATCCTACCACCAACTCAAGGTGGCTGACGTCAACCACAATGAAGGCAAGAAACATGTGGCCTCCAGGGCCAATGGCTGGGCTTGAACCCTCACTCAAGAAGGAGAGGACAGGGGCGCCTTGGTGGCTCAGTCGTTAAGTGTCTGCCTCCGGCTCAGGTCATGGTCCCAGGGTCCTGGGATCGAGTCCCGCATTGGGCTCCTTGCTCAGCGTGAAGGTTGCTTTTCCCTCTCCCACTCCCTATGCCTGTGTTCCCTCTTTCACTGTGTCCCTCTGTCAAATAATAAATAAAATCTTAAAAAAAAAAAAGAAAAAGAGAGAGAGAGAGAGAGAGAGAGAGAGGACAGCAGAAGCAGGCAGGGCAGAAGCAGCAGGCCACAAATACCCAGTAAATCAGATTTGTAATGAAGGTTGTGGGTCCTCTGCTCCAGGCACAGCGACCCCCTCACAGGGCCTCAAACCGCCAGGAACGGTAGACCTCAGGGCCTTTGCACCTGCTGAGCCTGCTGCCTCCAGTGAACTTTCTCGGCACGTTCTGTTCAGACATCATCTGGGAGAAGCCGCCCTGCTCCCGGCTCGCCCAATCAGCTGGCCCAGGCAACTGTTTACTAACACCTC
This sequence comes from Neogale vison, assembly GCF_020171115.1. Classification (NCBI taxonomy): domain Eukaryota; kingdom Metazoa; phylum Chordata; class Mammalia; order Carnivora; family Mustelidae; genus Neogale; species Neogale vison. The sequence continues at coordinate 224,104,889 of NC_058096.1, read as the reverse complement.
ACCTGCCATGCCAGACCCTTATGAACAGGAGTGTCCCCAGCACCTGCCAAGGGCCAGGTCAGCTATTTCCCAGACCAGAGATGGGGAAACTGGGGACACAGACAGGGCACCCTCGCCTTCCTGGCCCCAACAGGACTCAGGAAATGGCTGCATCGTGAAAGATGCTTATGCCCCACAAAGGTGGACAGGTCCAGGTAGAAACAGTGGCCAAATCAGGTTGAGCACCTTTTCTCTTGGGCTAAAATATACTTTTCTCTGGCACTAGTCCCCTCCCCCAGGAAGAGGCAAGAGAGGAACCTATTTCCCGAAGCAGGAAACTGAGGGGGCGGGCTCAGAGCGCAGAGGTGACTCAGGCTGGGGTGGGGCCACCTGGGGCCTCCAGCAGTGACCGCACCCGCCCCCAGGGACACACAGAGGTGAAGGAGCATTGGGGACATCCGTGGGGACCCACTGGCAGGTTAATACCCACTTGGATGGGTAAGGCCCCTTAAAAGAAGGAAAGTACCCACATCTGTAGAGCCCACATGGCTTCTGGGTGAAGGCCCAGGGGGAGATAACAAAGGAGTAATAATAAATGTATAATGAAACAAATCACACAGGAAGAAGTTTCCGATAATAATTACAGAATGGCTGCCCCTTCTGCGGGCACAGGGTCGCAGACCTCTGCCCTCCCCCTCCCAGCCATTCTGAGAACAGGCCGCCACTCTGCCTCGGTTTACAGATGGAGAAACTGAGGCATATACTGCCCGGGCGGCCGGGCCCGCACGCGGGGGAGGCAACAGCCTCCTTGCCCCCCACAAACCAGGACCACAGGGTGGGTGGCTGCTTTCGGCGGGAACATCCCGGTTAAATAGGCCTCCAGCACAGCCGCTCTGGGGTCTGCACCCAGAGCGGGCGGCTCCGCCCCCCGGGTTCGGGGCACCCCACGCGTCGCATCTGTCAAGTACCCGGACGTGAACAAAGGGCCTGGCTGCTCGGGAGGTGGGGGGCCGAGAGACCCCCCCCAGGCAAGCGCGGGCTGGCGGGGTTGGGGGGGCTCCCTAGCCAGCCTGGGGGCAGGAACAGCGGCCAGTGCGTAAACACCCCAAACAGCAAAGCGGTTTCCGGGGGCGCCTCGCGCAGGGGCACCCCTCACCTGAGCCGGGGGCGAGGCGCAGGAGACCCCCCCCCACGCGAGTCAGCGCCCGGGCACCGGACCGGGGGCGCATCTTTGGGCCCCGGAGGCACATAAACGCACAGACCGGGGGTGCCCCCCGGGCCCAGACACCCGGACGCGCCGCGACTGGGCTCTCCCGGGTGGCAACAAAGCCCCCCACCCCCACCCCACGGCGCTCGGGGGTCTCCGCCAGGAGAAGGGGCGGGGCGGCCTGGGGCTGCAGCCGGACAGCAGGGGAGAGGGGAGCAGAGCGGGTGCAGGAGTCCCCGGAGGCCTGGCCGCCCGCCCTGCCGCGCTCACAGCGTCCGCCGCCCGCCCGGGGCGCTTCCCACCGCCGCCGCCGCCTCCTCCGAGCCGCCCTCCGGGTTCTCCAGTGCGACCATGGCTCGGCCGCTGTGGTCGCCGCCGCCCGGCAGGGCCTTCTCGGCCCGAGCAGGAAGTGACGGGCGCCCAGAGGCGGGCCGGGGCGGAGCCTGGAGGCTGGACGCGCCGGGCGGGGGCCGAGGCCACGAAGCCGGCGGATCCCGGGCTGCGGGCAGCGGGCACCCAGCCCCGGGGGTCAAGCGGGACAGCCGGGGCGGAGAACGGGGACCGCAGCCAAGCCTCCAGGTTGCGGGTGTGGGAAAGGGGCACACCCAGCCCCGAGGAACAGACGGGGAAACTGAGGGGGGAGGGAGCGTGATCCCTGCCCCTGAAGCCGGTGGGAGGGTGGCGGGGAAACTGAGGCCTGGGCAGCCAGGAGAGAGGGGGGACATCCATTTCAGAGGCAGGGGACAGATGAAGGGACCCAAGCCCCAGCTCCCCTACGCCCCAGCACCAACTCGGCTTTTCCTCCCACCAGCCCCTCCCCACCTGTGTTCCAGGGCAGCCCGGAGCCTGGGCTGGGTGCTTCAGTTTACTCGTGTCTAAAAATAGGATATCAGCTTCCACCCCCTTTCACCTTTAAGGATTTCTTCATTTAAGGAATGCCGCCTGTGGGCACGGCCCAGCAATGGGCTCTGGGGATGCAGCAGTGACCAAGGCAGACCCCTTCCCCACCGAGCGGGATAGGAAAGAAGAGTTCTCTGAGGGAGGGACTGGTCAGCTGCAAAGTGGGAAGGGCATGTCAGGCAGAGAGAACAGCCAGTGCAAAGGTCCTGGGGCATCCTGAGTAACCAGAGCAGGGTGATGAGTGAGCACACGGGGGATGGGGGTAGACAGCAGAGGGTGGATCCGTGAGCCTGGAGGTCCTGGGAGGGGAGGTCTGGTTTTTGTTCAGAGGCAACGGGTTGGGGAAGAGAATTAAAGCTGCTGTGGAATCTAGAACCCTCTTCCATCTACAAGAAGAGTGGGGGTCTAGGACCATGTCAAGGGACAGCACAGGGATATAACCTGCCACACGCAGCCTGCTGGAAATTGTGCAGGACACAGGACCAGATCGCCTTAGCAAACAGAGAGCAACAGTTTCGGGAGGCCTGTGAGGAGGAGGAGGGGCTGCTAAGCGCCCCCAGAGCACGTGCTGAGCGACGTCACATAGATAAATGTGAGAAGACCCACAGGAATCGAGGGTGCTTCAAACCCTGGGAGAAGGCGCCTCTGGGCAGAGGGACAGGCAGGGGGTTCTGAGGGCCAGGAGCCTTTGGTCCCCTGGTCGGGCCCATGACAACCAGCTCCATGAGCGTGCTGGTGGGAAAGGGCACAGTGTGGGCCTCGGCCTGATTCTGGCCTGATTCTTTCCTTCCCCGGAAACCTGCGCGGGACCCTCCCAACCCCCTCGTGGACACTCGGTGCCCCAGGAGCCGCCGCCGCTGCCCGCCGCCCCCACCTAAAAAGGTCCAGCCATGCCCTCAGTGCTCTCCCAGGCCCTTGGACTCAGCTGCGGCCCCAAAAGAGTCCCTCTTCCTAGCAAGCCTGGGTCTCCTCATCCTGGCCTGCTGACTTTCTAGGCCGGGGTCGAGAATAATTTTGAAGGCGGAAAGAGGTGAAGGGGCAGTACCCTCTCCCAGAGTCTTTAGTGATGGGGCTGACTGATGTGCCCCAGGGGCCCAGGGCCTGTTTCCCCGTTTCTCCCCTCCCCCACCTCTTAGTCACGGTCTCCTCAATGGCGGCATCTTTTTGTCTCTGCGTCGTACCGCCATGGCCGGAGCAGGCTGGCACACTGAGGCATGCCTCGTGGGTAGTATCTGGGGTACATTTCTGGGTGTGGGTTTTGGGGGTCAACGGTGTCCTTGCAGAATGCCCTCCACCTGGTTCCTGCCACCAGGGTCACAGGTGCCCACGTCCCCAGTGCGAGTATCTGCTACCGGCGGTCGCTTAGGTGGGAGGCAGAAACCCCAGTTACAGCAGTGGAGTCCTAGGGAGCTTCTTCAAGACCAGGAGTCTGCTGACGGCTAGATCCTGGGCAGCCCTGCCCTGCTCTGAGCGGCCCACGGCTCTCCAGTGCCCCTCCTCACAGCCCCGGTCAGGGCTGGCCTCACCACCAGCCAGGGCCCACCCACTGAGCCCCAAGCACTCGGAAGGTCAAAGTCATGGCCACTACCAAGGGGCCGTCTCTTGCATCTGTGTTTTGGTCCAGCCTGCTCGCCGGTCCTGTGGGTCTCTACCTCCTGTTAGGATCGTCCTTCTAGGACCTATAGCAGCCTCCATGCAGCTGAGCCCTCTCCTCTGGCCCCCCAAACCCCTCCTCCAGCCTGTCCCCTCCAGTGCACTCGCCAGGACTGTGGACTATGGAAGGAGAGGAAAGAAAGGGGGAGAAGCTGGCTGTGCACGCGAATGGCGGGCGCGCGGGAAGGAGGGGGGAAGGCGGGGACAGGGCGGGCGGCAGGGTATAAACTCCCAGAGAAGCTGCCCAGCCCAGCAGAGCAGCCCTCCAGACCCGGTGGCCTCCCGCTGAGACCCTTCCCTGTGCTCAGCGGTGTGTGCCCAGCGGGAGGCCAGGAGGAGGGTCCCCGCTGGGATCCCAGAAGCAGCCAAGGAAGAGGCCTGTGGGGCCGTGAGCACCGTGGCCATGTCGGTGCCCAACGCATCCGGGAGGATGCCGGCCAGTGCCTCGGGCGGCGGGGCCTCCCAGCTGCTGCCGGTGGACGCCTGGCTCGTGCCGCTGTTCTTCGCGGTGCTGATGCTGCTGGGCCTGGCTGGGAACTCTCTGGTCATTTTCGTCATCTGCCGCCACAAGCAAATGAGGACGGTGACCAACTTTTACATAGGTGAGCGCTGGGGCGCTGCTCGGAGCCTGCCTGCCACGCTGGGATCCCGTGAGGCGAGGGGGCTCCCCCAGACGGGTCCTGTCCCTGCCGTCCGTCCCTGCCCTCTCGGGCTAGAGCCCCAGAGGGTTCCGGGCACGGTGGTTCAGAGGGAGGTTGCAGAACAACGGCTCCCCGAGAGCCAGGCCCTGAGCCTTGAGGAAAGGGTCTGATCCAAATGGGGCTTTTGTAACCCCGTGCCCAGTGAAGTAAAGTACGACCTTTGGCCCATGGCCCGGTTCACACGTTTGTGCCCTGGGCTGGCCCACCCGGCACAGGTGAGTGCACAGCTTTCTGCATCCGATGGTGGGGGGGGGGGCACAGCTGCCTCCAGCCTGCAGGCGGATGCGGAAGCCCCGTGCTCTGGCTCTTCCAGGGGGACAGGGTGAGCCGCGAAGCCCGTGCAGAGGGGATGTTTGCAACGTAAAAGTGGGGGACTGGGGGGATGCCCCAAATTCTCTGCCTGAGGACGTCGGGGTGGGCGATCCCGCTGGTTAAGAAGGCAGAGACCAGGGGCCTGGGCCCGGGCGTTGGGTGGTTGAGGCTCCCCGCGCGCTCGCCCCTGCAGCCAACTTGGCGGCCACCGACGTGACCTTCCTGTTGTGCTGCGTGCCCTTCACGGCCTTGCTCTACCCGCTGCCCGCCTGGGTGCTCGGCGACTTCATGTGCAAGTTCGTCAATTACATGCAGCAGGTGCACGGGCGCGGGAGGGAGGGGCCCCAAGGGGCGGAGTCTGGGTGTGGGCGGGCTGGACCCCGGGTGGGGCGGGGTCGAGGAAGAAGTGGAGCCGGGACGCACCGGCCGCGGGGAGAAGGACTCCGCAGGTGCGTGAGTTACGGACCGGGTGTGGGTTACGCAGGTGGGCACAGGGAGCGCGATCTGGGTCCTGCGGCTTCTTGCGCGGTCCGTCCCGCGATCCTACGGTGGCTCTGCCTCCCCTGTCTCAGTCCCGGGTCTCGGCGGACCTCAAATGGCTCCCTCAAACCTCCGCTCTCCTGGGATCCTCTCTGGTGTCCCCCTCTCCTGCCCCTGCAACCCGTGGCCCCTGGAGACCTTCCCAAAACACGTCCCATTTGTGCCCGAGTGTCTGGAGATCTGGGGGGAGCCACGGTGTGGGCGCGGACAGGGCAGGGCCCAGGGCGGACCCAGGGCGAAACGCCCGGCTCTCGGCCCTCGCAGGTCTCCGTGCAGGCCACGTGCGCCACCCTGACCGCCATGAGCGTGGACCGCTGGTACGTGACCGTGTTCCCCCTGCGCGCCCTGCACCGCCGCACGCCCCGCCTGGCTCTGGCGGTCAGCCTCGGCATCTGGGTGGGTAAGTGCAGCGCGAGGGCCGCCGGGGATGGGGATTCGAGGACTAGCCTTTGTGCCTTGGGCATCCCCACCCCCACCGAGGCCGGGGCAGGGGCCTGGGTCGTGGGCCTCGGTCGTGCGCACATCTGGGAAGTGAGCTAAATAGCGCGCCCTGGGGGCCCCGCGCCTGGGTGGCGGCCGGTGACGCTGCCCGAGGAGGCGCCCGGCGTCCCTCGTCGCTCGGGCAAGGTCTTCAAGCTGCCCTGTGGTCCAGGCTCCGCGGCCGTGTCGTTGCCGGTGCTCGCTCTGCACCGCGTCTCGCCAGGGCCCCGCATCTACTGCGACGAGGTGTTCCCCAGCCGCGCCCTGGAGCGCGCGTTCGCGCTCTACAATCTGCTGGCGCTCTACCTGCTGCCCCTGGCCGCCACCTGCGCCTGCTACGGGGCCATGCTGCGCCACCTGGGCCGCCCCGCCCCCACCGACAGCTCCCTGCAGGTGTGCTGCTGGGGGGGGGTGGGGACGGGGGTGCGGCCGGGGGACTCAGGGGGCGGCCGAGCGGGAGAATGCGCCGGGTTGAGAAGGGGAGCTCTGGAGGTCCCCGGGGAGCTCTCCATATCCCGCGGTGAGTTCAAGCCCCGCGTTGCGCGTAGAGCTTAAAGATAAGGTAAAAGTAAAATAAAATACAAATAAAAACGGAGGGGAGCTCTGACGAGGTGCCCCAGCCGCCTGCAGCCTTGCCTCCCACCCCCTCCCCCCACCGCCAGGGGCAGCTGCTGGCAGAGCGAGCGGGCGCTGTGCGGGCCAAGGTCTCTCGGCTGGTGGCCGCCGTGGTCCTGCTCTTTGCCGCCTGCTGGGGCCCTATCCAGCTGTTCCTGGTGCTGCAGGCGGTGGGCCCGGCGGGCGCCTGGCACCCGCGCAGCTACGCGGCCTACGCGCTCAAGACCTGGGCACACTGCATGTCCTACAGCAACTCCGCGCTGAACCCCCTGCTCTACGCCTTCCTGGGCTCCCACTTCCGGCAGGCCTTCCGCAGGGTCTGCCCCTGCGCTCCCCGGCGGCCCCCGCAGCACCCAGGGTCTGGACCCTCGCACCCCGCCGCCCCCCACACGGAGTCCCACCGCCTGGCCGCCCACTCGGACAGGGTGACGCCAGGGAGCCCTGCGTGTGTCCCTGGGGAGCCCGCAGGCTGTGTGTCCTGAGGGAACACGCTGCCCCTCTCTGGGCCGACTGGGGTTTAGAGCGGGCCCTCAGGGACAAGCGCTGCCTGAACAGCGGCTGCTATTCCGCGGTTATAATTAATGTCTTTATTTCGTGCAACATACACATAGTGAAAATGTCTTGTCCTCCTGATGGTTCCCCACGACGGTGCTGTCCCGTGGGCTATAGACGTTGTCAGAGTTACTGCTGTTTCCTGACGCTGAAGACACCTGGGTCCTGGCCCTCCCTGGAAATTTCCCCCAAAGCATCTTCGGACATTTGCCACACAGGGCCTTGCAGGGGTAACATTGTAAGCTTCATCCAAGTGTCCAGAAATACTAAAATGTGAACACCACGTGCATTTTAAAATGACAGAAATAGGGGCGCCTGGGTGGCTCCGTGGGTTAAGCCGCTGCCTTCGGCTCAGGTCATGATCCCAGGACCCTGGGATGGAGCCCGGCATCGGGCTCTGCTCCGCAGGGAGCCTCCTTCCTCCTCTCTCTCTGCCTGCCTCTGCCTGCTTGTGATCTCTCTCTCTCTCTGTTAAATAAATAAATAAAATCTTAAAAAGAAATAAAATAAAATGACAGAAATAAGGTCCTGGTGCAGCCACCTGGCGCGTGTCCGGAGTCCTTCTGGGGGAATTGGGCATCCCTGAGGAAGCAGGTCCTCGCCGGAGCTCTGCGCCCAGAGCTGCCCACGAGAGAAGCGGGACTGTAATAAACCGCCCCAAAACAGAGGGCGCCGAGCAGACGGTCACTCACGATTCTGGGGGGTGACTGGGCTCAGCGGGACCAGGAGGCCCGAGGAGCCTTTGCTCTCATGCCTGGTGGCCGCGCAAGGGTCGCTGGGGACGGTCAGACTCATGCCTTGGCAGAGCTTCTAAGAGGCGGCCCTTCAGGGGCCCAGAGGCCTGGGCTGCCAGGTCCCACCACGTTGTTTTTCCACACTGAATCCTGGAGCTGCCCCAGGCGCCCGTCCCGGCCGCTTAGGTGGGGCTGTGTGTGTGCGCAGGAGAGGGGATGAGCTCAGCCTCCCCCCAACAGCCCTGCGGGCAGAGGCTTACTCACCCTGCAGGGCCACTGGCGGTCTCCCGGATTATCTGGGGACGTCGTGGACTCCCAAACAATCCAGCTTGTCCCAGATGTTACTGTGAGACCGAGAAGCCAAAACATCGGGCCATTTGACATTCGCCTGAAGCTTACAGGTTACTATTATAACTTTTCAAAGGAGGCTCCGCAGCCCACGCGGGGTTCGAATTCATGGCTCTGAGATCAAGATCAAGAATCACACACTGAGCCAGCCAGGTGTCCCTGAAGCTTGCTTGTTGCTTCCAACACTAGCCTCCAGACTGGGCAGAACAAGAGGGTGAAATTCTCCCCCTTTGCCGGAAGGCCCTGCCGCCCCCTCCCCAGCCTCCACCCCTGTTCTCCCAACTCATGGTCTCTCTGCAGCTGCTGGAACTGCTGCCTTCCCTCTGCCTCTGGGCCTTTGCACATGCTGGTCCCTTTGTCATGCCAGCTGTTCTCACTCACCCGTCAGGTCTGAGCTCAGCTGCTCCTCCTCTGGAAAGCACTCCTGGGACCCTCTCACCTACGTGCCCCCTGCTACCCCACCACAATCCCGACGTCCTCCAGTTACCTGCTGGGCGCCTATCTGACACGGTCCCCACTGTGTCCCAGGACCCCACGCACAGTGGGGCTGAGTACACGTTTGTGGGAGAAACCACCAAGCATGCTGTGGGGCTAACACAGGTATGCGCAGAGCGGGTGGCACCATTGCTGCCGGAGAAGATGAATTTTTATTCTTTGTTCTATTTTATTTTTTTGGAAAATGAATTTTTTTTAAAGATTTTATTTATTTATTTGACAGACAGAGATCACAAGTAGGCAGAGAGGCAGGCAGAGAGAGAGGAGGAAGCAGGCTCCCCGCTGAGCAGAGCCCGATGCGGGACTCCATCCCAGGGTCCTGGGATCATGACCTCGATCCCAGGCCCCCAGGATCATGACCCTAGCTGAAGGCAGAGGCTTTAACCCACTGAGCCACCCAGGCGCCCCTGGAAAATGAATTTTTTAAAAAATAAGGTAAAGAAGGGGTTCTGGGGCCTTCGTGTCGGAGAAATGAAAAGTCCCTTTACACAAAACCCCTTCACAGGTTCCCACAGCAGCTTTACCTGAGGTCACCGCCGCCGGAACGGCTCATGGGTCCTCCAGCCGGTGAGCAGGTGGGCAAAGGGTTTGGCCCGCCCCATGGAACACCACTCAGTGGGGAGTCGAAGCGGATGCCCTGTGCAGACAGGTGGCCCCCGGGACGATCTCCCGGAATCACGCAGGACAAAAAGACACCCCCCCAATGGTACCTGATGTGCGAGCCCACCTAACAGCTCCCCTGTGATGAGGCCGTTGTGGGAGTGGAGAAGAGATGAGCCCCTGCCCGGGGAAAGGGGGGAGGGGTGGCGAGGAGGGAGGGGGCAACGGGGAGATCCAAATAGGCGGGTGGATTCTGGTTGGGTCGCGGTAGCACAATTCTGCCCAGCGCGGCTGTCGGGGAGAACCTGGGGATCCTATCAGGACCTACAGCGAGCTCAGAAAAACACGCGCAGTCCAGGGGTGAGAGGGAGATCCAGGAAGAGTCCTCCGGAGCCTGCTGGGCCGGATCTTGTCTGCAGAGCCCCTCCCCGGGTGCCAGGCTCTGCCCTGCGGACTGGGCCACAGCAGAGACAAGGAGCAACCTCTACAGAGTCCCTGTGTGCTTGTCCACAGAGGGGGCGAATGACCTGGGGAGACGCAAAGTGACTGCAGGGAAGAAGGTTGGGAAAAGAGACCTGGGTCCCCTCTGTGAGTAACTGGGAGCCTGCCTCGGTGGGGGCAGTTCCACTCCAGGAAGGCTTCCTGGAGGAGGTGAGTCTGGGAACTGTGAATGCAGCTTGGAGGTGGTGGAAGAGCAAAAGGGCCGGAGGGCACAGGCAGTGCAAAGGCCCGGAGGCAGGCCATGTCTAGTGGGTTAAGGCCCGTGGGGCCAGAGGAGGGTGAAGTGGGAAGGTCGCCCGCTGCAGGGACCAGCTGGGTCTTGGCCGAGAGAGCTGGGACCCATGGGGCTTCTAAGCGAGGAGGGACGCGGTCCCAGCAGGCGGAGGTGGTCCCAGCTGTTTCAGGACCACGAGGGTCCCCAGCCAGGCAGCAGGGTGCGCTGCGAGGGACGAGGGAGGCGAGGCGGGTCCGCCCAGGGCCGCCCGACAGGGGTGAGCCCGGGGAGGTCGGGGCCACCAGAAGGGGCCACTTTCAGTTCTGCTGAGGCCGTGTTTACCCACTTGAGAGTGGGGGACCGGCAGGCTCCCCGCTGAGCAGGGCTCGACCCCAGACCCGAGACCATGGCCTGAGCCGAAGGCAGAGGCTTAACCCGCTGAGCCCCCCAGGCGCCCCGAAAACCTTTTAGTACCCGGAAGTCCCGTGCGATAGCAACACACCGGGGATCCCGGCTTATCCAGCGGGTCTACCGCGGAGCGCCCCGAAGAGCTACAGGGCAGAAAAGCCCTCCGCGCCCTCGATTTCCCCGTCTGACCCGAGATCTCTTGGTCAAGGGATAGGGCGCCACCTGGCGGCCGCCCGTGGGAGTCCAGGCGCGCCGGCGCCGGCCCCGCCCCTGACTGCAGCCCCGCCCCTGACTGCAGCCCCGCCCCTGACTGCAGCCCCGCAGGTGCCCGGCAGGTGGTGCGCGCGCCCCACGGAGGTTCCTGGCTCAACTCCGCCGAGGAGTCCCCAGCGCCTGAGCGGGGGGCGCTCATGGGTGCCCCAAACCGGACCCTGGCCGAACGTTTCCCCGCCGCAAGATGGGTCAAGCAGAGCCGCAGTATGAATTTCCCGGGTCTTACACACTTTTGTCTCATGAGTCCCGTCCTTAAAAAAGTAGCAAATGTGATATTGTATAACTATGTTGATACAAAAACAAACAAAGGGGCGCCTGGGGGGCTCAGGTCATGATGGAGGCTTCCTGCTCAGCGGGGAGCCTGCTTCTCCCTCTGCCCCCCATCTCTAATAAACAAGTAAAAATCTTTTAGAAACTTGAAAAAAGGGGCACCTAGGTGGCTCAGTGGGTTAAGCCTCTGCCTCCGGCTCAGGTCATGGTCCTGGGGTCCTAGGATGGAGCCCCTCATGGCATCGGGCTCTCTGCTCCGCGGGGAGCCTGCTTCCCCCTCTCTCTCTGCCTGCCTCTCTGCCTGCTTGTGAGCTCTGTCTGTCAAATAAATAAATAAAAAATCTTAAAAAAAAAAAAACTTGAAAAAATCTACTTTAAATTAGGCTGGATGTATTATCACATACCCCTTACTGGCACATTTGCTTCTTTTTTGTTTTCAAAGTTGTAAGAACTGCATTTCCATGGAGCCTGGCTTACAGGGACAAGTCAACAAGAGGCCAGGGCCAGGGCTCACTGACACCGCCCAGCACCCCGTCCCAGGCCTGTTGGCCTTGATTTTGGAAATCAAGATGGTGAATCGTTCCATTTGCCCTCCACCTCTGTGTAGACAGACACCACAAATCCCATGGGGTGAGACAGGGAACGCAAGAATTCATTCAACCCACCAACCCACCCACATTTATTGAGCACCTAATGTGTGCCACGCACAGTCTGGTGGGTTGGAGATCCAGCTTCGAGCAAGGTCGGGCAGTTAAATGGAATCAAGACATTTCAGAACAGAGCACCTGGATGAAGATAAAACGGGGTGACGTGATGGGGGCACACCTGACCCTGAGAGGTCAAGGAGGGACCCCCCCCCCCCAGGAGCTGAGGCGGCAGTTTGCATCAGGACAGGGCACTGTCCGGTGACCGGGGCAGTGTACTCCCGCAGGGGAGCCACCAGGGCAAAGGCCCCAGTGTGGGAATATGTTTGAGTAGAAATAACATGGGCAGGTGGACAATATGGGATTTGGGTGAATTTTTAAGAGTGTGGCCCCCCACCCCCACCCCCAAGTGGGGAGCAGGTGGGCTGGGACCTGGGCCTGCTGCCACTCCCAGTGGAGCCAGCAAGTCTGTGTATCAATTCCCAGCTCCCTCCCAGCGCTAAAAATAGGGCCCCCCTCACTGGAGGCAGCTGGGAATCCTGCAGCCCCCCACCCTCTGGGGCTGGGCACCTCTGGGGGAACAGGGACAGCAGCTTTCCCCTGGGAGATGGGGGAGGGGCAGCACCCCACCTGCCCTTCTGAGTGTCCCCACCAGGCCCCCCTTCTTTTGAACAGAAGTAAATAGAACCCTCAAAACAATTCTGCAAGGAATGAATTGACGTAGATGCGTTTCACAGGGGGAAACTGAGGCACAGAGCAGCCCGGCATTCAAGCTGGGGTGGGGCAGGGGGTGCATTCAGATCTGTTTGGCTCTTTGGTAAGGGAGAGGCTCTCTTGCACTTTGGAGAAGTGGGGCCTGGGGCCTGGACCCTTAGGGGGGACCCAGCTCACCTGGGTCTCTCCAAACTTTCCCCTCCTTGGGCAGATGTCTCCAGTGGAGGTCGGGGGTAGGCGGGCAGCTGGGGCTGGGTGTTTAACAGCTTGAAGGTGGAGGCCTCTGCCACCTGCTACCATTAAATAGGAGAGGCCCTGGGGCTGGGGGGCAGGGCTGCAGCCTGGGCTGGGGGTAGCTTTCCCGCACCCATTCCCCTTGGCTTGGGAATCCCCCCCAGAGCAGGAAACCTGCAATTTGCAGAGGCCTGATGTCCTGAAAAGGTGTCAGGGCTGTGTGCCTTAGGGTACAGGGACAGGGCTGCCCAAGAAACCAGCACTGAGGGCCAGACCCTTCAGAAGTGCCCCCCCCATGCCAACTCCCCCTCCCCCACCATGCTCCCGTTTGGCTCTTTGGGCTGGGGCCTGGGTCTCTGCACTAGCCTCCGAGGATTGCCTCTGGGCGACAGACCCGCTGAGGCCACACACCCCTCCCCCCAGCCCTACTCTGTGCCTCTGGGGACACTGAGAGTCTCTCAAGATGTGCGCGCCGCGCCCAGGGCGCACGGCCGAGCCGGATCCGAGGGAGAAAACTGTTCCTATCACCCCGGGGATAATCTTGTCTATCCTAGAGGGTGACAGTCCTGGAGGGGTGGGGGTCGTCTTGATGTTCCTCGAGTCACTCCACCAACCCCACGACTCTGCTGGAGCAGTGCCCCCCCCCCAGCCATTCCCTCTCCAGACCCCTGCCCACTCTGCAGCGCCCCCACCGCAGGGCCCTGGTGCCCTCCTGACACCCTGGCCTGCTCCGGCTCCCGGTCCCGTAGCCCTAGTCACTACCGGGTGTTTAATCCCCATTCTACAGATAAGGCCGCGGAGGCTGGGGGAGGCGGTCACTAGAGTCAAGTCGCCAGTCTATGGGACAGGGGTGAAACTCCGAGCTCGGCAGGGCCGGCCCATTCTCGGTGCTGGGTAAGAAGGTGAAGGGGTCCCCAGCCCGGCTCCGGTCCCTCCAGCCCTCCCAGGCGGAGGTCCACCCCCCTCCCCTCCCCCCCCCACGCTCCAGTCCAGCCCGCGCCCTCCGCGACCCGTGCGCTCGGGGCCCCGGCGCGCACTTTGCCCACCGTCCCTAGGCAGGGGGCGGAGCCTCCCGCGTCGCTGTTCCCCTTCCCTTTTTATTATTTATTATCATTTAAAGGGGCCCTGACCTGAAAATTTCTGGCCACTCTCCCCCCTCTCCCCAACACCCCTGGGCTGCTGGTACGTCTTCGGACGGAGTGCGGGGGCCGAGGGGGCGTCCGGGAAGGGGGAGGGGGCCTCCCGAGACCCCTCCCCGCGTCCCGGGCCGCAGCGCTGAATCACCGGCGAGGTATTTGCATCTGAGAGCGATTTGTCACCCGGTGATTTGTCTGCGGGGCGGTGAGCGCGCCGGCGGGGGGAGGGGAGGGGCGGGGGAGGCCGCGCGCGGGGAGACTCTTACCAATCGGGTCGGATGGGGGTGTAGACGCGGACTCGGCTGGCGGCTCGGTGAGTCGGCGCGCGGCACAAACCCGGCGGCGGCCGGGAGCCAGCAGCGCACAGCTCGCGGCCCGGGGCCGGAGGCCAGGCGCGGCCGGGGCAGGGCTGGACGCCAGGCGCAGGGCATGCGCCCCCCGAGCGGGCCCTGCGCGGTGAGGCGGGGGGGGGGGGGGGGAGGCCGGCCTTTTAAGTCGCGGGTTCCGGCCCTGGGTGGGCGCAGTGCGCCCGGGAAGCCGGCGAGGGGGTCTCCAAAGTTCGGCAGGGACGGGGGTGGGGGTTCGGGACCGACGAGGCGGCCGTAGCGGGTCGGAGTTGGGGGGGTTTCCTCGGCGACCCCCCTCGGAGACCTCACCCCCCCCCACCACACTGCGCGAGGGCGATCGGGGGTCTCGAGGGAGCGCTGCCCCCCACCCTCCGGCGGAAGGAAATGGTCCCTCAGGGCGCGCGGGGGGCTGCACTCCGGGTTCTTATCGCACGTTCTCCCCGGAATCGGGCGCTGTGTTCCGGAGCCCCGCGGGGAGCGGCAGTGCCGGGTGGGGAGGGCAGGTCCCCGGCGACCCTCTCTAGCCCCGACTGCTTACTTAGGAGGTGCGGGCTCCGGAGACGAAAAGAGCCCCTGGAGGGGGACCCCAGCAAGCCCGCGCCCGGCGTGCGCTCGGCGGGGCGGCCCGCGCTCTGGCGGGGATCCCCGGGAAAAGCCCCCCTGCCCGGGTCAGTGCCCCCCAGACACAAAAGCGGGCGCAGGAAGCGCGGGGAGCGCGCGTTTGTCAACTCCAACGTTCGGCGTCCGACCCCAGGCGGCCGATTTGTCAATAATCTTCCGTTTTTAGTCGCCCGGGCCGGAGGGGTTGCCCCCCCCACCATGCAAATCGGTCGCTTTCCAAGAAGCCTTTGAAATCCGGACTGGGGTTTTTGTCGTCTTATTTCTTCTCTTTCTTCGGTTTTTCTTTTCTCACTTCCTCCGGGCCGCCCCCCTCCCAACTCTGCTAGCCCCCTCCCCGGCTTTCTGCCCCACCCCACCCCCTCTTCCCTTCGTGGAGTGAGGGGCCCCTTTCGCCACCCGCGGGCCCCAGCCTTGCACAACTCTTTAAATAACCGTGTTTTGCAAGGCCGGGCCCGAGCGGGTGACCTCTCTCTCCGGGAGGCATTGGGGGGAGGGTGTGGCCCCGGATCCCTCTGAGCCCCTAGTCAGGTCTCAGCGACCACCCAGCACCCCCCCACCTCTGCCTGGTCCCTGCCCGGGAATGCCTCTCCCTTGGGGTTGTCATAAAGTGGGGGTAGGGGCTGAGGACAAAGGGCTCTTGGGGGAGGGGTCTAGAGGGGGTGGGCGTCACCAGCTTAGGGTTAATGGCGGCCATGGGGGCCCCAGGCACTGCCCAGGGGAGTTCTGGGGTTCCCACCTGCCTCCCCCCACCAGCCCCAACGTGGAGGCCTGCCCTGCTCCCCTCCCCCACTAGGCGACCCGGAAGGGTCATTAAACCCAGCAGGCCTGGGGGTGGGAGGCTGGGGGGGGAGTGGCTTCCTCTGGCCTCTTCCTTCTGCCCCCCAAACAGGAGGGGAGGTGTTGCCTGGAGCGTTTCCGTGGGGAGGGGGGGGCTCGTCTTGAAGTTGTCAAATGTGGGGGAGGGGCAGTGGACCAGACTAGACACTGGGCGTGAAATGTGCCCTCAGCACTTCTTTGGGCCGGTGGGGAGGTCACCACCAGTCCTCCAGGGGACAGGGAGTGGGGGGCTGGGGGCTGCTTTGCTGCCTCTAAGGACAGACTGCATTGGCCACTCTCCAGTCCTGTGGCCTCGGAGAGGGTCTTTGTGCCCTGAGACCCCTGCCCCTGCCGGATACCGAGGTCCTCTGGGGACATGTGCCATCCCATTTCCCACAGGGGCCACCCACCTGCCCCCCCCACACTGCCCTTTCACCCGTCGTCCAGATGAAAGCTCCAGGGGGTCTGGGGAGAAGGCAGGAGGGCCACTGAGCCCCCCCTGACTGGGGAGGTGCGGGGGCGTCTATACTGCAGGATTCCTGTGAGCGGGACAGTTTCCGCTTCGGGGGTTGCCACAGAGTCGGGAGGGCGCCGGCTGGGTGTGCGGGCGTCCGCTGGCTGCCAGGGTCGTGGGAACCTGTCTGCCCCGGGAACCGCTGAGGGGCTCACTTGCCAGGTCAGGGACAGCCTCCTGCCCCCCCATCTCCCGTCCCCCATCCCTGGGAGGTATTGTCCAGGGTGTCACCGCTGGGCCTGTTGGGTTCTGCCCGGTTGGTTTTACTGGAGGGGGTGTGGCGGGTGCTGGGGTCCGGGGCGGGGGTGGGACCTGCGTCCTTCTGTGCTGGTGGGGCCAGCTCTGCCAGGTCCCAGATGTTCCTGCCTGAGACGCTGAGGAGACCCCAGGCTGGGGCACCGCACCTCATGCTGGGATGTTGGCCCCACTTGGGGTCCCAAGAGGCAGGAGAACTCCCCTGCAGAGGTCGCATGGGGTGGCGAGGGAGGCTGTGACGTCACCCAGACCCTGCTCCTAACCCAGCCTCCCCTGGAACCTGCTGTGTGTGTCTTCTCGGCCACCAGCTCACCCATGGGCCTCGGTGCTCTGTATGCCTACCGTGAGGCCCACCCAGCGCCCCCTTCCCTACCACGGATGGGCCCGCTGTGTGCATGCTTGAGCACAGACAGGTGGGCGCTGTCAAGACACTGTCCTTCAGATGGGGAAACTGAGGTCCAGAGAGGCTGAGGCTTAGAGATGAGGGGGGAGCACGAGGGAGGAAGGTTCGCTCAGGCCCTGTGTACAAGGAGTGCTCAGTCTGGGTCGGCCATTGTCTTGGTTAGCCTGGGGGGGCGGTGCCTGGAGCCTTCTGCAGCAGGGGTGCGGGCAGCGTCCGGAACTCAGAACCGGAACCCAGAACCCACCTGGCCTCTGGCGGCTGGTAACGGGCTATAGCCAATCAGAAGCCAGGCATGCCTGGTCCCCCACTCTGTTTATGAAGCAATAATCCAGGGTCTTCCCCCGAAGCTGTGGTCAGTACCTGCGCTTCTCTGTGGCCCTGAGGGTGGGGGTCGCCTTGAGACCCTAGGGAGCTCAGTGCAGGCTGACCCCGCTTCCCAGCCTGCCGGAGGGCAGACAGAGGGGGGCCCATGGGGAGAGCACCACCTCCCACCTCCAGGAAGGCCTCCCGGTTTGCACCCTGATGGGAATGGATGGGAGGGATTTTCCCAGAGGCCTCTGTGGTCTGACTTCCGTCGGGAGGACTGGGCCAAGGAGCCCTGGAGCCGTCTGATGGTTGGCCTTGCTGCCCCCAGGTTTCTGCAAACCCGTGAATGAGCCCGACACCAGCCGCTGTGACCTCGTGCCTGGCGTGAGAAGGACGCAGCACCGGCATGCCCTCGGCCTGAACCCGGCGGTCCCCGCCCCCACCCCCCGCCACCCTGCACTGTCCCGGCTCCCCTGAGGCCCCCACACTGCAGTGCGGCCAGGCCCCCTCCCCACAGGGGCCGCCCCTGCCGCCCAGCTCTGGTGCCCGGGGCGGCCCGGCCCGAAGGGCCATGAAGCTTCAGGCTGTCATGGAGACCCTTCTGCAGCGGCAGCAGCGGGCGCGCCAGGAGCTGGAGGCCCGGCAGCCCGCGCCGCCCGCGCCGCCCCTGCCGGCCGAGCTCCCCGCTGGCCCTCCATCCCGGGCCAGGGCCACCCCGGAGGAGGACAGAGAGCCGGAGAAGGCGCGGATGCAGCGGGCCCAGATGGCTGCGCTGGCTGCCATGCGGGCAGCGGCCGCCGGCCTCGGATCCGCACCCAGCCCCAGCGGCTCAGAGGACGGACCCCCCGGCCTGGAGGATGAGGATGCGGTCCAGGAAGGGGTGCCAGGCTCGCCTGCCCCATCAGGCCGAGGCCGGGAGGCACCGGGACACGCTGAAGACATCAGACACCTCGAGGACGTGGGCTCCGATGGTGACCTGTGAGTCGGGTTCCGTGGGCTACGCACTGCACAAGCGTCGACTGAGCCTTCCGTGCATCCCAGGCAGCTGTAGGGCAAGCCCCTGTCCCCGCTGACCGCCGAGGTCAGCACTGTCCTTTAGAACTTTCTGGAGGACGGTGGGTATCTCACCAACCTAGGAGCTGCCCCTCACGGGCGGCGGGGAGGCTTGATTCCAGCCTGACTTACACGGACCAGCCCCATGTGGCAGGGAGCCCCATTGCCCAGTGAGGCTCCGGCAGATTCAGGGGCTCCGGGGGGACCCGTGCACAGTGGGTGTCGGCTGGCTCGTGGTCGTCCACCGTGCGTGTGCTCCCGCCAGACCAGCTATGGGCAAGACCCCAGGGGAATCACTCTGGGAAGATGTTTGACAAGCAGAGCAGTGGGGTGATTGTGGGTTATGACAGGGAAATAAAGGAGGGATGTGGGGGGGGTGTCTGGGGCTGGGAACAGCATGCCTGGCAGAAGGAACAGCCAGAGCAAAGGTCCTGAGGCAGGAACTGGCTAGGCATTTCCAAGACCCACCAAGGAAGCCCGAGCCACGGAGGGCAGGAGGGGCTTAGCAGGTGTGTAGGGGCCCTGGGGGGCTGTGGGCTGATGGGAAACACAGCCGTGCCCCATGCAGCACCTGGAGCAGGTGGGGGCCGCCGTCCCCGTGTTGAGAGAGGGAGAGCGGGACTCGGGTGTAGAGCAGAACCTGCCCCAGGGCTGGAGCACGCTGGCGCCATCGCCCCTGACCTGTGGCCTCTGCCTGCCCCAGGAAGCCAAAGTGGGAGGAGGAGGAGGAGGAGGAGCTGGAGGACGACCTGGAGGACGAGGAGGAGGACGAGGAGGAGGAGGAGGAGGAGGAGGAGGACTTCGAGGAGGAGGAGGGGCCCCCGGGCTCTTCCGGCTTGGGCCCCGCAGCCCTTGTGCCCCGCAGGGCCCCGCCGTCCCAGGCCTACCGCGGCGACAGTGGGCCCCGGGTGCTTGGTGGCCAGGAGCGCCAGGGGGCCGGCCTGGCCCACGCCGGAGGCGCCGTGCACCTGGTGCCGCAGCTGCAGCCGCCCGACCACGGAGACTGGACCTACGAGGAGCAGTTCAAGCAGGTGCGCAGTGCGCTGCGGGGGGCCGCGGGCAGGGTCCTGGCGCCCAGCCCATGCCAGCCAGGCGCAGGGCCGCGTGCAGGGAGCCTGTGGACACCCCGGGGGTGGGACGGGCCGACGGTGGAGTGCGCCCCGTGTGGACAGGAGGGAGACCCGGGCTCGGGGGCTGCCCAGTGCCTGCCCAGAGGGGCCTGCAGGGAGCCAGCCAGGCACGGGGCCCTGAGCTGGGCAGGTGCCCGGGCAGAGGCCATGCGGCCGAACTGGGCTTGGCGTGGGCCGCAGTCAGGGGGCGAGGCCCAGCGGGCAGACGGGCAGGCTGGGGGCTTGGGGACGCCGGCGCGAGGTCCGGTCAGTTGGCGTGGAGTCCGGTCACAGAGGCCGCGGCGGTTGGTTGGGCAGGGGGTGCCCACGTTGGTGTGGATGACTGAGAACTCCCCGGGGCTGTGGAGGGGCGGGGAGGAAGTAGGGCCGTCCTAGTGCCTTCCCTGCGGGCGGCCAGGGCAGAGGAAGTGGCCGGGGCGGGGGACCCTTTGATGTTGGGCCCGAGCTGGGCTGGGCAGATGGAAACCAGATGGCGTCCGGCCGGGCTCACATTCCAGTCCATGGCCAGCTGGGCCCTGCTCCGACCTCCAGCAGTGGCCAGCGGGGACCTGGCCTCCCCAGCCCGGTAGCCCGGGCCTTCGAGGTCTCCCCCGGCTGTGGACAGGCCAGTGTGCGCGAGCTGGGAGGTGGCTGTGTGTGGCCTTGGGGCGGCCCCTCTGGATACTGGCCTCCCAGAACCCGCTCTGGGCCCCTCCTGGAGGGCGCTCAAGGCCCGGCCGGTGGGCTGGACACACGCGGAGGGGGCCGGGCAGGGGGGCTCCCCGTGGCTGGGGGGCAGCACCTGGAGCCGGCAGGACGGACGGAGCTGCCCAGGTGTCTGGCTGGGGTGGGACAGGCCCGAGGGCTGGGTGACAGCCAGCGGACTGCACCTCTCTGGGCGTGGCCAGCGCCCCACACACCCCCTCCTGGTGGCGCTGCCCCTGCACGTGGACCCCAGTCGCGCCCCCACCCCCGTGTCCCGCCCCTTCTGGGCTGGCGTCCTGCCCAGAGCCACAGCGCTGAGGGAGGGTCTCCAGAGCTCGCCGTGGTTCAGAACAGTGCAGGCTGCGGGGGCTGTTTGTTTGTTCTCACGGTAGTTACCGGGAGCCGCAGGCTTGGGGACTGGAGCTGGACGATACCCCAGCGTGGCAGGGTCCCGGCCGGGCCACACAGGACCCCAAGCCCCCAACCCTGTTCAGTGGCCTCAGCCCCCTGGGGGGGCAGGGTTTGGGTGGCCAGGCCAGGCGAGGACTGGGGGCAAAGGCCAGGCCCCAAAACGCCCTCGGCATGTCAGGAACAAAGGGCCACAGGAGCCTTTGTCCCACTTGTCTGGGCTGCCCAGGGCCGGGGAAACGGAAGCAAGAGCGGACCAGGGAACCCCAGAGCACCCCGCTGAGCTGGGGGGGGTGACTCCCCTGTGTGGAGGAGGCCAGCCTCAGGGACCGGACAGCCGTGCTGAGGTGTCGGAGAGAGCTGGTCTGGCCTCTTTGGCTGGGTGGGGGGAGGCTTCTTGGGATACACCATTGGGTCAAGCCTCACGGAAGGAGGACAGTGCACCTGGCAGAGAAAGTAGCCTGGGCAAAGGCCCTGGGGCAGGGCCGACGTTGGTGTGGGGGGGGCCGGGGAGGCAGATGCTGCCAGGTCGGGCCCTGCAGGAGATAGGATTGGATTCTGAGAAAGTGGCCCTGCCCTGCAGTGCCAGGACCTTCCTCCTGCCCATTCATGGCAGGGCCAGCTGCCGGCTCTGCCCTCCCGCCCAGCTGGCCGGGCACCTGTGTGGCTGGTATCGGCAGCGTCCCGGGCCCAGCTGGCCCGGCAGACATCAGGCCGTGTTGACTCTGGCGCCTTCCCCACAGCCTTCCTGGCACGTGGCGGCCCAGCCGGCCAGCCGCCCACTTGGCACCATCTCTTGCCTCTTCCTCCCAAGTCTTGGCAGGGCCTGGGGCCGACTTCCCCTACTAACCCTTGAGAGCCGTGAATATGGTCTTGGGGAGGCCAGGCTGGGGAGGGACCGGGGGCGGCGGGCTCGTGGCTACAAAACCATCCCTGGAACCCCCACAGCCTGTCTGCCCTGGGGCCCTGGGGACGCGCGGATGGAGGCCAGCACGCCGCGAGCCACTGGCCGGGGATCAGGCGTGTTGCAGACAGTGATGAGGATCTTAGCCTCCTGGCATCAGACGTGGCGTCCTGGTGGCTTCCTGTCCCCCGCGTAGCTGGGCCCGGGCTCTAGATGGTGGCCCCCCCGTCCCCCGCCCCTGCAGGTCTTAACCTCAGATCTTTGACTGCTTAAGAGTCAGGATCCTTGGTCTTGACAGCT
This sequence comes from Neogale vison, assembly GCF_020171115.1. Classification (NCBI taxonomy): domain Eukaryota; kingdom Metazoa; phylum Chordata; class Mammalia; order Carnivora; family Mustelidae; genus Neogale; species Neogale vison. The sequence continues at coordinate 224,083,638 of NC_058096.1, read as the reverse complement.
CAGACTTGGGGATTGCCTTGAACAGCTTCACTGAGATCAGACTCAGCATCTACTTCACCTGTTGAAAGTGTGCAGTTCAGTGGTTTTTAGTGTCTTCACGGAGTGATGCAGCCGCGGCCAAGTTCTTTTAGGACGTTTCTGTCACCTCAGACGCAAACTTTTAGAAGTGTATCTTTTAGCTATTCCCCCCCACCCCGTCCCCGGCCCCCACGAGCCCCCTTCCTGTCTGTGGAGGACCCTGGTCCGGGGGTGCCGCACACGTGGACTCACACCCTGTGTGCTTTCTGTGTCTGGTTCCCTCCCTGCATGTCATAGGCTTGGAGTCCGTCCTGGGGTTGCACGTGGAGGCCTCGCTCTTGCTGGTGGCCGGGGATGCTCTGGCTTGTGGTGGACATGCTGTGTTTGTTCTGTCACCTGTGATGGACACTTGGGTTGTTTATGCCTTGGGCAGCTGTGAGTCGAGCTGCTGTGAGTCGGGCTGCGGTGATCACGCTTGCGTGTCTTTGGTGTGGACGGGTGTTTTCAGCTCTCATGGGCGCAGAGCCAGGAGTGGAACCGCCGGGTTGGGCGGTGAGGCTAATTGGCCTCTCGAGGACCCACGGGCAGCTTCCCACAGCGGCCGTGCTGTTCTCCTTCCCGTGGCCTCTTGAGGCTCCGGCTTGTGCATGGCCTTGACAGCACTTGAGATCACGGCTGTGCTGTCGAAGTCACAGGGTGGCGGGCTTCTCCCTTCGCCTTGGTTTGCGTTGAACGTTGCGGTGTGTTCCGCCTGCTTTTCAAGGTGACGTCCGTCCACTGCACGACGTGTCGATGAGCTCCAAGATGTAGAGGTGACCACTGCAGCAGAGACGTGTCCCCTAGCTGTGCAGGTGGGGACTGAGCCTGTCTCCTGTGCCCCACACGCCCCGATCCCACAGGGAAGGGCGGCCGAGGGCTCTCCCCTTCACACCGATGGAGACGGACGTGGGCGGTTGAGTCCGTCGACTGCCTACAGGCAGGACCTAGTGTGCACCGGAGGGTGGACACATGGGGTCCCTGGGCCTCTGTCTCCTTTGCCGTGAACACAGTGGGTCCAGGGCCTCACATCAGGGTGTCAGGACCCAGGGCCTGGACCCACACAGGGACTTAGGCGGGAAAAGTCATTGGTGGCGTCTTTGTCCTCGCCGTGGACCCTGCCTGGCCCCACCCCTCCCTGGGCCTCTTGGGGCCCATGTGATGCCCGTGGGGGCCCTTCTCCTGTGTAGCAGGCACGGCCCACGTGGAGGTGAGGCTATGGGCCTCAGGGGTGTTCTTTGCAAGAGGCTGGGGTCCCATTTTGGGTTTTTTAGCCCTTTTGGCTCACGTAGGTTTTTTAGCCACAGGAAATACACATGTGCAGATTTTTAGGGCCGTATCTGACTGCAGAAGCAGCGTTGGTACGTCCTCGTCGGAGGGGAAGCAGAGAGTGCTCTCCGGGCCCTGGGCTGGCTGCCGTTCTCCGCGTCACGCTGTGGGTCTGAGCGTTCCCCAATCCCTGGTTCTCTTCCGCGGTGGTTTCCTCATGGGGCTGACAGCAACATGCTGGCCTGTTTCATTGCTGTAAACAACACTGCAGTGAACATCTCTGGGCTCCAGAAGTCGGCCGGGCAGCGTGGTTGGGATCGTGGGGTGGGAGAGGGGAAGGCAGAGGGTTTCTTCATCCCTCCTGGGGCCCCCACCGGGCTTCGGGGAGCCACAGCCGGACACAGGCACTCACAGCCCCTGGGGATCCGGGCTGGGCTAGAGGAGGGAGGAATGGGCTTTACAGGGTGTATAAGAGTTGGCTAGGGAGCAGAGAAGGGTAGAGTCTGCATCTTGGAACATTGAGTGGCAGGCATTAGGGTAAATGAAAGGGGCCCTGGCAGGGTTTGGAGCTGGGGAGCAGAGAGGTGATTGGGGACCCTTACGGGACCTGCACTCTGGGCAGGCCTGGAAGATGCTAGGCCTGCAGGGCCAGGGGAGAAGGATGCGAATTCTTCCGGTGGGGTAAGGTGTTGGGAGCAGAGGGCACAGCCTGGGCAAAGGTTTTGAGGTCAGACACTAGGTCCTGAACCCGGCGACGTCTGTCTGATATGCAGACAGAGTGGGCTGGGGGCCAGGCCCCGTGTGTCCTGGGGGCCGGCTCTGGCGCCGAGCCTCTTCCTGGGGCGCCAGAGCCGGGGCCATGCGCCCGGGGGCGGGGAGGGTGCCGGGAAGCCCCTGGGAACTCAGCCCACCCCGCCTGGGACAGCGCCCTCCTCATCAAAGCTGCTGTGGCTGCTGGCGTGGAGCCAGCGGGCCGTGGCAGGCCCAGGGAGGGTGTCTGCCCGCCAGCCCTTGGCACCGTGCCTCTGCCCGTGCCAGCCCTGGGAACCGCACTGACTCAGCCGGAAGAGCCTTATCTGGCCCCTGCGCCGCCACCAGCCGCCCAGTCACCGCCGTGGGGTCACGGCCGCCGGGGCCTGGCCCCACGCCCACCATCAGCTCCCCACCCTCGTGGCTGCTGCCAAGTGCCCGGCCCGCCCCACGCTTTCTAATAACGCACGCGGCCGCTGGAGGGAGTGGTGCCCGGCGGGCAGGGACCACGTGCGCCTCCCATGGGGAGGAGCGAGCGTGTGCCACGTGCGGTCCGGCCGCTGCCGTGGGTGTGGGGGTGCGGTGGGCAGACGCGCGGTCCCGTGTGCGCCGGGGTCTGTGTTCAACGGGGCCAGGCCCGGGGGAGCCTGGACGCCACCTGTGTGCCGGGGCCGTGGCTTTTCCGCGTGTGTCCGTCTGCGCGTTCTGGGGCCACGAGCGTCTCTGCAGCGTCTGTTACGTGTCTGTCATCCGGAAGCCTGTCCATGCGTCCACATGCTTGGTATGTCTGTGGACAAGGGCGTGAGACCCGTGGGGCCCGTCCCCGCTCTCACAGATGTGTGGGTGCACATCCTGGGGTCTGGACACCAGACCCAGCGGAGGGAGGCTGGGCCACGTACCCCAGCGCGCGTGGAGAGTGCTGTTGGCTCGGTCCCTGAGCCCATGTGGGATGAGGTGGCAGCACCCTGCGCCTGTGGGTCTGTGGCACGTGTGTGCGCGTGTGTGTGTGACTGGGCTCCCCGTGCGTGTGCTCGCCCTGCCCCATGAGGCCTGAGGTCGGGGGCACCCATCAGCCGTTAGCAGACGTCACGGTGTCCCGTCAGTGGCTGGAACTGACTGACCTGGACCTGTCCGTGGGCCCACCACGTCCCGGGGAGGCTGAGGTCCCTTCTCTCCGCCCTGAGCTGCACGGTGCCCTGTCTCTGGCCTGCAGGTTCCCTCAGGGAGATGGTAGGCAGGGCTTGGCCCGCTCTGTGCCTTGGTTTCCCTGCCTGAGACAGAGACCCTCTCCTTCTGAAGTTTCGGACCCCCCGGGCCAGTGCCACTGATGGGGACATAGAGGGACGTCCTCCCTTCCAGCCGCCGCATGACCCCTGTGCTCTGAGCCGGGTCAAGGGAGCAGCTGGGGTGCAGGCTGGTGGGTGGGCCCGCGTGGGGGCGGGGCATGGGGCCCGCCCCTTCTCCACCCGCCGGCTGCGTGCGGACAGAGGACCATTGGGGGTCATGGGGTTAAACGGTAACCGGTAACCCGTCTGGCTGGCAGGGTCGTGTGGGGCGGGGGCAGG